>NC_141873.1:137889295-138194795 GCF_056163025.1 Triticum urartu | reverse complement strand
ATTCCCTACTGTCCAAGGAGCTGGAAGAGTGCAAAGCCCAACTTGAGGCCGCACTAGCCGCGGCAGGGGAGCCCAAGGAGACCCCCTCTGGTAACATACACTTCGAAAGATAAGTATTTTGCGAAGCACGACATTGGTGCGAATCTGACAAATGAAATTGCAGATGGCGCTGGATTGAATCCGAAAAGGCAACACCTCCTACGCCAGCTAAAGGCTGGTGAGAAGGTGCTGACAAAGGTGAGGCGGGAGAAGAATGATCTCCAAGATGCCAACACCAAGCTAGGCGTCGAGCTGAAAGATGTTCATGCCCAACTGTCAGACTCCGTGAAGGAGAATCAGCGGCTTCGGCGCGGCATATTTAGTAAGTGCTTGAACGAACCTTTGAAAGAAAGTTCGGCGAGGAATTCGACTAACAGAGCAATGTCTGTAGGTGTGCTAACAGGTCGTCCTGCAGAGGAGATGCCCAGTTCTACGGGTGACCTTCTTCCCGAGCTCTCGCAACTGCTCGATCGAGTTCAGCAGGCGATGCAAGGCGTCGCCCAGGCCCTGTGGCCATCCGTCTCAATGCCCGAAGGTCTTGGAGAGCTTGCGGAGAAGCTAAAGGGAGCATGGCGGCGCTTCCGATTGTGGAAGATATCGGCCTGCCGTCAAGGTGCTAGGGAGGCCTGGGCCATGGTGAAGACGCGGTACGCAAAGGCTGACCCCAACCACATGGCCGAGGTCGGTCCTGTAGGGCCCGATGGGAAGGAGATCCCTGTAAGCTTGGTATACGGCCAAGTAGAGTTGGCCGCAAAGTATTCCCAGAAGGACTGTAAATTAGGCAGCCTGTTAGATGGTATTGAAGAGGAATACAATCAGTCAAAGTGACTATGTAATTTAATTGACATCTATAATGCCTTCTAGCCGGATTGTAGATCATTTGTCATGGCTGACCTTTTCGCTTCAGCCTCGGGACCTGACGGTCCGGAGTGTGTCCGAATTCCCATGTGGTTATATAGGAACCGGGGAATGCGTGGAGACCAGGCTTAGGGGTCATTAGTGCGTGAACAGACAAGTGCCCGACTAGTTATGTTATATTACATAATTAGTAAGAAACATCTTCCAGGGAGAATAGTTCCGTTAGGGGTTCCTTTCCCTGGGAGGCATGCCCTAAAGTGCATGTCCATGCTGCGAAAAGAAACGCAGGAAAAACATCTAGGGGCGTATAGATAAAAATAAAAAAGATCATCTTTAGTTCACCGACCGAATATTCCCTTAAGAACGCTAGCTTTCGGCTTCACCCAGTCTGAGGTACACGTCCGGTTGACCCGGCAGTAACAATCACAGAGGTGCTCCCTTTACCACCTAGCCAAACAATCGGGAACGTAGGGGTAAGCACAGGAGCTAGGCAACCCAGCTTGGCCAAAACTTAAGTCATATCGATGCATATAATGGTGAATAAAAGGTACATGCGGAAGTGTGACACATGTGTTGGGCATGAAGCCCGTATGAATAAGCTTCTGTTTAAAGAAGCCCCCAGGTTTAATGAGCGCGGATAGCGCGTCACTTTATGAGCCTTTAGAGGCTATAAGAGAGAGAGAGAGAAGAAGAGAAATGTAAGACAGAAAATATATAAAAAATGGACAGAGGAAGGAGACAAACACAGAGTCCGGCGCTAGGCATAGAATCTTCGGAGACGGGCTGCGTTCCATGGGTTTGGCTCGAGTCGGTTATCCGATGCATCCTGCAGGCGGTACGCTCCACCAGTCAGGACTTGGTCAATTATGAAGGGACCTTCCCACTTGGGCTTGAGTTTGTCCTTTTTCTTGTCCGGTAGTCGTAGAACTAATTCGCCAACGTTGTAATTTTTGGCCCGTACTTCTCTGCTTTGGTATCTTCGAGCCTGCTGTTGATAGAATGCGAAACGGGCTTTTGCCACGTCACGCTCATCCTCCAATGTGTCCAAGCTGTCCTGCCGATCGAGCTCGACTTCTCTTTCTTCGTACATGCGCACTCGAGGTGAGTCATGAATTATGTCGCAAGGCAAAACTGTCTCTACGCCGTACACCATAAAGAATGGTGTGTATCCGGTGGTGCGATTCGGCATGGTCCGCAGCCCCCAGAGTACGGAGTCGAGCTCCTCTACCCAGTGCGTGTTAGATTCCTTGAGGGACCGCACTAATCTGGGTTTGATGCCGCTCATGATAAGACCATTTGCACGTTCGACCTGGCCGTTAGTTTGTGGGTGATAGACGGAAGCATAATCGAGCTTGATGCCCATGTTTTTGCACCAGAGTTTTACCTCGTCGGCCGTGAAGTTCGTGCCGTTATCAGTGATGATGCTGTGGGGGACGCCGTAATGGTGTACAACCCCGGATATAAAGTCTATCACCAGTCCGGATTCGGCCGTCTTAACAGGCTTGGCTTCTATCCATTTGGTGAACTTATCCACCATGACCAGTAAGTATTTTTGCTTGTGGGTTCCGCCTTTAAGGGGTCCAACCATGTCAAGCCCCCAGACCACGAAGGGCCAAGTAATGGGGATAGTTTGGAGGGCGGTGGGTGGCATATGGCTTTGGTTTGTAAAGAGCTGGCAACCGGTGCATCATTGGACTAAGTCCTAAGCTTCTGCCCGGGCCGTTGGCCAATAAAAGCCTGTACGAAAGGCCTTGCTTACCAGGGACCGGGCTGCAGCGTGATGACCGTCGAGTCCGGCATGAATTTCAGCCAGGAGGTTCCGCCCCTCCTCTTCGGAGATGCACCTTTGAAGGACTCCGGTAGTGCTTTTCTTATAAAGCTCTCCCTCGTGGACTCTGTAGGGTTTGGATCGCCGCACTATGCAGCGTGCCTCATTTTGGTCCTCGGGGAGTTCCTGCCTAGTAAGGTAGGCGAGGAATGGTTCTGTCCACGGGGCGATGACGGCCATTATTACGTGGGCTGAAGGTGTTATTTCATTGGCAGAGCCTCCGATTGTGTCAGAATGTTCGGTGTCAGGCAGTGCGGTTGGGTCCGGGCTGTTATTGTTCGGCTCCCCTTCCCATACTACGGATGGCTTGAACAGCCTTTCCAAGAAGATGTTGGGGGGACTACATCGCGTTTTGCGCCGATGCGTGCCAGGACATCTGCCACCTGATTATTTTGCCGGGCTATATGGTGAAATTCAAGCCCCTCGAACCGAGCTGACATTTTTAGGACGGCGTTGCAGTAAGCTGCCATTTTTGGATCCTTGGCATCGAAGTCTCCATTTATTTGTGATATTGCGAGGTTCGAGTCCCCGCGCACCTCTAGGCATTGGATGCGCATGATTACCGCCATCCGGAGACCATGTAAAAGGGCCTCATATTCGGCTGCATTGTTGGAGTCCGTGTACATAGTCTCAAGTACGTATTGAACTGTGTCTCCTATGGGGGATGTCAAAACGACGCCATCCCCCAGTCCGGCCAACATCTTGGAGCCGTCGAAATGCATGATCCAATTTGAATATGTGCCGTACTCTTTAGGGAGTTCGACCTCCGTCCATTCTGCGACGAAGTCGGCCAAGACTTGCGACTTGATGGCTCGTCGTGGCTTATAAGTTATGTCGAACGGGAGGAGCTCAATGGCCCATTTTGCAATCCGGACCGTTGCGTCACGGTTGTTGATAACATCGTTAAGTGGTACTTCCGAGGCTACTGTTATTGAACATTCTTGAAAGTAGTGTCGTAGCTTCCGGGATGCCATGAATACCGCATACGCAATCTTTTGATAATGCGGGTACCGTGATTTGCAGGGAGTGAGGACAGTGGACACGTAATAGACCGGCTTTTGAAGGGGGAATTTGTGTCCGTCCGCTTCTCGTTCGACGACTAGCACTGCGCTTACAACCTGATGTGTTGCTGCAATGTATAATAGCATTGGTTCGCCAATGTTTGGCGCGGCCAGGACTGGGTTTGTTGCCAGTATGGATTTTATTTCGTTGAGTCCGGCCGTGGCTGCATCCGTCCATTTGAAGTGTTCGGTGCGCCGAAGGAGGCGGTAAAGGGGTAGGGCCTTTTCTCCCAATCGGGAGATAAAACGGCTTATAGCCGCCACACATCCGGTTAACTTTTGTATTTGTTTGAGGTCCTTTGGGATATCCAGTTGCGACAGAGCTCGGATCTTGGCTGGATTTGCTTCAATTCCTCTACCAGATACTATGAGGCCCAAGAGCTTTCCGGCTGGAACGCTGAAAACACATTTTTCCGGGTTGAGCTTGATGTCGTATGTTCGGAGGTTATCAAATGTGAGCCTCAAGTCGTCTACTAGAGATTCAACATGTCTTGTTTTGACGACCACATCATCTACATATGCCTCCACTGTTTTGCCGATCTGGCTTGCCTGACATGTCTGGATCATACGCTGATATGTTGCGCCGGCGTTTTTGAGCCCGAAGGGCATTGTGTTGAAGCAGAATGGCCCATATGGTGTGATAAATGCCGTTGCGGCTTGGTCTAGTTCTGCCATCTTGATTTGATGGTAGCCAGAATATGCGTCGAGGAAACACAACGAATCGTGTCCTGCGGTAGCATCGATAATTTGATCGATGCGGGGGAGGGGGAAGGGATCCTTTGGGCAAGCCTTGTTAAGGTCTTTAAAATCAACACACAGGCGCCAAGATTTTTCCTTCTTTGGTACCATCACCAGGTTTGCTCGCCAGTCCGAATGTTTTGTATCTCTGATGAATCCGGCCTCCAATAGCTTTGCTAGCTCCTCTCCCATAGCCCGTCTCTTAGGTTCGGAAAAATGCCGAAGAGCCTGTTTGACAGGTTTGAATCCTGCTTGGATATTTAAGATGTGCTTGGCCAGCCTGCGTGGGATTCCTGGCATGTCTTAAGGGTGCCAGGCGAAAATGTCCCAGTTCTCTCGTAGGAACTCTCGCAATGCGGCATCGACATCAGGGTTTAACTGTGCCTCGATGGAAGCTGTTTTATTGGGGTCCGTTGGATGGACTTGGAATTTGACTATTTCGTCCGCCGGTTTAAAGGAGGTGGACTTGGATCTTTTGTCGAGTACCACATCGTCCCTATTCACCATAGAGCGCAGCGCAGTTAGCTCCTCAGCCGCTAGGGCTTCGGATAGTGCCTCGAGGGCCAGTGCGGCTGTCTTGTTTTCGGCGCGGAGTGCTATGTCCGGATCACTAGCGAGAGTGATGATCCCGTTAGGCCCGGGGATCTTGAGCTTCATGTACCTGTAATGGGGTATTGCTTGGAAGATTGTAAAAACTTCCCGCCCTAGCAGAGCGTGATAACCGCTGCTGAACGGAGCCACCTGGAACGTGACCTCTTCGGACCTGTAATTATCCGGCGTGCCGAACACCACATCTAGTGTGAATTTTGCTATACAGCGCGCTTCCCGACTGAGGATTATTCCTCTAAAGGTTGTGCTGCTTCGCTCAATGCGGTTCCAGTCTATTTCCATTTTTTGAAGGGTCTCCTCATAAATGAGGTTCAATCCGCTGCCGCCGTCCATGAGTACCTTGGTAAGACGAAAGCCGTCCACTATTGGACTGAGGACCAATGCGGCTGGTGCTCGGGCTGTTTGGGATTTAGGTTCATCACTGGTGTTAGTAATAGCCGTGTCACTCCATGGGTTTATTGTTGCTACTTGGTAGACTTCGGCAAGGCTGCGGAGTGTCCTTTTTCGCATATTATTTGATGCGAAAGTCTCGAAGACTGTTAATACCGTATTGGTGTCTCTGGGGTGGCTTTCTGTGGCCTCCGAAATTAGGAGATTTCCGCCAATTTTGGCCACTTGCCGGAATATCCAACATGCTCTGAGGCTGTGAGTTGGTGTGGCGTCCTCTGTACTATGAATTTTACAGGGTCCATTAAGCCATCCTTCCAGTACGGTTCCATGCCCTGTAGAGGGTTTTTGCTTTTTAGTGCTTGAACCGGGTGACTGGTGATGATGCACCCTTTTATTTCGGACTGGGTTTGTATTCAGGGCCGGATTGTCCCAAAATTTTATTTCGGTTTTCCAGGCGCTTTCCATCGCACAGTACTTTCGTACGATGGACGCCAAGTCAGCAAAGCATGTAATATCACGGCGACTTATGGCGTTGAGTATTCCCTTGTCCGTGCAATTATTGTAGAAGATTGAGATTGCATCTTCCTCACGACAGTCCCTTAGCCTATTCTTAACCAGGAGGAATCTGGCCCGGTAATGATGTACTGTTTCATCGGGTTCTTGCCTGATTTTGGATAGATCGCTTATGTTGGGGTGGGTGGGTGGAATTAAATCCGAAGCCTCACCCCATCTAAGGCTCAGAGGCCGAGGATTTTCCGAACTCAAAAATTTGGATTCCTGGATGTTGTCTAATGAACCCAGCCCGTCGCTTGACTCTAAGTTCAGGTCTTGAGTGATATCCTCCCCTCCGCGGGTATCCGGCATGGACGGATCGGGAATCCGGACATAGCGAGTCCTTAAGATAGATGAAGGGTCGCCGCACTGTCCCTCTACCACGACAACGTGATGGGTGACTTGGGGAGAGTTAATCTCTCTCAGATCGGTTTTAGGCCCAATCTGGTCGTAATCCGTAGCGACTCCCAGGGCGGCAAAGCGATCCAAGAGCTTGTTTATGGAGGAAAGCTCCATTGGATCTAACTGCTCGGCGAGTTCCGAGCTGACATGAAGATTGTTTTCGATGGCTCGAGAGGTCATTGTCGGCGCAGAAGCCGAACAGGCGGTCATAAGAAAACCACCTAGCCAGAGAGTTTGGCTGACAGCCAAAGCTCCCTTAGCAACGGTGCCGTCTTTAAAGATGGGGTGAGGCATCCTTCCTGATGGCGACGACATAGAGGAACTCTCAATGAAGGCACCAATGTCGGTGGCAAAACCGGCGGATCTCGGGTAGGGGGTCCCAAACTATGCGTCTAGGCCGGATGGTAACAGGAGGCAAGGGACACGAAGTTTTACCCAGGTTCGGGCCCTCTCGATGGAGGTAAAACCGAGATGGGCTTGCAAACTCTCTGTTGCCTACTGCAATAATTTCGGTCCCACCGAAGTATGCAATCGGTCTCACCGAGTTTGTTTAGCCAACTCTCTGTTTCACTTATTACCCAAATCGGTCCCACCGAGTTTGTGTAATCGGTCAAACCAAGATGAGGCTTTACCCTAACCCTAGCACATCGGTCCTACCAAGTTGATCATATTGGTCCCTGTCGGTGTCAAAACCGGCGGATCTCGGGTAGGGGGTCCCGAACTGTGCGTCAAGGCCGGATGGTAACAGGAGACAAGGGACACGATGTGTTTACCCAGGTTCGGGCCCTCTCGATGGAGGTAATACCCTACTCCTGCTTGATTAATATTGATGATATGGGTAGTACAAGAGTAGATCTACCACGAGATCGAAGAGGCTAAACCCTAGAAGCTAGCCTATGGTATGATTGTTGACGTGTACGTTGTCCTACGGACTAAAACCCTCCGGTTTATATAGACACCGGAGAGGGTTAGGGTTACACAAAGTCGGTTACAATGGTAGGAGATCTGCATATATGTATTGCCAAGCTTGCCTTCCACGCTAAGAAAAGTCCCTTCCAGACACGGGACGGAGTCTTCAATCTTGTATCTTCATAATCCAACAGTCCAGCCAAAGGATATAGTCCGACTGTCCGGACACCCCCTAATCCAGGACTCCCTCATTGACCCCATCACGGGGGCTACCGATTCCACGACACTGGAGCCGCACGCAGATTCCACTTCATACGATATCTGCATCAACAGAACCTCAGACTCGCCTCCGATGTCGAGCTCTGAACCCTGCAAGCCCGCGTATACCGAACTCGATCGGTTATCGATCTTCAAGTTCAGCACCGCAAATGTCTTCCAACACTCGGCCATGTGTGACATACTAAAGTCGCTAAAAAACCTATCCCTGGCAAACGACTCGTCGCCGAACTATGTTCGGTTCGAACTTTCAGCGGACAATGGAGAATTTTGTTTCCCACCCGCCACCCACTTCATAGCCACTGTTGAAGACCTAACCAACATGCCCGACCCCTGCCCAGAAGACACCGACGGTGTGGACGATGATAAGGGGCAGGGCCAGAGCTTACTACCCACTGATAAGGATGCCATGTGTATGATAGACACACCTTACGGCGCTCTCGATGATGAAAAGGAGGATCCGGTCGAGAATAAACCGCCTGGTACACAGCCTAGACACCGGCGCTCTAGGTCAGATCGCCAAGGGAAAACACTGCCAGCACCAGAGAAGACAATACTCCAGACAACAAAGACCCTGTTGAGGTAGAGTCCGAGCAGGAGGAACTGGAAGGCGGGCAAGACAGCTCTGTTGAACAGACCACATATGGGGACTCGGAGGACAACAATTATCTCCAACTCTCCGAGGAAGAGGAGACCCTCGGCAACGAGGATTTTATCATGCCCAAGGAACCTCTCGAGCAGGAGCGCTTCAAATGCCGGCTAATAGCCACTGCAAGGAGCCTAAGAAAGAAGCAGCTGCAGCTTCAAGCAAACCAAGATTTGCTCAACGATAGATGGACCGAGGTCTTGGCCGCCGAAGAATACGGCCTTAGCAGCCCAGTCAAAAGCCACCCCGAGAATAAGTGGCTCCCTCAATATGATGGCAGAACGATGGAACTCATACCACCATCGAACAATGCGGCGGGCCGACCACAGTTCGGTCCAGACAAAGCAGCAGCCCAACCAGAGCACCATACCAACCCATCCGGCACTCAAAACAAAACAGCTCGGGGGAATACCCACGATATCAACCAAGACATGGAGGGTAGAGCAGGACGCACAAGATCGGTGTACAGATCATGAAGATATACCCCGACCGACAATGATGGTCGCTTATTCGGACACTATAAAGCCGACCATGCCCGGTTCGAGCACCGTAAACGGAGCCCGCCGGAGGTGCTTCATAGTGTGGCTCAACATAGAGGAGCCGCACACCCTTTCTGCTTCACTAACGAAGTAATGGAGCACAAATTTCTAGACGGGTTTAAACCCATCAACATCGAATCATACGATGGAATAACAGATCTAGCGGCATGGATCGAGGATTACCTCCTCCATATTCACATGGCCCGTGGAGACGACCTCCATGCCATTAAATACCTACCTCTCAAGCTTAAAGGGCCAACTCGATACTGGCTAGACATTTTGCCAGAAAATTCCATTAGCAACTGGGAAGATTTGGAAGACGCCTTTCGAGACAACTTCCAGGGAACATATGTCTGACCATTATACGCCGATGACTTAAGTCACATTGCCCAGGAGCCCGGTGAGTCAGCCAGGGAGCTCTGGACCAGGTTCTTAGTAAAAAAGAACCAAATTGTCGACTGTCCGGACGCAGAAGCCCTTGCGGCATTCAGACATAGCGTCCGGGATGAATGGCTAGAACGTCACCTCGGCCAGGAAGGACCCAAATCCATGGCAGCCCTTATCGCTCTAATGACCCGCTTCTGCGCGAGAGAAGACAACTGGCTTGCTCGTAAAAGCAACGATGCTAGCGGCCCGGGCACTTTCGAAATCCGAGATGGCAATGGCAAGCCACGACGAACCGAACACAACAGTCGCAGTAATATATGCGACACAACGGTGAACGCCGGATTTCACAATCCGAAGCCCGGTCAATGGAAGAAGCCACCAAAGGCAAACCAGGATGGACCATCCACCCTTGACAGGATATTGGACCGACCTTGTCAGATTCACGGTCACCTCGATAGGCCAGCCAATCATACCAACCGAAACTGTTGGGTCTTCAAGCAGGCAGGCAAGCTTAACACTGACCACAAGGGGAGGAGGCCACTAGGCGATAAATACGACGGATCGGCTTGCCAGCAGAACGCCAGGGGCCAGAAGCAGTTCCCCTCCGATGTTCGACCACTCCGGGAACGCAAGTAGCAGTTCGTCTTCCGCCACCCATGTGATGTACTAACAAAATTTGAACCACGTGCACATCACTACGCACTCAAGATACCATGGGCATCGGCGGAAGCACAATACGGACCAGCCTACAAGAATTCCCATAACGTTTTTTATCTGCTTACCTTATTTTTCTGTATCATCCCTAAAGAACAGGTGACCAGCTGGACAACACCTACAACGGACTCTATCGGAGTTCGGATCCGTATGCTCACCTAAGGGGCTACTTCCGTTAAGGATTCCCCTCCCCGAGGACGAGCGACACAGACGTGCGACAGTTGGTCCAAAATAACTTTTTGTGGACCACACTCTTTATTCCGATCCTGTACTATGCCCTCTTTCCTCTGATCCCGACCCCGAGCATGTCAAATAGCCGGGTTCGTGGTTCTTTATATATATATATACATAAATTTATCATTGGCACATCGCTCCGTTCTTAGTAAGTCTCATCCAAACCAATATTTCATACTCTTTCAACAATAAGTACAGCCTTAACGGCTACTCCGCAGATACACCTAGGTATACCCTGCCAGGGGATCGGCATGGGAACGAATGAGCTGCCAGTAAAAATCCGAACATCTCTATAGCGTACTTCGGTGTCGCAAGTTTGGCCTTATATGCATCAGCTCCGAATCATTGTCTTGGGTCAATAGTTGGGTTGCCCGGCTCCTGTGTTTGCTACCCTACGTTCCGCTCTATCGGCTAGGGTAGTAAAGGGAGAACTACTGCGATTGTGCCCTGGCCTAGACTGGATGAGCACCTCAGTAGAGAAAGCCGAAAACGGACTGTCATGATGCAACAGAGCTGGTCAACCACTTGACGACTTACTGGAATCTTTAGCGATTCTCCGTGTAACATGAGGGATATTTTTCAGATCAGATATGCAAGGCACCACACGCCGCATACACACCAGGGGCTATGTCGTAGCCCCACCATAAAACTCCTATGGTTAAGTGAAAGTGTTAACGCCTTATAGTCCAATTGCCTGGTTCGCCGCATTATCACCTCCTTCATGGACCAAGACGTTGGATAAAGAGTGATTAAATGTTTGTCCGAACACCCCCGTACTTCCTACGAGGGGGCTGAAGCCGACGACTGGGAAACTTTCAGATTATATTAAAACGACCGCATAGGAGGAATTCAAGCTCTTCAAGCAAAACATAAATAGATTAACTATAAAGTTGTCTCTTACAATCATCATACACCTCACTCGAACATTATGTTTTTCAAGCATTGACCCTCTATCAAGCGGGCGGCCTCTAGGACGTCTTCAAAATAACTCTCCGGTCTGGACGGTCCCTGCCTTCAGGCGGACCCTTCGTGGCGACGTCGATGTTCTTCATCTTTCCCTAGAATGTCTTAACTCGGGCAAGGGCCATCCGTGCACCTTCAATGCACGCCGATCGTTTCACAGCATCGAATCGTGGCACCACGTTGACAAGCTTCTGCACCAAGCCGAAATAGCTACTCGGCACATGCTCGGTTGGCCACAACCGGATTATAACATCCTTCATGGCAGCTCTAGATACCCTATGAAGTTCGGCCCATTGGGACATCTGTTCATTGAGCAGCAGCGGGCGCTTCGACGCACCAAACTGTGACCAAAAAACCTTCTCCGTTGCATATCCAGCTCGCGCTTGGTAATACCGCGCTGCATCGGAAGAACTCTTCAACAAGTCCAAATACTCATCCGGAGAACTCCATACTTGGTTCAGCTGAGCATAGTTTGGGTCGCCGAACTTAGTCTACAGAAGAAAAGGCTTTCCAGCCACTATCTCTTTCGCCTGCCGAACCTCCTCATGGAGTGCTCTAGACTCTGATCGCGCTTCTCTTGCCTCCTGTCGGGCCTTGTCCAGTTCAGCCATTAAGGCTTTATTCTCCTTCTCAAGAAATTCGCAGCGGCCAGTAGCATTCTCCAAAGCGAGTGTCATCATGGATAAATTCTCCTCGCCCTGGCATCGCGCAGCTTGTTCGGCCTTCAATTCAACCGACGCCTCTTCAGCAGCAGCATCACTAAGCCGGGCCTGCTCCTTGGCCCGGACTAGCTCCGCCCGAAGAGCCTCCATGGCGGCAGCACCATCTGCATTTCATGCGCATTTCATATAAAGCACTTTCCCGCATCAAGCACATTGGTGTAAAGAATGCTCGAAATACACACCTTGCGAGTCGTCAAGACGCCTGTTGATCAATGCAAGGTCATCCTCCGCAATATCCAACTTTTGCTGTAGTTAGGCCACTTCCGTATTCCGGGCAGCCACAGGAGGGGAAGCAGCCTATATTTCAAATTAAACCAAGGTTAATATCTGAGCATATCTCTTTGATCCTCCGATCGCTTCCTTTGGAAGACAATCTGAGTCTCAGGGGCTACTGCATATACAACAGGTGCATTCTGTCAATAAAATTGAATTGACAAAACTACATCACAAACCACAAAACCTCTTAGAAGGCTCGTGAAGGCCTCATTCAATCCACTCTTCGCGGATAGAACCCTTTTGACCACCGTAGCCATCAAGGTACGGTGTTCTTCTGAACTGGATGCTCGTCGTAGCAAGCCCGTCAGCATGTCCGGCGCTCCTGGGCCTTCGGAAACCGCCGCCGGAGTACGACATTCCTGTGAAGGAACCCTCTTACTTGCCTCCAGAATCGTCTCCGGCTATAAACCGAATGGTTCGGGGACGCCAGTCTTGATCCCGGAACCTCGAGTGACAGAGGCACCGCCTTCGGGTAACACCTTCTTCGCTTCCTGTACTACTTGGTGTTCAGGAGCAGCCCGTCGGGACGATACCTCGGTATCATCTCCCCTATTGGGCGATGTGGCTGGAGAAGGCGTGTCACTCTCCATCATCTCCCGAAGAAGATCTCCCGAGGAAGAGGACGATTGAGAAGCACCAGGCATTAACCTGCATGGACGAACATATATCGGATGATTACTTCACTAATAGGAAAAGAATGAGGTGCGTTTAAAGTACCCCAACCTCGCTTACGGTCTGCCTCGAGGTTCGTCCTCGTCATCAAACTATACGGCAGCCTCGCTCGCCCGGCCCAAGCCGCTCGACGATGGTGTTTTTCCTCTCTTGGAAGGACTCCCCTCCTGATCTTCGGAGGCGACCCTCTTCTTGCCCTGGAGGGCCCCCTCTGCACTCTTGCTCTTGGGCAAAAGGATTTCGGTTTCCCCAAACGCAGCCACCTGGTACGGTGTCGGGATCAGCATTCTCATCAGTAGGTCGGTCACAGGGCCTTCGGGAAGAGGCGCCGGACACCAGATTAGCACCGCTTTCTTTATCCAGTCCTGTACAGGGACGGATTGTTCAGTATCTTGTTAAGAGATTCCTGAATGGAAGGTGCTCGGATATCGAATACTTACTGAAGTGTCCGGATGATTGCAGTCAAGGCCAACGTCTTCGGTGGTGTCCGACCATTGCTCTCGTTCCCCGAAATATAATTTCCACATTCCTTCATGCGTAGTGCCGAAGAAGTGCTGTAGAGTCCGCCGCCCTTCTGGGTTAAACGCCCACATACGAAGAGGACGCCGCTAACATGGCAGGATCTGGTGGACTAGAATTATTTGAACAACGTTCACAAGATTGATGCCCTTCTCGGTAAGGCTCCGGATGCGACCTTGCAGAGTCTGCACTTCATTGACGGATCCCCAGTCCAATCCCTTATTGACCCATGAAGCGAGCTGAGTTGGAGGACCGGGCCGGAACGCAGGTGTAGCAGCCCACTTGGGGCCCCGCGGCTCATTGATATAAAACCACCCCTGCTGCCATACGTTTGAAGATTTGGCGAAAGATCATTCGGGCCAAACCGCGCCGGCCAGCTTGCCTATTATGATGCTACCACACTATGTCTGCTCCTCCTCTACCACCTGCGGCCTCACATCAAAGGTCTTGAGCCACAAACCAAAGTGCGGAGGAGTCCGGAGTAAGGACTCACACGTAACGATAAATGTTGAGATGAGGAGAACAGAGTCCGGGGCCAGATCATGAAAATCTAGCCCATAATAAAACATGAGCCCCCGGACGAAGGGGTTAGGCGCGAACCCTAGCCCGTGAAGGAAGTGGGATACAAATACTAACCTCTCGCCAGATCTGGGGGTCGGTATGACTTGCCCTTGCGTCGGAAGCCGATGAAAGATTTCCGGGGTCAGATACCTTGCTACGCGGAGCTTCGCAATATCCTCCTTTGTGACAGAAGAAGCCACCCACCTGCTGGATCCGGACATGACTAGGGCTGGTGGCGATTGGAGCCCGAGGGTTGGTACTTGGGGTGGCTGGGATTGAGGAAGGAGCAAGCGCAAGGGGAGAAGACGAGACTGGGTCTCTATATAAAGGCCCCGAATACTGGGCGTCTCCCCCGGGGTCTCTAAACTTACCTATCACCAAGGAGTTGTACCCATGGGATGATTGGGTTACCCACGCCTCCATTGATGAAAATCCCGTAAATAAAGGGACACGATCCCTGCCTTGACGACACGTCCCAGTAAAACTGCGCCCCGAGATGTGGGGCGGCTCGCTAGCCAACGGTTGGAAATAGTAACCGGGCGGGCATGATATGATGTCGTGAACAGTTATCAACAAGTTGGGCTCGAGGGATATAATATTCTCTGCAATTATATATACAGGTCCGGATATACTTACCTTGTCCGAAGACTATTCTGGAGTTCGGAAGGAGGGAATCTGCCTTGCAATGCCGAAGACAAATCTGCGCGCCGGACTCCTCGTCATTGAAGCCAGGTTCAGGGGCTACTGAGGGGGTCCTGGACTAAGGGATCCTCGGGCGTCCGGCCTGTTATCCATGGGCCGGACTGATGGGCTGTAAAGACATGAAGGCCGAAGAATGCATCGTGTCCGGATTCGACTCTACTTGGCGTGGAAGGCAAGCTTGGCGAGCGAAGATTCCTTCTTATGTAACCGACTCCATGTAAACCCTAGATCCCCTCGGTGTCTATATAAACCGAAGGGGATAGTCCGGAAAGGACACCACATATACTCATTACCATATCCATAGGCTAGACTTCTAGGGTTTAGCCATTATGATCTCGTGGCAGATCAACTCTTGTAATACTCATATTCATCAAGATCAATCAAGTAGGAAGTAGGGTATTACCTCCATAGAGAGGGCCCGAACCTAGGTAAACATCGTGTCCCCCATCTCCTATTACCATCGATCCTAGACGCACAGTTCGGGACCCCCTACCCGAGATCCGCCAGTTTTGACACCGACAAGGGGACACATCAATCAGTTTTAGATCTTCATCCTTATTATCATGAAAACTCGAAGAACACGCTTTCACAAAGCAATCTTTCTTAGCACGCATCCTAGCGGTTCTTTCTTTGCACTCATCAATGGAAATTCTCATGGCTTTGAGACTCATTGATATCATGCTTAGGTGGAATAGATCTAAGTTTCAAAGAATCAACATCAAGAGAAACTCTATCCACGTTCCTAGCCAACTCATCAATCTTAAGCAAATTTTCTTCAATCAAAGCATTGAAACTCTTTTGCGAACTAATAAATGCTTTAATATTAGATTCAAAATCAGAGGGCATCTTATTATAATTTCCATAAGAATTGTTGTAGGAATTACCAAAATTATTAGAGGAATTACTAGGAAACGGCCTAGGATTAAAATTACCTCTATACGTATTATTACCAAAATTGTTCCTACCAACAAAATTCACATCCATAGATTCATTATTATTCTCAATCAAAGTAGACAAAGGCATATCATTAGGATCAGTAGGATCACTTTTATTAGCAAACAATTTCATAAGTTCATCCATCTTTCCACTCAAAACATTAATCTCGTCTATTGCATGCACCTTTTTACTAGTAGATCTTTCAGTGTGCCATTGAGAATAATTAACCATAATATTATCTAGGAGTTTGGTAGCTTCTCCTAAAGTGATTTCCATAAAAGTGCCCCCGTGGCCGAATCTAAAAGATTTCTAGAAGCAAAATTCAATCTGGCATAAAATTTTGTATAATCATCCATAAATTCAATCCATGTGTAGGGCAACTGCGTATCATTAATTTCATCCTCTCCCAAGATTGTGCAATATGTTCATGATCAAGTTGCTTAAAGTTCATAATATCGTTTCTAAGAGAGATGATCTTAGCGGGAGGAAAATACTTAGAGATAAAAGCATCTTTGCATTTATTCCATGAATCAATACTATTTTTAGGCAAAGACGAAAACCAAGCTTTAGCACGATCTCTAAGCGAAAACGGAAATAGCTTAAGTTTAACAATATCATTATCCACATCTTTCTTCTTTTGCATATCACACAAATCAACAAAGTTGTTTAGGAAGGCTAGAAAATGGATCTTTCATGACAAGATTTAGCAAAGCAATATTAATTTCACAAGATTCAGCATCGGTAAGAGGAGCAGTCGGAGTGGTAATAAAATCATTATTGTTGGTATTGGCAAAGTCACACAATTTAATATTATCTTGAGCCATCGTGACAAGCAAACAATCCAACACACAAGCAAACAAGCGAAGAAAAGGCAAACGAAAAGAGAGGGCGAAAGAAAAGAGGGCGAATAAAACGACAAGCGTGAAGTGGGGGAGAGGAAAAAGAGAGGCAAATGCCAAATAATGTAATGCGAAGGATAATAGTTGTGATGGGTACTTGGTATGTCTTGACTTGGCGTAGATCTCCCCCGCAATGGCGCCAGAAATCCTTCTGGCTACCTCTTGAGCACTGCGTTGGTTTTCCCTTGAAGAGGAAAGGGTGATGCAGCAAAGTAGCGTAAGTATTTCCCTCAGTTTTTGAGAACCAAGGTATCAATCCAGTAGGAGACCACGTGCGAGTCACCTCATACCTACACAAACAAATAAGGACCTCGCAACCAACGCGATAAATGGGTTGTCAATCCCCTCAAGGCCACTTGCAAGAGTGAGATCTGATAGAGATAATAATAATAAGATAAATATTTTTGGTATTTTTATGATATAGATTGAAAGTAAAGATTGCAAAATAAAATTGATTGGAAACTTGTATGATGGAGAACAGACCCAGGGGGCATAGGTTTCACTAGTGGCTTCTCTCAAGATAGCATTAGTATTACTGTGGGTGAACAAATTACTGTTGAGCAATTGACAGAAAAGCGAATAATTACGAGAATATCTAGGTATGATCATGTATATAGGCATCACGTCCGTGACAAGTAGACTAACTCCTGCCTGCATCTACTACTATTACTCCACACATCGACCGCTATCCAGGATGCATCTAGAGTATTAAGTTCATAAGAACAGAGTAACGCTTTAAGGAAGATGACATGATGTAGAGGGATAAACTCATGCAATATGATATAAACCCCATCTTTTTATCCCCGATAGAAACAATACAATACATGTCGGTTCCCTTTCTATCACTGGGATCGAGCACCGCAAGATTGAACCCAAAGCTAAGCACTTCTCCCATTGAAGGAAAGATCAATCTAGTAGGCCAAACCAAACTGATAATTTGAAGACTTGCAAAGATAACCAATCATACATAAAAGAATTCAGAGAAGATTCAAATATTGTTCATAGATAATCTTGATCATAAACCCACAATTCATCGGATCTCGACAAACACACCGCAAAAAGAGTTACATCGAATATATCTCCAAGAGAATCGAGGAGAACTTTGTATTGAGATCCAAAGAGAGAGAATAAGCCATCTAGCTACTAGCTATGGCCCCGAAGGTCTGAGGTAAACTACTCACACATCATCGGAGGGGCCATGGAGTTGATGTAGAGGCCCTCCGCGATCAAAGCCCCCTCCGGCGGAGCTCCAGAAAAGGCCCCAAGATGGGATATCTTGGGTACAGATGGTTGCGGCAGTGGAAATGGGGTTTCGTGGTGCTCCTGGATGTTTTTGGGGTATGTAGGTATATATAGGAGGAAGAAGTAGGTCGGTGGAGCAACGAGGGGCCCACGAGGGTGGAGGGCACGCCCAGGGGGTAGGCGTGCCCCCTGCCTCGTGGCCTCCTCGGTTGTTTCTTGACGTCCACTCCAAGCCGTTTGGATCACGTTTGTTCCAAAAAATCATGTTCCCGAAGGTTTCATTCCGTTTGGACTCGTTTGATATTCCTTTTCTGCGAAACACTGAAATAGGCAAAAAAAAAGCAATTTGGGCTGGGCCTCCGGTTAATAGGTTAGTCCCAAAAATAATATAAAAGTGTAAAATTAACATCCAAAACAGATAATATAATAGCATGGAACAATAAAAAATTATAGATACGTCGGAGACGTATCAAGGGTTGCCAAGGGGCAAATCATTAACCGATGGTAGCAGAATGATGCACGGGGTCATCCTGCCACTTGATATGACGACGGTGCTGGTGTAGGAGGTAGTGACGGGCTTCCAATCTTGGTCGTTGCCCTGAAGAGCGCGTCACTATGTTAGGACAAGTGACCCAGAGCCACCTGCTTAAGTGGACAATGAATGATATAGATGTGATTCCCTATGGATATGCCGGCACCGGAGACGTAGTGCGAGATAATCCGCATTCATGGGAGAAGAATGCACATGACAATTGTGGACCATCTGCGGACAATCCACCTATGCCTGTTGTCATCCCCGAAGGGTGGAAATTGAATATTTATAAGGTCGGGGAAATGCTTCTATCAGACTCTATGTTGAAGAGCCTCTCAATTGATCTTCAAGTTCTACATGTCCATGTGGTAGATAAATCAAAAGAAGGTCAACATGGATACACGGCCAAGGTCATAGAATGTTATAGTTTCGTCCAGGAGTTTCCGGTAGACAGAACTGATTTGGCCTTTAATGAGGCCATCCATGCAAATATCTTCTCTATCAGCGCAGTCTCCCAAGAGTTAATGGGGCTTTGGCTACTTTATCGAGCTATAGATCCCCTACTCCTACATTGTAAAGTGTCTATTCCTGATCATTTTTACATGCATTGCAACAACCTGGAAACTACAAATAGCCAGGAGGTCATCTCAGACTACATGTTCCCGTTCTTTATTGTCAATCATCCACATAACTCAAAAGATATGCCAACCTTTCTTATCACATCTCTAGCTTTGCTATGCACTAGGCTAGCACTTGCTTGTTGCATCGTGTTTAAATTCAAATGAAATGTGAATTGTGGGTGATAAAACCTTGCCAAAAATGGCGCACATTTTCTAGGTCATCTATGGATTTTTGAATTAACTCATAAAGTATTTGGATTAGGGCATTTAAATGCTATAAATACTTTAAATGCTCTAATAATTCTGGAAATAGTTGAGGGCTGTTGGATATAACTCAAGAGATGCCCACAATTTATTTCATGATTTTTAGAAGTGGTTTAGTATTTTTACTAAACTAAAAGCAGAAAAGCAAATTAGAAAACAGAAAGAATTAAGAGAGAGAGAGAGAGAGGCTACCTAGCACAGCTCGCAGCCAAGCCCACCAACGCTGTCGTCCTCCTGGCGCCAGTCAGCTGAGCGCGTGGCTGATGCGCACACACGCACAGCGCGACACGCCGCCTGCCTGCCTGACCTCCCCTGGCCAGTGCGACGCCGTGGATCGCTTCACGGGAGCCGTCTGCATCGAGCCGATGCCCCCATTTTCCACCTCACCCTTTCTCTCGGTCTCCCTCACCAACGCCAAGCGCAGCTGTTGTCGCTGCTTGTCGCACGCGTAGCCACTACCTCGCCCCGGGACCGTGTCAAGAAGCTCCGCCCCGATGTGCTCGTCCTCCCCATCGAAGAACGCAAGACGGGAGGCCCTGCTTCATCATCACCACAACCATCTTCTACCTCGAGCAACCAAGATTGTCGTCGATGATTGGCTCCGTCTAGACCGCCCCCGAGCTCAGTGCGCCCAGGAGGCTCACCGTGGGATGCTCTTTGTTTCCCCTCTCTCGCCATGCTCTTTTGCATGCGCTAGTCACGCCAACCACAGAAGCCAAGAGCTTCCGACGGCTGTCCTTCTCACCACCGTGGTTATAGCCACCGGAGCTCCCACCAGAGTGCACCACCATGCTCAGAACGGCCTCACGAACACATAGTAACCTTTTGCTCCTCAGGAGATTCACGGTGGCATCGATTCCATCGATGCCCGATCTCCTACCCCCGTAGCCAAGCTCGTCGCCATCGTCTCTGGCCACCTCAGGCCCGTCTTCGACCACCACTAGACGCGAACGAGTCTCGGCAGCCTGTAGATGCCTTCGGCCGTCCATTTGGATGCCGGAGGAGCGAACCCGAGTCCTCCGCTACATCTGCCATTGCCGGCGTCGAGCCGCCAGCATGTTTGACCTTGTTGAGTAGGGGTTTGACCTCCCCTAGGTCTATGACAGGTGGGGCCAGCCCCTGACTAACCTTAGATTAGGACACTAACATGCAGGTCCCACTGGTCAGTTTGACCTGAATCGCCCCAGTTGACCTCCTGATGTCACATTGATGTCATCCTCATGCAATAAAGCAATTTCTGGATTTAATTTAATTTAAATTAGCCAGGAAATTCCAGAAAATGCTTTAAACTTCAAAAAATCATGTAAATTCAACCATAGCTTGGATGGAAATAATTTATATTTGAACAATTATCAGAAAAATATGAAGAATCCGCTTATGCATTTTTGTGCTTGTTTGAACAACTTAAAGCTGTTGTATATGAAAATTTGAATAAATGGCCTTTGAAATGTCTCTTATGGAGTTTGAATTTGAATCTTGTGTTCAAATCAACTTCATTTAAATTGTTGATAGTTGCCTTTGCCCATATCATAGCATGTTGCCATGTCATGATCATGCATCATATTGTTGCATTTCCATGAATTGAATGTTGTTCCCTTCTTTGTCGATGTTTGTTCCTTCTCGGTAGACGTTGTTCTGACATTGAGATCGATGTCACTGATGAAGACACAATGCTATCTTTAGAAGTTTAATGAAAGCAAACCCCCCTTGATCACTCCGATACAATCCCACTCTCTCGCCCCTGCTCTCTTTTATTGCATTTGAACAACAATGATTCAACGGTTACATGTTGTGGTAGTTGAACCCATTCCTCTGCATGACCTATCTTTGCCATAATAAATAGTTAAAAACTTCTAGCACGAGTAGAAATTGCCTAAGCCATGTTGTGACTACTCATCTATGCTTGCTTGTTAGGCCCGCTATTTCTTAGAGTTGTGTCAGGTCTGATTCATCCAAGAATGAATTGGAATGTTGTGATCATGCTCTGATGTCGATAGCTAAGTGTGTGAACATGATTCGGTAAAGGTAGCGATGGGAGGCCATGTAGGAGTACATTGTGGGTTGTCTCACTGAGACTGCCCTTAAGAACTGAGTTCTGTGTATGTTATCCAAGAACAACTACTACCACACATTGGGATACTTAATTGACCGTCTCGCTTACTAATCGCCTCGATCTTTGTCCAGGAGTTGCAACTAGTTTCTAGTGTTTGGTAGGCAGGTGTTGTGACTTTAAGTGTAGTACCATTCGACGAGGTGGGCTTGGGTCATAGCATGTGGCACGATGTACCAAGCATATTACCATCCAGCGAGGTGGGCTTGGGAACCCTGCATACATCGTTTGAGGCCGTGACAGAAACTTTGGCCGGACTTTGGTTACGGGCCAGTTCTTAGATAGGCGATACACCTGGATTAGTATCTTGCGTTGTTAGTCAGGTTGTGGCTGATACCCTTGCCAGGCTTCTACTTGAAGATGGCTGAGATACATGATGTGTATATGGTGGTAAGTGGTGATAGTGTGTGTGAAGAAGTACACCCCTGCAGGGTAATATGATCTATTCGAATAGCCACGTTCATGGATCTGGACTACTTGGAGACTTATATGGTTAATAGTTAACTTGAAATGGATACTCTAAAATGCGCAAGATAAGTGTGAGTGCTATGGATGGCCTTCTTGTAGGGAGACGAGGGCGGATACATAGTGATGTAATTATGTGGGAACTATGTGGACTTGTTGCGCTTTCTCACCTCAAAAAAAATACTGGCAGTCGTAGTACAAGAAAGCCACCGAGTCAAAGCTTGCTTGCTACAGTTAAACTCCACAACCCCCTTGTTGATACTGATGCATAAGTAGATAGTTCTGATGTAAGTATTGCTGAGTACCTTTGTACTCATGGTTTCTTAATTTATGTCTTGCAGAGGAGACGTTAGTCTCACTAGTGCTTTCAATGACAAGTTCGATGTGGCCCGATTAGCTTGGGAATCCTAGACAGAGGTCTGGTTCCTGTGGAGGGTCTTGTAGATAGATAGGCTTATTAGCCTTCTTTCTTTTTAGATGTCTGTACTTAGACAGACTTATACTTCTGTTACTTGTATGACTTTGTATGTTGGGTCATGAGACCCATGTTTGTAATACCATGCTATGTAAGGCTCCTTAGAGCCTCTTAAATAAATACTTTGAGTTGTAGTGTTATGTTGTGATGCCCTATTGTATCTACATATATCGTGCATATTGTGTGTATGTTTTGAAATGCATTGGTATGTGTGGGATTCGACACCTAGTTATCTGCCTTTGGTAGCCTTTCCTATAGGGAAATGCCTCCTATTGCTTCCACCGAGCCTTGGTAGTTCACTACCGCTCCGGAACACATGGATTGACCAACATGTATCCTTCTTTGCTCCTTTGTCCGTCCCTACGGGGAAATGTCACGTGTTGTTCCTTTAAGTCCTTGTAGCTTGCTACGACTTGGGTTCATACGTTGATGACCAACACATGCATTGTTGGGTTTCGTATGCATGTCCCTATACATTTGTGCCATCTTGGTTTATGACTAGTCATGTCGACCCGGTTTCTCTGTCGTATGGATGCTAGCATCGCAATCATATAAATGAGCCAAAACACGCAAATGGACCTCGCCAAGGTAAAGGTGGCAGCCATGGCTTACCGTGCGTGAGGCTGCAAAGTGATATGATATGTCTTATGCTAGATCGGTGTGACTAAGGATCGGGCCCCCGATAGCATTGGTATCAGAGTCTGACTGCCTCTAGGATTACAAAGCCAAACTGGTCGAAGTCGAGTCTAGAAATACTTTAGTTATATAAGGGAATTGATTGCGGAAGGGAACATAAGGCTCTTTTTACTCCTTATCCTTGTGTCCCTCTGATTCCGAATCACCCTTTTTTCTACTGGGTTAAGAAATTAGGCTTCTCATCTATCTATCAGGATGATGAGTTACTATGCGAGAGACTTATAGGAAAGGTGTTGTCTTGTCGGATCGGTGTTTCCATAATAATTCAATTGTTATGTTGTGAAAGCACAAGTGCTCCCTGGGTGATTTTGGTAATTAATGTCAACATATCTCTTGTTGGACTAATGTTTTTATCTACTATGTTTGAGATAAGTTCAACAATGGAGTGGCATGGACAAGAGGATGTGGATCCCCTTTAAAATTCTATGGACAAAATATTGGCTCAAGCTCAAGCTCAAGACTCTACATTTTACTTTTAGTGATCCAAGATCACATTGAGTCCATAGGAACAGCCAATACTATTAAAAGGGGATGAGGTGTTGCTTAATAGCTTGCTTGCTCAAAGTGCTTAGTGATATGCTCCAAAGCCCTCAACCACTTTCTCACATCCACATTTGTCCCAAACCTAAAGTCAAACTCGGCCCTACCGAAATTTTTTATCCGGCGCCACCGAGTTCTGTTGGCATAGCCACTGCCAAACCCTAGCCAATTCGGTCTCACCGATGGGATCTCGGTCTCACCGAGATGGGCTTGCAAACTCTCTGTTGCCTACTGCAATAATTTCGGTCCCACCGAAGTATGCAATCGGTCTCACCGAGTTTGTTTGGCCAACTCTCTGTTTCACTTATTACCCAAATTGGTCCCACCGAGTTTGTGTAATCGTTCAAACTGAGATGAGGCTTTACCCTAACCCTAGCACATCGGTCCTACCAAGTTGATCATATTGGTCCCTGTCGGTGTCAAAACCGGCGGATCTCGGGTAGGGGGTCCCGAACTGTGCGTCAAGGCCGGATGGTAACAGGAGACAAGGGACACGATGTTTTTACCCAGGTTAGGGCCCTCTCGATGGAGGTAATACCCTACTCCTTCTTGATTAATATTGGTGATATGGGTAGTACAAGAGTAGATCTACCACGAGATCAAGGAGGCTAAACCCTAGAAGCTAGCCTATGGTATGATTGTTGTATATGGAGTTGATCTCCTACGGACTACAACCCTCCGGTTTATATAGACACCGGATAGGGTTAGGGTTACACAGAGTCGGTTACAATGGTAGGAGATCTTGAATATCTGCACCGCCAAGCTTGCCTTCCACACCAAGGAAAGTCCCATCCGGACACGGGACGAAGTCTTCAATCTTGTATCTTCATAGTCCTGGAGTCCGGCTGAAGGTATAGTCCGGCTACCCGAAAACCCCCTAATCCAGGACTCCCTCAGTAGCCCCTGAACCAGGCTTCAATGACGACAAGTCCGGCGCGCAGATTGTCTTCGGCATTGCAAGGCGGGTTCCTCCTCCAAGTCCTTCATAGAAGATTGTAAACACCAAGAGTAGTGTCCGGCTCTGCAAAATAAGTTTCCACATATTGCCATAGAGAGAATAATATTAACACAAATCAAATCTGCTGACGTATTCCGCAGTGCGTCATCACACTACGGCCAAGTCCTTTACTCAAATCGTTTTTACTTTTCCACCTTAGCACGTTTTGCGAGGCAGTTTCCTTGGCACGTCTTGTCAAAGCAGAGATCGTGTACCCCTTTTACGGGACTCTCATCAATACGGACGTGGGTAACCCAACCGTGCCCGTTAGCACGTTTCCTCGATTAAAGACGAGTTCCGAACGGTTACGGGGAGGGCTCTTGGTATTCAACCTCTTATAAAGAGACCAAGGCCTTACTCATTTTTTCAATCTCAAGCGAGTTCGCCCGTCGCCTCGAGTTCCAACACCCTAGGCTCCAGATTCCAGGCGCTTCGGACCTTCGACGATGTCCGGTTCTGACCTTCAAGGCCGATGGACGCCCTCCTCCGTCACGGAGGAGGGCGTACTAAAGTTGAGGGAGGCTAAGTTCCTGACCGGCGAAATTTCGCATAGGCTGCCTGCTCAAGGGCAGGTCATTCCTAGTCCCCAGCCCGGTGAGAGCGTGGTGTTCATGTCTCACTTCCTTCGGGGGTTGGGCTTCCCAATGGATCCCTTTGTGAGGGGACTGCTGTTTTATTATGGGCTGGAATTCCATGACTTAGCTCCGGAGTCCATCCTCCATATCTCCTCGTTTATTGTCGTGTGTGAAGCGTTCCTCCGTGTTACCCCTCACTTCGGATTATGGCTCAAGACCTTCAAAGTGGAGTCGGAGATGATCAAGGGACGGCACGCAGAGTGCGGAGGCACTGTTATAAGCAAAAATGGTGATGCTCCATGGCCCGAGGGCTCTTTTCAAGAGGAGCTAGGCTTGTGGCAACGAGAGTGGTTTTATATCACCGCTCCCCGGAGCACCAAGTGGGTGGCGCCTCCTGCCTTTCGCTCGGGTCCCCCACCACGGCTAGCGTCATGGGTCAACAGAGGGTTAGATTGGGGTTTTCCCAAAGACATGCCCTTGTTATAAGGCCGCATTAAGGATCTCTTGGAAGGAGACCTCAGCCTGGTCAAGGTGACGCAGGTCATGCTGATTCGCCGAATATTGCCCGGCAAACGTCGCTCCCTTCGCCTGTGGGAGTTTAATCCAGAGGGACCGCGAGCTCTTCAGAATTTCATGGGCGCAACGCCCGCGGAGATGTATAAATTGTTCTTCGGATCACAAGAGATGTGTCCGGATTTAACCGAGGACGCATGCCTAAGCTGCAATCGCCCGGATACTCAAGTAAGCAACCTTGTGCCCGGACCTTCTATCCGTATAATTGTCATAAACTTGCCCCTAAAAGAGCCGTCCTTTTAAACAGGAGTGGATAGCGAAGGCAAAGCTGATCAGGTGTCCGGCTCCCCTTCCTGAAACCAGGCCAGATCCCGTGCTGGTCAGGATGCTGGAGATAATGCCTTTGGAGGGAAGCAAGGGGGAGGACAAGGAAACTATGGCCTCCTCGAAGGCGGCTGCTTTGAAGGGAGGAACCGACAATTCCTCTCCTAAGGGGAAGAAGAGAGCCGCCTCTGACGACCCGGAAACCATGGCCTCAAAGCGGGGGGAAAATCTTTGTCAGAGGGTCCAACGCCGGGGAGTTCCTCGGCCGGACTACGCCCTCAAGGGGATCAGCCCTCCAGCGAGCCGTAAGTAGAGAAAGATTTTCCTTTTGAGGGATGAGGGAAATCCTTGATTTATATCTGAGAAGATTAACCGAATTTTTACCTTGTAGCTCAGACCTCATCCCTTCTCAGCAGAGCTCGTCTTCGGGGGATCTCCTTCCGGAGATGATGGAGAGCGGGACGCCTCCCCCTGCCGTGCCGCCTAGCGAGGCGGGTGACCCTGAGGTGTCGTCGCGGAGGGTTTCTCCGAATCCGGCAGGGGCGGAAGATAGCTATGCGGCCCCCCTAGGTTCTCCGCGTCCGGCCTTCGAAAGAGGTCGTGGGACAAGTCCGGCACCGTCTGGTGCTCCGCGGGAGGAGCTAAAGGTTCTGCTGGGGCGAGCTTCTATCTCGGAGGAGCACCGTGCATTGATGGGCACGGTGATTGAAAGGATCTCATCCGCAGAGAGCGGATTGCATGAGGCCGTCAAAAGTTTACTGACGGGTTTTGAGGTACATTACATAATGTACACTTTTGTCAGTTGCGCATGAATAAGATGCGCCTTGTGTAGATAGTAGCCCCTAAGACTCTGCGCGTCATCAAGAAATGACGGCACGCGGAGGATCATAATCCCAGGTCTAAGATGTCGCCTTTGAATGTAGGCGGTAGGGTGTCCGGAATCGAGCCGAGCTGATGATTTTGCCGAACTAAAGCGGCAACTGGACGTGGCAGATGCCGACATCGCGCTTGTCAACAAGCGGCTTGATGAGGCTCAAGGTATGTAATTCCTCGGGCGGCATCAGGTAAGAAGAGTTTTATGCCAGTGTCTTACGATGTGTGTGCTTGACGCAGATGGTGCAGCCGCCGTGGAGAGTCTTAGGTCAAAACTTGCCCGAGCTAAAGAACAAGCCAGAGAAAGTGATGCGGCTGCCAAGAAAGCCCTTGAAGAGCTGAGAGCCAAACAGGCTGCTCATTGCCGAAGCAAGGAAGAGATGGCCGAGATGGCCGAAAAGTTAAAGAATGCTGCAGACCGTTGCAGTCTTCTTGAGAAAGAAGACCAGGCGAAACAGACGGACTTAGAGAAGGCCGTTGCCAATGCCAAGGACGCGCGCTCTGCGATGAGAGCTGCGAAGGAGGGGCTGCGTCAGGCCGAACAAATTGCGGCTGGAAAGCCCTTTATGCTGCGAAGGAAATTTTGCGATCCGAATTTGCTCCGTTGGACCGGATGTGGAGTGTGGAGGATACCTATCTGGATTTGGCAGCGAGTGCTGCTGATGCGACCGCACACTTCCGAGATTAGAAAGATCGCGAAGTGGAAAAGCTTTTCTGGTCGCAGTTTCACAATCCAGAGCGTCCACTGGCAGTGGACGATCGTTTGGCTCAATGGGCCTAACTGAATAGGTTGTCCGGACTCGCCATGAAGTACGTGATGGGTCATCTGTGGCCGGGGAGATCGGAGCCGAAGAGTTATTTCAGCTTGCTGCAGCAATTCCTTGATGCGGTGTCGCATATTAATGCAATGAAGAGGTCAGCATGCATAGAGGGCGCAAGGATGGCTCTTGCCCGTGTCAAGACATACTGGGCAGAGATGGAGACCACCGTTGTTGCGTCCCAAGATTCGGACAAAAGCCGAGTACCCTCCGAGCACTATTTTCATGAAGTCCTTGAAGGCGCTCATGTAATAGAGACGCGGTGCTCGAAAGATGCTATGTTATGATAGCATAAAGTAATATTTTGATAAATTGTAGTGGCCTTTTTATACTTGTGCCTTCAAGTATTGGGAACACCTCCTGTGCGGCCGTTTTAAGATATATATATATATATATACAAAATCTGAAAGATGGCAGTCGTTGGCTTCAGCCCCCACGCACATAGTGCGGGGGTGCTCACAGAAGACGCATTTTCACACTTAACCCAACGTCTTGGTCCTACAAAGGAGGTGATAGAGCAGCGGGCCAGGCAACCGGACTATAATGCTTTAACACTTTCACTTAGCCATAGGAGCTTGACAGTGAGACTATTTAGGTAGCCCCTTGGTGGCGACTGCGCTCGCCCGAGTTCGGGGCGCGTATGTGCCTGACCGGGAAGCGGCCCTTCGTTAAAGCGGAGGAATCCGATAGATTCCGATAGGTCATCGAGTGGCTGACCAGTCTCACGCTACATCATGACAGTCAGTTTTCGGCTTTCTCTACTGAGGTGCTCGCCCGGCCGAACCGGGGCACAACCGCAGTAGTTCTCCTGGTGCTACCTTAGCCGACAGAGCGGAACGTAAGGTAGCCGAACTCAGGAGCCGGGCAACCCAACATTTGACCAAAGACATGATTCGGAGCTGATGCATATAATGCCAAAACTCGCGACGCCGAACACTCCCTAAGGTGTTCGGTCTTTATGAGTGCGGGCGAAACAACACTCTTTATTAAAAAAGCCCCTAGTGTCCAGGTACGTGCAAAAATTCTGACGTGGCCACATGCCAAGACGCCAGCCTCCTCCTTTGGTTATATCAGAAAAAACCAGGGGATGTGTAGCAACAAGAGACAGTAAAAAAGGTTTACGCAGGGTCTTAATCTAAAAGGAATCCTTTAGGATGGGTCCCTACTGCACGTCTGCGCCTGTGTCTCCGTTGTGCCGTATCCTGGACGGGCGTCGCATGATGTTCATCTATAAAAGAGAGGAACTGACTTGAAAATGGGTCGTGCCGAACAAAAGTTTAAAATAAACAAAGTATAAAGTAAAATATATAAAATTGAGCTTTATTGTCTCTTATTGTATATGCATGGAGCACCTAGTGGGGGTATATGGCCACTAAGCCTGCATCAATGATGATTTTGCACCGAACTCGTCTATCCACGTTCGTGGTCTTTAATGACCTATTTCGAAGTTTTTTGGCCGGTGAGGCCACTTTACTGTGGGGCTGTCAAAGCGGCCGCACAGTCCTCCGCTTGGGGAGGCGCACTTTAGTGCTTCCCCTTCAAAGAGATGATGCCTCGTGGACCGGGCATCTTAAGCATGAGAGATGCATAATGCGGTATTGTGTTAAAGCGGGCGAAAGCTTCGCGTCCCAGTAGTGCTTGATAGCGACTTGAGAACAGGACGATATGGAAGGTCAGCTTTTCGCGGCGGAAGTTATCAGCAGAGCCGAATATAACTTCGAGCCGGAGAAAACCCATACAATGGGTGTCCGGACCAGGTGTTACCCCTTGAAAGGAGGTTTTGCTGCGGCGGATTCTTGCTGGGTTTATCCCCATGTGATGGATTGTATCCTGATATATCAGGTTTAGTCCACTGCCGCCGTCCATAAGGACATTTGAAAACCGGAGTCCGCCAATTATTGGATCGAGTATCAAGGCAGTCCAGCCTGCATTCTTGATATTTCTAGAATAATCTAGCTGATCGAAGATGATTGGTTTTGACAACCAGTGGCGGGACCCTTTAGGGATAGGTCGTGTGGTGCGTACCTTTATGGGCGCTGCACGTTTTGTTATGTGAAGTAAGTTCACTGTTTTTACTTCTTGTGGGAAGTTCTTTTGTTTCCTGGTGCTCTGCTTTTGGGGTTCATCCCCGTCTTCGCTTGGTGTGTCGAGCCCCTTGTGTTTGGCATTGAGTCTGCCGGATTGTTTGAAAACCCAACAATCTCTGTGGGTATGGTTAGCAGGCTTCCCGGGAGTACTGTGTATCTGACATATCCTGTCCAGGATTTTATGTAAGTTGGATGGATTGTCCCTGTTATCCTGGAGGGGTGGTTTTGTCTGATTTTGTCGTGAACCTTTGAATCCGGCATTGACTGCCGTGCTCTTCGGACTTTTTTCCTTAGTCCGGCGACGGTCCTTGTTGCGTCGCGGTTTTCCGTTTCCATCCCTAGTTTTGGATGTACTTGGGTCGCTGGGGCTGCACCTTGCCAACCAGCTATCCTCTCCTGCACAAAAGCGGGTCATGAGGCTTGTTAGTGCGGCCATTGTTCTTGGCTTTTCTTGGCCGAGGTGTCTGGCGAGCCATTCGTCTCGGACGTTATGCCTGAAAGCTGCTAAGGCTTCAGCGTCCGGACAGTCGACTATCTGATTCTTTTTAGTGAGGAATCTATTCCAGAACTGCCGAGCTGATTCTCTGGGCTGTTGAGTTATGTGACTAAGATCGTCTGCATCCGGAGGGCGGACATAGGTCCCTTGAAAATTTGCTCGGAAAGCATCCTCGAGCTCTTCCCAACTTCCAATTGTGTTTTCAGGAAGGCTTTTAAGCCAATGCCGGGCTGGCCCTTTAAGCTTAAGGGGTAAATATTTTATGGCGTGGAGATCATCTCCTCTAGCCATGTGTATGTGGAGGATATAATCCTCGATCCAGACTCCAGGGTCTATTGTTCCATCATATGCCTCTATGTTTACAGGTTTGAATCCCTCTGGAAATTCATAGTCCAGGACCTCATCAGTGAAACATAGGGGGTGTGCGGCGCCCCTGTATTTGGGTGTGCCGGATTCTGATGATGGCTTTATTGCATTGCTTACGAGAGCTTGCTTTCTTGGCCCATAAATGGACCTAACTGGGCCATGATGCGAATCCTTAGGTGGGTCGCATGTCGATTTAAGTGCGGCGCCGCTTGCCGCTTTATGGGGTCGTCTATCCGACCGTGTGGCTTTCTTATTTTTTGAATGCGAGGGCTCTAGGGCCTCTTCGTCGAATTCAGGCAGTAGCTTTCTTTTCGGATAGCTTTTAGTGCGGCTACCGTCGCCGTATTTATCTGCGGTATTGATTACTTTGCTCCATCTAATCCGGAGTGCATCTTTCGCTGTTTTTAGCTTCCGCTTCTGCTTTTTCAGGCTGCGTGCAGTTGCAACGAGCCTCTCGTGGAGATTCTTCTGCTCCATGGGTTTATCCGGCGTGAGGTCGTCCGGAATGCCGTTTTCGCTGGAGGAGGGATGTTCGGTTTCTCTATCCGTGTTGCCCTGTTCGGACGGTTGCTCTAAGGCCTGCTCGTCGTCTACCGGCTCGTCCTGCTCTATGGCTGGGTTTTTATCGAGGCGGGGCTTGGGTCGGCGTTTACGCCGACGCTTTGATTGATTTTCGGGGGGTCGATCTCCCGTTCCATCCCCTTTTTCCTTGTTGTCGCTTCCTTTAGGGGTATCCACCATGTACATATCGTGAGATGAGGTGGCTGTCCAATGCCCTATGGGCGTTGGTTCATCGGTATCTCCTGCATCGTCATCCATGCTGTCGATGTCTCCGGAGTCGAAGTTGAGCACGTCGTTTTAAATTGTCGACAGTGGCTACCAAGTGGGTGGTGGGTGGGCTTTGAATTTCTTCATCGTCCGTATCCCATCCTCGCTGACCGCAGTTCGGCCAGGGCTCTCCTGATAAAGAGAGAGACTTGAGAGAATTCAGGATATCGCCAAAAGGCGAGTGCTGAAAGATGTCCGCGGCGGTGAACTCCATTACTGGCGCCCAATCGGATTCGATCGGCAGGGGCGCGGGGGGTTCGGAGTCCGGAGAGGAGTCCGGATCCTCGGGGTCGTGAGTCACGCGGAGTGTGGGGCCGGCGTTCGGCTCGATCGCCTTTGAGATCGCAGCCCCCGAGGTGACGTGCAACCGCTCATCCTCAATTGACACAACTGGCTTTGAATTAAGGGTCAGAGCTGGTGCGTTTGCGGCGTCCGGGATACTGTTCGGTGACAGAGCTAGATCATGCCCCGCGAGACAGTGCGGCGCGCTTGGTTGTGGCTCGAATCCGTCGAAGATCAAATCTCCGCGGATGTCTGCCATGTAATTTAGGCTTCCAAACCCGACTTGATGGCCAGGGGCGTAGCTTTCGATCTGCTCCTGGTGGCCAAGCGAATTGGCTCGCAGTGCGAAGCCACCGAAGACGAAGATCTGTCCGGGGAGAAAAGTCTCACCCTGGACCGCATCGTTGTTGATGATCAAAGGAGCCATCGGGCCTAAAGGCGACGACACAGATGAACTCTCAATGAAAGCACCAATGTCGGTGTCAAAACAGGCGGATCTCAGGTAGGGGGTCCCGAACTGTGCGATAAGGCCGGATGGTAATAGGAGACAAGGGACACGATGTTTTTACCCAGGTTCGGGCCCTCTCGATGGAGGTAATACCCTACTCCTGCTTGATTAATATTGATGATATGGGTAGTACAAGAGTAGATCTACCACGAGATCAAGGAGGCTAAACCCTAGAAGCTAGCCTATGTATGATTGTTGTATATGGAGTTGATGTCCTACGGACTACAACCCTCCGGTTTATATAGACACCGGATAGGTTAGGGTTACACAGAGTCGGTTACAATGGTAGGAGATCTTGAATATCCGCACCGCCAAGCTTGCCTTCCACACCAAGGAAAGTCCCATCCGGACACGGGACGCGGTCTTCAATCTTGTATCTTCATAGTCCTGGAGTCCGGCTGAAGGTATAGTCCGGCTACCCGAACACCCTTTAATCCAGGACTCCCTCAGTCCCACCGAAATGCCCAACGGTCACATTATGAACTAAATCGGTCTGACCGAGTTTTCTGATTCGCTCCCATCGAGTTTGGTAAATTGTGTGTAATGGTTAAATTTTGTGGGGAGGCTATATATACCCCTCCCCACACTCTTCATTCATAGAGGGAGCCATCATAACATGCCTACACTTCCATCATGCATTTTCTGAGAGAGAACCACCTACACTTGTGTTGAGGTCAAGATATTCCATTCCAACCACATAAATCTTGATCTCTAGCCTTCCCCAAGTTGCTTTCCACTCAAATCATCTTTCCACCAAATCCAATCCTATGAGAGAGAGTTGAGTGTTGGGGATACTATCATTTGAAGCACAAGAGCAAGGATTTCATCATCAACACACCATCTCTTACCTTTTGGAGAGTGGTATCTCGTAGATTGGTTAGGTGTCACTGGGAGCCTCCGTCAAGATTGTGGAGTTGAACCAAGGAGTTTGTACAGGCAAGGAGATCGCCTACTTCGTGAAGATCTACCCTAGTGAGGCAAGTCCTTCGTGGGCAATGGCCATGGTGGGATAGACAAGGTTGCTTCTTCATGGACCCTTCATGGGTGGAGCCCTCCATGGACTCGCGCAACCGTTACCCTTCGTGGGTTGAAGTCTCCATCAATGTGGATGTACGATAGCACCTGTTGGGGAACGTAGTAATTTCAAAAAATGTCCTACGCACACGCAAGATCATGGTGATGCATAGCAACGAGAGGGGAGAGTGTTGTCCATGTACCCTCGTAGACCGAAAGCAGAAGCGTTAGCACAACGTGGTTGATGTAGTCGTACGTATTCACGATCCGACCGATCAAGTACCGAATGCACGACACCTCCGATTTCTGCACACGTTCAACTCGATGACGTCCCTCGAACTCCGATCCAGCCGAGTGTTGAGGGAGAGTTTCGTCAGCACGACGGCGTGGTGACGATGATGATGTTCTACCGACGCAGGGCTTCGCCTAAGCACCGCTACGATATGATCGAGGTGGATTATGGTGGAGGGGGGCACCGCACACGGCTAAGAGATCAAGAGATCAATTGTTATGTCTATGGGATGCCCCCTGACCACGTGTATAAAGGAGTGGAGGAGGGGAGGGGCCGGCCCTCTCTATGGCGCGCCCTAGGGGAGTCCTACTCCCACCGGGAGTAGGATTCCCCTTTTCCTAGTAGAACTAGGAGCCCTTCCATGTAGTCAGAGTAGGAGAGAAGGAAAGGGAAGGGAAAAAGAGAAGGAAGGAAGGGGGCACCCCCCTTCCTAGTCCAATTCGGACCAGCCCATGGGGAGGGGTGCGGCCACCCTTTGAGGCCTTTCTCTCCTTTCCCGTTTGGCCCATTAAGGCCCAATACGAATTCCCGTAACTCCCCGGTACTCCTGAAAATACCCGAATCACTCGGAATCTTTCCGATGTCTGAATATAGTCGTCCAATATATCGATATTTACGTCTCGACCATTTAGAGACTCCTCGTCATGTCCCCGATCTCATCCGGGAATCCGAACTCCTTCGGTACATCAAAACACATAAACTCGTAATATAACTGTCATCGAACTTTAAGCGTGCGGACCCTACGGGTTCGAGAACTATGTAGACATGACCGAGACATGTCTCCTGTCAATAACCAACAGCGGAACCTGGATGCTCATATTGGCTCCTACATATTCTACGAAGATCTTTATCGGTCAAACCGCATAACAACATACGTTGTTCCCTTTGTCATCGGTATGTTACTTGCCCGAGATTCGATCGCCGGTATCTCAATACCTAGTTCAATCCCATTACCGGCAAGTCTCTTTACTCGTTCCGTAACACATCATCCCGCAACTAACTCATTAGTTGCAATGCTTGCAAGGCTTATAGTGATGTGCGTTACCGAGTGGGCCCAGAGATACCTCTCCGACAATCAGAGTGACAAATCCTAATCTCAAAATATGCCAACCCAACAAGTACCTTCGGAGACACCTATAGAGCACCTTTATAATCACCCAGTTACGTTGTGACGTTTGGTAGCACACAAAGTGTTCCTCCGGTAAACGGGAGTTGCATAATCTCATAGTCATAGGAACATGTATTAGTCATGAAGAAAGCAATAGCAACAAACTAAACGATCAAGTGCTATGCTAACGGAATGGGTCAAGTCAATCACATCATTCTCTAATGATGTGACCCCTTTAATCAAATGACAACTCATGTCTATGGCTAGGAAACTTAACCATCTTTGATTCAACGAGCTAGTCAAGTAGAGGCATACTAGTGACATATTGTTTGTCTATGTATTCACACATGTATTATGTTTCCGGTTAATACAATTCTAGCATGAATAATAAACATTTATCATGATATAAGAAAATAAATAACAACTTTATTATTGCCTCTAGGGCATATTTCCTTCAGCACCACCTATCGGAACCACGCCAAAAATCTTCGTGTCTCCAATTGCGTTTGCACACTCCAATCCCATCCCTTTACATTCTTGCAAAGTTGCATGCTTTCCTTTCTGCTGCCCATATACTCTTGTCATGCTTGCTTGATATGTATTGCGAATGGTTAAACATGTGCTAAAACTCCACCTAAACTTGAAGAAAATAAAAACTGTCACTTTTCTTTGCTAAGAGTCTATTCACCCCCTCTAGACACCTCTTCTCGATCCTTCATGTTGTCAGTTGTCTTGTAGGTTGTCTCATTTTTCATGCTCGTACAGTTGTTATGCTGTCCGAGTTATCCAAGGTTTTTAAATAGTCTGATGCATTTGCAAATCATCTCTTCTTGTCCTGATGTCTTTTTGGCCAGACTACACAAACACATTATTGTATTGGGGTATCCCATTACCTTAACATATGTGTTGAGCATAATAGGAAACCATGTTATCTTAAATGAACCACCCATAGATTTAGCCTTTGTGTGGTATCCCCAGTGTGATAATTCTAGCCATCATTTTTAAAAATGTTTGCAAGGTCATTTAGTTAGGAGGTATTCTAAGTCTAGGTTCTTGAACCCATAATTCATCTTGCTCATTTATGTCGGTAGTGGTTGTAGCTCCTTTAGATTGATTACTAACTTTGTTCTAGTTCTCTAGGTCTGTGGTATATTATTCTTCAAATACCATGAACCATCCTCGACAGAAGTTCTTTGAACCAAAAGATCACAACAAGAGTGCTCTTGAGGAGTTATCCATTCCGTAACTGGGACTCTGCCAATCCTACCTTTTTGCATGGGTTATCCAGAAGAATTATATTGAGCTTTGTTCGACATGTTAATCTATGCATCTACAATTCATAAAAGCATATGTTCCTTTGAGTTGTCCTTCCTTATTGATATCCCGACCTTCATCTATCATTTTATAGTCACGAGTATTGTGCATTCGTGTTCATCGATGCCATTATTCTTGTGGCCCGTCGGGCCATTCTATTTCAGAATTACTAGGAGAAATGAACTCTGGTACCTCATCTATATCTAGGATTGGGTCAAAATAGTTGTATTCCGCAGATCAAATGCCAATCTAGGTTTTGTTATTTTCCTCCTTGGAGTATCACCCCCTTTATGTCGGGATTGTCATGAGAATTGCACCACCTCTTATGAATTCTTGACGCGGTGATACTTCTCATCATCATTGTTCATTCCTCGACTTTTGTGTTATTTTAGCCCAAATGCTGACAAGTGAACTGTGATGTGTGAAATCAATACTCTTAGCAACCCTGTTGCTTGGAAGTTAATGGACAATAATATCATTCTTAATGTGTTGGTTATTGAATCTTCATTTCAAGATTGATCATGCTACCTAGTCCATCTTCCCCTGGTGCACTCTTTGATCAATGAGTTAGGATTGTATCAGTCTCTCGCTTCTTTGGTCATACCCTCTTGGCCTGAAAAGAAAGATTGTTCTCAAGCTTAGTAACATATCGGTGGTTCGAGATTTTCCAAATATATTCTTGGAAGTATTATTAGGTTGTCCCCTGACCGCTATGTTGAGTTCGTGATCAAGATGGTTTTCCTTTTTAAACCACCACTTCTCCAAGGATCTAGGTTGGATACTAATACATCTCCAACGTATCTATAATTTTTGATTGTTCCATCCTATTATAGTATCAATCTTGGATGTTTTATATGCAATTTTATATCATTTTTGGGACTAACCTATTAACCTAGTGCACAATGCCAGTTGCCGTTTTTTGCTTATTTTTGGATTTTTAGAAAATCAATATCAAATAGAGTCCAAACGGAGAAAAAACTTGGGATTAGTTTTTTCTGGACCAGAAGGGGCCCACGAAGGTTCGGGAGAAGACCTGAGGAGTCACGAGGAAGCAACAAGCTCTGGAGGCGTGCCCCCAGGCTTTTGGGACCCTCATGGCACCTCCTAACCTAATTCTACCTCTATAAATTCCCAAATATTCCCAATATATCATAGAGCCACCTGAAATACTTTTCCCGCCACCGCAAGTTTCTATTCTTCCGTGATCCCATCTGGAGGCCTTTTCCAGCACTCTGTCGAAGGGGGAATCGATCACGGAGGGCTTCTACATCATCCTTGTTGCCCTTCTGATGATGTTTGAGTAGTTTACCACAGACTTACATGTCCATAGCTAGTAGCTAGATGGCTTCTTCTCTCTCTTTGATCTTCAATACAAGGTTCTCCTCGATGTTCTTGGAGTTCTATTTGATGTAATCTTCTTTGCGATGTGTTTGTTGGGATCCGATGACTTGTTGGTTTATGATCGGATTATTCATGAATATTAATTGAGTCTTCTCTGAATTCTTTTATGCATGATTATTATAGAATTCTTTTTCTCTTTGATCTATCTGCTTAGTTTAGCCAACTAGATTGAATTTTCTTGGAATGGGAGAGGTGCTTTGTGATGGGTTCAATCTTGCCATGCTCAATCCCAGTGACAGAAAGGGACATAACACATATTTGTATTCTTTCCATTATGGATAAAAAGATGGGCTTTATTCATATTGCTTGGGTTTACTATGTCTACATCATGTCATCTTGCTTAAGGCATTCCTCTGTTTTTATTAACTTAATACCCTAGATGCATGCTGGATAGCGGTCGATGGGTGGAGTAATAGTAGCAGATGCAGGCATGAGTTGGTCTACTTGTCTCAGACGTGATGCCTATATACATGATGATTTCCTTGACTATGGTCATAACTATGCGCTTTTCTATCAATTGCCCAATAGTAATTTGTTCACCCATCGTACGTTATGCGCTCGAGAGAGAAGCCTGTAGTGAAAACTATGCCCCCCCGAGTCTACCTTTATCATATATAAAATCCAAAAATACCTTGCTGCAATTTTATTACCATTATTTTATTTTGCAATTTACTTTATGTACCTACACTATGACATTTGATCCTTGCAAATAACTGCCAGGGGATTGATAACCCCCCTATTTTGCGTTGGGTGCAAGTATTTGCTTTTGTGTGTGCAGGTACTGCTAACGAGGTTCTATGTGGTTCCCCTACTGGATGGATAGCCTTGGTTCTTAACTGAGGGACATACTTATCTCTACGGTACTGCTTCATCCTCTCCTCTTCGAGGAAATCTCAATGCGGCTCACAAGTAGCAAGAAGAATTTCTGGCGCCGTTGCCAGGGAGACATCACCAAAACCTATCAAGTACCTTCGCATAAACTATCATCTACTTGCTCTTATTATTATTTGACTTTTTTATCTACCTTTGCCTATCATTTTCATCTCCCCCCTTCTAATGTTTTTATAAAAACACAAAAATATTTTGTTTGCTTGCTCCATCATTATGGCTAGTTTTTGCTTGTTGCTTGTACCCCCGATAATGAAGTGCTTAAACAAAGGGGAGGAGAAAGTTTAAAAGATGCATGGTATAGGATTTCTGATGCTCAAAATAGATCAACTCGTAAGCAATCCACTACCGTCTTCTTCGCAATTTCTGTGCGGGTATTACTACTTGGTATAGATTTTAGCTTGACACTATTACTGGAGGGAATTTCTTGAGTAGCCACACTGTGGATGCTTTCAATGCTATGGGAAATTTAGTAGGATCACCACCAATTACCATTAATGAAACAATATTGACGTTAGAACATGTTATGCAAAGATTGGAAGCTACTGAAAATAAAGTGCCTACCATAGAACATCTTGAGAATTTAGATAAAAATATTCATAATCATATTACTCAATTTGGTTCAAATGTAAGAACTAATTGGAAAGTACTAAAAGAAAAGGACACGATAATTAATGAAAGGATATAGCAAAGTCCTGCTAGAATTGATAAGGTGGAAGAAGTTATTAATAATTTGGGTTCCACTTTTTCTTCTATTAAAACTATTGAAAGGACTCCCCCTAGTAAGAATTGCAAGTTTATGTATGCTCCTAAGAATAATGGTACCACATGTAGTAATGGGAGTGAGGATTAAAATGATTAGTGTTCACCCTGACTTCATTGGTTTATGATGTCGCTTGAACTATGTCGGTATTTCCCCAAAGAGGAAGGGATGTTGCAGCACATCTATGGTAGGTATTTCCCTCAGTTATGAAACCAAGGTATCAAGCCAGTAGGAGGACCAAGTAACACTATGTAAACGGTACCTGCACACAAAGAACAAATACTTGCAACCCGACTGTAACATCCCAAATTTTCAATTTGGAATGTTATATAATAGATCATCATTGCATATCATATTTTATTGCTTTTGGCTAATCCTAGAAATTTCACGCAACTCAATGACCCTCGGAGAGAGTTGGGGATTTCGTTATTTTCATATTTGAGTTTTCTCAAATTTTGAAAATAGGATCTTTAGATTGTATTTATTTTATCTTCAATTATTTCTATTACAAAAATATGAGAGAGGGAATAAAATGACTTTCCCAAAATAAAGAAATATTGAGGATTTAATAATAAAATCAAATAAGATTTAATTTTGGTTTATTTACTATTTTATTTGAATTTAGGGAAAATTGCATGTTTTCAAAAATTGCATTTAGGTCCAAGAAAATGTTCATCCTGTTCTAAATATTTGATTTAGACGGTGAAAATTTGTCTTGGCATTTTGAGATTTTTATTTATTTTTCTAGAATTTTTCTTAGTTTCGGCGAAATTTATTAAAAAAAAACCCGCGCCCGACTGCGCCAAGGGCCCAGCCGAGCCAGGCCGGCCCAGCCGCCGCCACCTCCCGCCGTGCAGCCGCCGGACTCGGGAGTCCGATCCCGAGCCGCCGCCCGTCGCCCCTTCCCCAAGCCGTGGCCACCCCCCTTTATAACCCCGCCGGAGCCCCCCTGGAGCCCCGCACCACCTGCCGCCGCACCCCACGCCGCCGCACGCCGCCGCCGCCAGGAGCCGCCGCCCCGCACCACCCGGCGCCGCCCGGAGCCCCACCGGAGCTTCGCCGGAGCCCGAGCCGAGGTAGCCGCCCACCGCCCGGTTTTCTGAGAAAAAAAACTGATTCGTTTTTTTAGAAAAACCCTAGTTTTCGTTTTTTATTTTCTGGTTTATTTATCTAGCGAGCGTTAGCTCGTCTGTTCGTTTTAACGAACGCGTTCGTCGTTTAGTTCCAGATAACGAACGTTTATTCATTAACCTGTTCATCGTTTTTCTTTTCTCGGATTAAATCCGCGTTTTTTCCGATCGCGATTCCTGATCCGATTTTTGTTTTAGTTTAACTTTTCACTTGTTTATCGGAATCAGGCGATTCAAGCGCCTGGATTTTCGTCTCGAAACCCTCTTTCCGTTTAACCAACTCAAACAAGTTTTTGCCTCTATAAAATTTGACCTAGATCCAGAATAGTAAACGAAGCTTGTTTCTTTTGTCGTTTGTCTTTCGTTGCTTCGTTCGATTTGATTCTTTTTGCAAGCCGGAGTTCTTAAGTTGAACTATCTGGTTAGTTCCCTTATTTGAGTTTTACCTGTGCATTAGATGAGTACTTATTGTATGCTTGTTTGTTTGCGATAGAGTACCCGGAGTGCGCCGCTTGCTACTTCGAATTGCTAGGTTTTGCGGATCATCAGCAAGGCAAGTAACACTTTGATCATACTTCCTATTACCCAGTTTTTATTGCATTAGATCAATCCTCACACATTGCTTGATTAGGATCTAATTAAATTGTCGGTTTCGGGAATTAGATGAGGTAGTACCTATTACTTGTTTTATATTCAAACCTTTGGGAGTTACTTCTACGTTTGCTTATTTTGCCATACGATGCTAGTAGACGTGGATTGGGTGAGTGATATCCATGACAGATGTGAGTTTGTTAAATCAATGGTTTATCTAAGGTGGCAACTTAAACACACATCTGGGTGGATTGAGGCACCTGGGTATTCCAACGATTGGCTGTTTTTCTTTTGGACCGCCACCCAGGCTCAAAGGGATCATGAGATTGTTCATACTAGAAACTTCCGTGTGGAGCCACAAGCTATTATGGGCTCTAGCATAGTTGACTAAGTCGTGCGAACTCTTACAGTGGTAGACTAGCAGATGTAGGGGATGTAGGTTGGTACGGTCTACCCGTTCGTAAGGTGCTAGCGCTTCTGAAAGACTATGTCTCGGTCATCCATTTCTCAAACACCATGCAGTGTGAGAATCCCAATGGAGGAGATCGAGTCTTGTGGGGAAAAGTGCGCAAACCTCTGTAGAGTGTATAAACTAATCATGATTAGCCGTGTCCCCGATTATGGACATCTTGAGTATCTAGTACCTGGATTATGATGTGAATCTCATCATGTTACTCTAAATAATTTTGTTGGGTTTTAATGACGATGTTTAATTGGGATTGAGAGCGTGTCTACACTCTCAATGTTTAACAACCACCATGATAGTTAAATAAAATTTATTCCTTTGCAGTAGGAAAAATTGGCTTTACACAAAACTGTAACCATAGAGCTTTCCACCAGCCAAATATGCATATAGAATAGCCTTATTCTTTCATTGCTCTCTATGTGTTACATTGCCAGCATATTCCATGTGCTGACCCGTTTTCGGGCTGCAACGTTCATGTTGCAGACTTTTCACACGACGAGTAAGGTGCCTTTTAGGTCGTGGTTCTATACTCAGTGATGCCGTTGGAGTTGATGGACTCACTTATCTTCCAAGCCTTCCGCTGTTATCGTTATTAGATGGCCTTAAGCCATATTTATTGTATAAGTTCTCTTTTGAGACATTTGATGTAATAAGTGTGTGATTTCTACTCTATTATAAATCCTTCAAGTACTGTGTGGTGTCAGCATTACTGATCCAGGGATGACACCGGAGCACAGAGATTGGACCGTTTGAGGTCTGGTTGCTACAAGATGGTATCAGAGCACACGCTGACTGTAGGACACGACCACTAAGCTAAAGCCCTAGATCACTACTCACTCTTCTCATTCTGACTCCTCATCTTTTCTACTCTTTTAGGATAGCGGATGCAAGGAACAAGTTCACACAACCAGATGAAGATACACCCTTTGGACGTCATTTGAAGGAAGTCTCTAGATATCTGAACATAGGAGTACCAAGCTTCACCGGAACCTACAACGCCACTTTACCTAAAGAAGAGCGCTGGATGATTCAAGTTCAAGTTCCAGGAAGGACGTTCATGCCAGTCACTGAGCCCATAGAGTTTTCCTTTGATGCACCAACTTGGAGTCTAGGAAAGAGCATGGCAGCTCACATCGCCATGGGACATATTGGAGAAGTTTACCACAATGATCTCAAGGATACTATCTACCAGATTTGTGGGCGCCGAGATGAGCACTGGGAGATGATCAGCACCAGGAAGGATAGATCAATTGCAGCTTTTATCCAGGAGTTAAACCAGCACGTTCGACGTCAGCAGAACCAGATGTGCGCAGACATGATAGATCTGAAGAAGGCGAGGACAAGAATCAAGGAACTGGAGGAAGAACTCAAGGCCACACGTGAAGATTATGAAGAGGAAATCGAAGTATTAGTGGAGAAGAATGACGATCTGATCAAGAAGATTGGAATATTTATGGGAGACCCTACACTAGTAGGAGAAGACGAAGAACCCAAGGAGATTCGCCCTGAAGACTACATCATCATCAACGACACCGACTCGGATCCAGATGATAGCGATGATGACTATGTTGATGAAGCTGGAGCAGATATCATGGAGTCTGCAACAGAAGAATATTTTTAGTAGACCACCTCATCAGTAGTAGTAGTCCACCATGTAAATATAGTAGTCCGACACTTTTGCGATAGTTAGATCGATTGTATGCCCTTATTTGATTGAATGAAGTGAATTGTTTGCTTTGCCTCATGTGCATATGGGTAGTGTTTTCTCTTTAGACCCCTCTCTATTCCTAAATCTCATCTTTTCTAAACCCTCAGATGCCTCCGAGACGTGACCCTGGATTTACCTTCCCACCGAAGCTCACCCAGTTGATCCAGCAGCAGAACACATTGATGCAGTTGCTAGTCCAGAATCAGAATCAGGGGAACAACAACAACAACCCACCACCACCACCTGTTGATCACTTAGCCCGTTTCCTTAGACTGAATCCGCCGGTGTTTTCCAGTAGCACTGAGCCGATAGTAGCAGATGATTGGCTCCGCAAGACAGCAAGGGAGTTGACCACGGCAGGATGCACAGATGCGGAAAAGGTGAAGTTTGCCGCACATCAGCTTGAAGGACCCACAACATCATGCTGGGAGAATTTCACCGCCACTTTCCCTGTCGACACTGTCACATGGGACCAGTTCCAGCAGGCTTTCCATACTGCCCATGTATCAGCAGGATCTATGGCCATGAAGAAGCGAGAGTTTCGCAACTTGCGCCAAGGAGGACGGACAGTAGGCCAGTATGTGGAGGACTTTAGTATGCTAGCACGTTATGCCCCAAATGACGTTGCTACAGATGCAGCTAAGCAGGAGAATTTCCTGGAAGGACTGAATGATGAGTTGAGCATGCAGTTGATGGTATCAACCTTCAACAACTACCAGGAGTTGGTAGATCGTGCTCTCATGATTGAAGGGAAGCAACAGCAAATTGAGAACCGTAATAGGAAGTATGGACAAGGGAAGTACAATTCTGGAGCTCGGCAGAAGCCACGTTTTACCCCTAGACCGGGAGGACATTTTCAGCATACCCATGGAGGAGGTAGCTCGCACAATCATAATGGAACCATGAATGGTAATGGGAATGGAGGAAGCAACGGCCAGAACCGTACAAACCCATCAACCCCAGCCAAGAGAGACCTGAGCCAAGTCACTTGCTTTATGTGCCAGAAGACCGGACATTATGCCAATGAATGTCCTGAATCCCAGAATGGAAATGGCAATGGAAGCTCTGGGAAGAAGCCGAACCCTTTCAATAGGGGATAGGTGAACCACGCAAACGTGGAGGAGGTTGAAGCCCAGCCCGATGCGGTAATAGGTAAGTTTTTGGTTAAGTCTTTTATTGAAATCGTTCTTTTTGATAATGGTGCATCGCATTCATACATATCAAGGGGATTTGTGGATAAGTATAAATTGCCAACCCAAGCCCTTAGGTCACCCATGTTAGTAACCTCACCTAGAGCAGAGTATATGGCTAGTCTATGGTGTGATCGGTTACCATTAAGGATTGGTAACTATGTATTTCCCTCGGACCTAATAGTATTGGTATCTCAAGGATTGGATGTGATATTAGGCATGGATTGGTTGTCGAAGTATGAAGGGAACATTGAATGTGCCAGTAAGTCAATTTTTCTTACCACCTCAGAAGGGAGGATCAAGTATGTATCCCGGCATGTGCCAAAAAGGACTCAAGTAAATTGCTTAACAGGAGTTGTGCAGGAGGAAGTACCAGTAGTGAAGGATTTCCCGGATGTATTTCTAGAGGAGTTGCCAGGCATGCCACCGGATAGAGACATTGAGTTTTCGATTGAGCTTTTGCCAGGCACAGGGCCAATATCTAAGAGACCATATAGGATGCCCGCAAAGGATTTGGAGGAGATTAAGAAGCAGATTAAAGAGTTATTGGATAAAGGTTATATTCGCCCAAGTTCTTCACCTTGGGGATCGCCAGTACTTTTAGTGGAGAAGAAGGATGGATCGTTAAGGATGGTTGTTGATTATCGGGGATTGAATGAAGTAACAATCAAGAACAAGTACCCACTACCGATGATCAATGATCTGTTTGATCAATTGCAAGGAGCTAAGGTATTTTCCAAGATCGATCTGCAATCAGGGTACCATTAGTTGAAGATTCGAGAATAGGATATACCTAAGACGGCTTTTACCACCAGGTATGGGCTATACGAGTATACCGTAATGTCATTTGGTCTGACTAACACACCTGCATATTTTATGAACATGATGAACAAAGTGTTTATGGAGTTTTTGGATAAGTTCGTCGTAGTGTTCATCGATGATATCCTGGTTTACTCGAAGAATGAAGAGGAGCATAAGGAGCATTTGCATTTGGTACTTGGTAAACTCAGAGAACATCAGTTATATGCCAAGTTTATCAAATGTGAGTTTTGGTTGAAGGAAGTTGGATTTCTCGGACACGTTATATCTGGAGAAGGTATAACAGTAGATCCCACCAAGGTTGACACTGTGACAAATTGGGAAGCGCCAACATCAGTTGGAGAGATCCGGAGTTTTCTTGGACTTGCAGGATACTACCGGAGATTCATTAAAAATTTCTCGAAGATTGCAAAGCCTATGACGGAGTTGTTGAAGAAGGATACCAAGTTCAAATGGACCGAGGAATGTGAGGCCAGTTTCCAGGAGTTGAAGAAACGTTTGGTTACATCACCAGTGTTGATTTTGCCAGATCAGACCAAGGATTATGAGGTGTATTGCGACGCTTCACGTCGAGGACTTGGAGCCGTACTTATGCAGGAAGGAAGAGTTGTTTCCTATGCCTCACGACAACTTAAGCCCCATGAGTTGAATTATGCTATGCATGATTTGGAGTTAGCAGCCGTAGTGCATGCATTGAAGACTTGGAGACATTTCTCATTGGAAACCATTGTGAGGTGTACACGGATCACAAGAGTTTAAAGTATATTTTCACGCAGAAGGAATTGAATCTCAGGCAAAGGAGATGGTTGGAGCTCATCAAGGATTATGATATGAGATTGCATTATCACCCTGGAAAGGCTAACGTAGTAGCTGACGCATTGAGCCGTAAAAGTCATGTCAACACCTTAATGACGGGAGATTTACCAAGGGAGTTAGCCGAAAATCTTCGTGAGCTATGTTTGGTGATAGTTCCGAGAGGCTATGTAGCAGCATTGGAGATTCAGTCTACTTTGATGGATAAGATCAGAGAAGCCCAGAAGACTAACAAGGAGATTGCTTCTATTAAGGAGAAAATAAGCAAAGGGAAAGCTAAAGGATTTCGTGAGGATGAGCACGATACCTTATGGTTTGAAGACCATCTTTATGTGCCTAATGACCCGGAGATCAGGAAGTTAATTCTGCAAGTGGCCCATGATTCACCATATTCGATTCACCCAAGAAATACCGAGATGTATTTGGATTTGAAGGATCTTTTCTGGTGGACCGGAATGCAGAAGGATATTGTGGAGTATGTAGCAGTTTGTAATGTATGTTAGAGAGTAAAGGCACAACATCAGAAGCCAGCAGGATTGCTACAGCCATTGCCGATACCCGAATGGAACTGGGATAAGCTAGGCATGGATTTTATCATAGGATTTCCCAGAACACGTTCAGGCTATGACTCGATATGGGTTGTAGTCGATCGTTTGACAAAGGTAGCTCATTTCATCCCAGTGAAGACTACCTATACCAGTGCCAAGTTAGCAAAGATATACATGACCAGGATTGTATGTCTGCATGGAGTTCCAAGGAGCATTGTGTCAGATAGAGGAACCCAGTTTACCTCAAAGTTCTGGAATCAGATGCACGAGACTTTGGGTACCAGGCTAGAGTTCAGTACAACCTTCCATCCGCAGACAGATGGACAAACCGAGAGCGTTAATCAGATTTTGGAGGATATGTTGAGAGCTTGTGCGCTAGATTATGGATCTAGTTGGGACGAGAATTTGCCATACGCAGAGTTCTCTTATAACAATAGTTATCAATCCAGTTTGAAGATGGCCCCTTTCGAAGCCTTGTACGGAAGGAGGTGCAGGACCCCATTGTCGTGGGATGAAGTTGGAGACCGTCAGCTATTTGGACTGGATCTGATTAAGGAGTCTGAACAGAAAGTAAAATTGATTCGTGATAGGCTCAAGGTAGCCCAGTCCAGGAAGAAGAGCTACGTAGATTCTAAACGCAAGGAGACAGTTTACGAAGTCGGAGACCGAGTTTATCTTCGAGTATCTCCACTTCGAGGAGTTAAACGCTTTGGAGTTAAGGGAAAGTTAGCACCACGTTTTGTAGGACCATACAAGGTTTTGGAGCGTATGGGAGAAGTAGCCTACAAGTTGGAGTTGCCCGAAGGATTGTCAGGAGTTCACGACGTGTTCCACGTTTCCCAGTTGAAGAAGTGCCACGCGGAGATTGCTGATATACCGCTGAGAGATACAGTGCCGCTGGAAGCGATTCAGTTGGACAGTGATTTGACCTATGAGGAGAAACCAGTTAGGATTCTTGAGTATGCCAGCCGAGTCACCCGCAGCAAGGTTATCAAGTTTTGCAAAGTTCAGTGGAGCCACCACACGGAGGATGAAGCCACCTGGGAACGAGAGGAAGATCTGTTGAAGGACCACCCTCACCTATTTTCTAGCCAACCCGAATCTCGAGGGAGAGATTCATCTTAAGGGGGGTTGGTTTGTAACATGCCAAATTTTCAATTTGGAATGTTATACAATAGATCATCATTGCATATCATATTTTATTGCTTTTGGCTGATCCTAGAAATTTCACGCAACTCAAGGACCCTCGGAGAGAGTTGGGGATTTCGTTACTTTCATATTTGAGTTTTCTCAAATTTTGAAAATAGGATCTTTAGATTTTATTTATTTTATCTTCAACTATTTCTATTATAAAAATATGAGAGAGGGAATAAAATGACTTTCCCAAAATAAAGAAATATTGAGGATTTAATAATAAAATCAAATAAGATTTTATTTTGGTTTATTTGCTATTTTATTTGAATTTAGGGAAAATTGCACCTTTTCAAAAATTGCATTTAGGGCCAAGAAAATATTCATCCTATTCTAAATATTTTATTTAGAGGGTGAAAATTTGTTTTGGAATTTTTAGATTTTTATTTATTTTTCTAGAATTTTTCTTATTTTCGGCGAAATTTATTAAAAAAAACAACGCCCGACTGGGCCAAGGGCCCAGCCGCCGCCGGACTCGGGAGTCCGATCCCGAGCCGCTGCCCGTCGCCCCTTCCCCAAGCCATGCCCCCCCTTTATAACCCCGCCGGAGCCCCCCTGGAGCCCCGCACCACCCGCCGCCGCACCCCACGCCGCCCGCGCCGCCGCTTGCCGCCGCCTGCTGCCGCCGCCGCTGCCAGGAGCCGCCGCCCTGCACCACCCGCCGCCGCCCGGAGCTCCGCCGGAGCTTCGCCGGAGCCCGAGCCGAGGTAGCCGCCCGCCGCCCGGTTTTCTGAGAAAAATCCGATTCGTTTTTTTTAGAAAAACCCTAGTTCTCGTTTTTTTAAATAGATCGGTTTTTCCGGTTTATTTATCTAGCAAGCGTTAGCTCGTCCGTTTGTTTTAACGAACGCGTTCGTCGTTTAGTTCCAGATAACGAACGCTCGTTCGTTAACCTATTCGTCGTTTTTCTTTTCCCGGATTAAATCCACGATTTTTCTGATCGCGATTCCTGATCCGATTTTCGTTTTAGTTTAACTTTTCGCTCGTTTATCGGAATCAGGTGATTCAAGCACCTGGAGTTTCGTCTCGAAACCGTCTTTCCGTTTAACCAACTCAGACAAGTTTTTGCCTCTGTAAAATTTGACCTATATCCAGAATAGTAAACGAAGCTTGTTTCTTTTTCCGTTTGTCTTTCGTTGCTTCGTTCGATTTGATTCTTTTTGCAAACCGGAGTTCTTAAGTTGAACTATCTGGTTAGTTCCCTTATTTGAGTTTTACCTGTGCATTACATGAGTACTTATTGTATGCTTGTTTGTTTGCGATAGAGTACCCGGAGTGCGCCGCTTGCTACTTCGAATCGCTAGGTTTTGCGGATCATCAGCAAGGTAAGTAACACTTTGATCATACTTCCTATTACCCAGTTTTATTGCATTAGATCAATCCTCACACATTGCATGATTAGGATCTAATTAAATTGTGGGTTTTGGGAATTAGATGAGGTAGTACCTATTACCTGTTTTATATTCAAACCTTTGGGAGTTACTTCTACGTTTGCTTATTTTGCCATGCTATGCTAGTAGACGTAGATTGGGTGAGTGATATCCATGACATATGTGAGTTTGTTTAATCAATGGTTTATCTAAGGTGGCAACTTAAATACACATCTGGGTGGATTGAGGCACCTGGGTATTCCAGCGATTGCCTGTTTTTCTTTTGGACCGCCACCCAGGCTCAAAGGGATCATGAGATTATTCATACTAGAAACTTCCGTGTGCAGCCACAAACTATTATGGGCTCTAGAATAGTTGACTAAGTCGTGTGAACTCTTACAGTGGTAGACTAGCAGATGTAGGGGATGTAGGTTGGTACGGTCTACCCGTTCGTAAGGTGCTAGCGCTTCTGAAAGACTATGTCTCGGTCATCCGTTTCTCAACACCATGCAGTGCGAGAATCCCAACGGAGGAGATCGATTCTTGTGGGGAAAAGTGCGCAAACCTCTGTAGAGTGTATAAACTAATCATGATTAGTCGTGTCCCCGGTTATGGACATCTTGAGTATCTAGTACCTGGATTATCATGTGAATCTCATCATGTTACTTGTAGCGACCAGACCTCAAACAGTCTGATCTCTGTGCTCCGGTGTCATCCCTGGATCAGTAATGCTGACACCACACAGTACTCGGAGGATTTATAGTAGAGTAGCAATCACACACTTATTACATCGAGTGTCTCAAAAGAGAACTTATTACAAATAATATGGCTTAAGGCCATCTAATAACGATAACAGCGGAAGGCTTGGAAGATAAGTGAGTCCATCAACTCCAACGGCATCACTGAGTATAGAACCACGACCTAAAAACTCCTTAATCGTCGTCTAAAAAGTCTGCAACATTAACGTTGCAGCCCGAAAACGGGTCAGTCTGATTCTGAACTAGCAACTGCATCAAGGTGTTCTGCTGCTGGATCAACTGGGTGAGCTCCGACGGAAAGGCAAATCCGGGGTCACGTCTCAGAGGCATCTGAGGGTTTAGAAAAGATGAGATATAAGAATAGAGGGGGTCTAAAGGGAAAACACGAGCCATATGCACATGAGGCAAAAGCACACAATTCACTTCAATCAATCAAACAAAGGCATACAATCGCTCTAACTATCGCAAAGTGCTCGGACTACTATATTTACATGGTGGACTACTACTACTGATGAGGTGGTCTACTAGAAATATTCTACGGTTGTAGACTCCATGATATCTGCTCCTGCTTCATCAACATAGTCATCATCGCTACTATCTGCTTCCGAGTCGGTGCCGTCGATGCTGATGTAGTCTTCTGGGCTAATCTCCTTGGGTTCTTCGTCTTCATCTATGGGCATAGGGCCTCCCATAAATATTCCTAGCTTCTTGATCAGGTCGTCATTCTTTTCCACCAATACTTCAATTTCTTCTTCATAATCTTCACGTGTAGCCTTGAGTTCTTCCTCTAGTTCCTTGATTCTAGTCTTAGCCTTCTTCAGGTCTATAATGTCGGCACACATCTGATTCTCCTGGCGTCGAATGTGCTGGTTTAACTCCTGGATAAAAGCTGCAATTGATCTATCCTTCCTGGTGCTGATCATCTCCCAGTGTTCATCTCGGTGCCCACAAATCTGGTAGATAGTATCCTTGAGATCCTTGCGGTAGACTTCTCCAATGCGTCCCATGGTGATGTGAGCTGCCATACTCTTTCCTAGACTCCAAGTTGGTGCATCAAAAGAAAACTCTATGGGCTCGGTGACTGGCATGAACGTCCTTCCTAGAACTTGAACTTGAATCATCCAGCACTCTTCTACAGGTAAAGTGGCGTTGTAGGTTCCCGTGAAGCTTGGTATTCCTATGTTCAGGTATCTAGTGACTTCCTTCAAGTGGCGTCCAAAGGGTGTATCTTCATCCGGTTGTGTGAACTTGTTTCTTGCATCCGCCATCCTAAAGGGTAGAAAAGATGAGAAGTCAGAAGAGAAGAGAGTGATCTAGGTCTTTTAGCTTAGTGGTCGTGTCCTACAGTCAGCGTGTGCTCTGATACCATCTCTGTAGCGACCAGACCTCAAACAGTCTGATCTCTGTGCTCCGGTGTCATCCCTGGATCAGTAATGCTGACACCACACAGTACTCGGAGGATTTATAGCAGAGTAGCAATCACACACTTATTACATCGAGTGTCTCAAAAGAGAACTTATTACAAATAATATGGCTTAAGGCCATCTAATAACGATAACAGCGGAAGGCTTGGAAGATAAGTGAGTCCATCAACTCCAACGGCATCACTGAGTATAGAACCACGACCTAAAAACTCCTTAATCGTCGTCTAAAAAGTCTGCAACATTAACATTGCAGCCCGAAAACGGGTCAGCACATGGAATATGCTGGCAAGGTAACACATAGAGAGTAATGGAATGCAACAGCTATACTATATGCATATTTGGCTGGTGGAAAGCTCTATGGTTACAGTTTTTGCATAAAGCCAATTTTTCCCTACTTCAAAGGAAATAAATTTAATTACTATCATGGTGGTTGTGAAACATTGAGAATGGTTGACAGCATTCTCAATCCCAATTAAAGTAACATCATTAAAACCCATCAAAATTAATTTTAGAGTAACATGTTGAGATTCACATGATAATCCAAGTACTAGATACTCAAGATTTGTCCATAACCAGGGACACGGCTAACCATGATTAGTTTATTACACTCTGCATAGGTTTGCGCACTTTTCCCCACAAGACTCGATCGCCTCCGTTTGGTTTCTCGCACTACAGGGTGTTTGAGAAACGTATGACCGAGACATAGTCTTTCAGAAGCGCTAGCACCTTACGATCGGGTAGACCGTACCACCTACATCCCCTACATCTGCTAGTCTACCACTGTAAGAGTTCGCACAACTTAGTCAACTATGCCAGAGCCCATAATGGCTTGTGGCTGCACACGGAAGTTTCTAGTATGAATAATCTCATGATCCCTTTGAGCCTGGGTGGCGGTCCAAAAGAAAATAGGGAAGTCCTGGTAACCCCAGGTGCCTCAATCCACCCAGATGTGTGTTAGGTTGCCACCTTAGATAAACCCTTAATTATAAATCTCACATCTGTCATGGATATCACTCACCCAATCCACGTCTACTAGCATAGCATGGCATAAATAAGCAAACGTAGAAGTAACTCCCAAAGGTTTGATAATAAACAGGTAATAGGTACTACCTCATCTACTTCCCATCCCACAATTTAATTAGATCCTAATCATGCAATGTGTGCGGATTGATCTAATGCAATAAAACTGGGTTGTAGAAAAGGTATGATCAAAGTGTTACTTGCCTTGCTGATGATCCGCGAAACCTAGAGATTCAACGTAACAGGCGGCGCACTCCGGGTATTCTATCGCAGACAAACAAACAAGCATACAATAAGTACTCATCTAATGCACAGGTAAAACTTAAATAGAATACCTAACCAGAAAGTTCAACTTAAGAACCCTGCCTGGCAAAAAGAATCAAATCGAACGAAGCAAAAGAAAACAAACAGCGAAAGAAAACAACTTCGTTCTAGTAATCTGGATCTAGGGCAAATTTTACTGTAGCAAAAACTTGTTTAAGTTGATTATTCAGAAAGAGGGTTTCGAGACGAAACTCCAGGCGCTTGAATCGCCTGATTCCGATAAACGAGTGAAAAGTTATACTAAAACGAAAATCAGATCAGAAATCGCGATCAGAAAATAACCGCGGAAATTCGACAAAAAAGAAAAAAACGACGAACATAATTTTTTTAAACAGCACGGAAAACAAGGCGACGGCGAACCTCGAAAGGCGCGCGGCTCCGGTGGCGGCGGCGGCGGGCGGCGGCGGCGGCTTAGCTAGGGTTAGGGTTATGCTGGGCGCTGGTTCTCTCCCGGACCGGGGCGGCGGCTTATAAAGGCCCCCGGCCGGTGGTTTCCTGGCCGGTTACGGCCCGTAGTCGGTTACGCGTTTTTTTAAATCCGCTCGGAAGAAAAATAAAAAGAAATACTAAACGGACTCCAAAAATCACGAAATAAATTTTGCTGGGTTCCTAAAATCAAGCCCGATAAAGTGAACATTTATCTGGGCCCAAACTACAACTTTGAAAAACGCGTATTTTTCCTAAATTCAAATAAAAATACCGAAAAACTCCGAAATAAAACTTATTTGATTTTTTTATTAAATCCTCAATATTTCTATATTTTGGGAAAGTCATTTTATTCCCTCTCTCATATTTTTGTAATAGAAATAATTGATGATAAAATAAGTAAAATCAAATGATCCTGTTTACATAATTTGAAAAAACTCAAATATGTAAATAATCCCCAACTCTCTCCGTGGGTCCTTGAGTTGCTTAGGATTTTCTAGGATCAAAACCAAAAGCAAAATAAAATATGATATGCAGGATGACCTAATGTATAACATTCCAAATTGAAAATTTGGGATGTTACATTAATCTAAATAATTTTGTTGGGTTTTTCGATGATGATGTTTAATTGGGATTGAGAGCGTGTCTACACTCTCAATGTTTAACAACCACCATGATAGTTAAATAAAATTTATTCCTTTGCAGTAGGAAAAAAATTGGCTTTATGAAAGTGCTAGTGATCGGCTAGAGGGGGGGGTGAATAGGCGATTTTTATGAAAGTCTTCAAAACATGGAAGTTTCAAAGACAAACGATAGAAATAAACCTATTATCATGCAGCGGAAGGTAGACTAGACTAAGCAGGCCATAGTCAAGTATTCAATGAAGTGAAAGCACAACGACTAATAACAGCTAGGCAGTATAGATCAGGTAGGAAGATAGTGTGAAGCCAATCAGAACAAGCGGTCACTCAGTGAAGATAAACGATAATGCAATCATACAATGACTTCACTAGAGCCAACAGTAAGTAAAGGAATGGGAAGGATGAAACCGGTGACTAGTTGAAGACAATGATTTGTTGGACCAGTTCCAGTTGCTGTGAAAACTGTACGTCTGGTTAGGGAGGTTGAGATTCAACTCAGAAGACCGTGTCTTCACCTTATTCCTCTTGAGCTAAGGACACCCAGTCCTCGCTCAATCACTCTGGTAAGTCTTCAAGGTAGACTAACCTTCACAGACTTCGTTCACCGGCGATCCAAAATGACTCTTGGATGCTCAGAACGCGACGCATAACCGGCTGGAGGATTCACAGTCCTCAAGTGTAATAAGTCTTCAGATCACACAGACATGAAGACTTAAGTGATGCCTAACACTCTTTGGCTCTGGGTGTTTAGGGCTTTATCCTCGCAAGGAATTCTCTCTCAGAATCTTCGAGGTGGGTTGCTCTCAAACGACAAAAGCCATAGACTAACTCTGAGCAGCCAACCGTTTATGGTTGTAGGGGGTGGGCTATTTATAGCCACTAGGCAACCCGACCTGATTTGTCCGAAATGACCCTGGGTCACTAAGGAACTAACACGTGTTCCAACGGTCAGATTTCAAACACACACGACAACTTTACTTGGGCTACAAGCAAAGCTGACTTATCCAGCTCCGGATAAGATTTGCTCTCATTGTCTTTGCTCGAAGACATAGGGTTTTTGGTTAAGCATCACTTCAGTCATTCTGACTGCTTCACTTGGACCCCACTTTAACAGTACGGTGGTTCCTATGACTCAACAAAGAAGAAAAAGAACGACAAAACAACTAAGTCTTCGCGCTCCATAGTCTTCACTCGATGTCTTCTCTTGTCATAGTCTTAAATGTGACTGTCTTCACATACCACCTTTGACTTCAATGTCTTCATACATTTTTAGGGGTCATCTCTAGTAGGAAAACCGAATCAATGAGGGACTTCTACCTGTGTTATCCTGCAATTCTCACAAACACATTAGTCCCTCAACCAGGTTTGTCGTCAATACTCCAAAACCAACTAGGGGTCGCACTAGATGCACTTACACTTTACGCAAAACTGTAACCATAGAGCTTTCCACCAGCCAAATATGCATATAGAATAGCCTTATTCTTTCATTGCTCTCTATGTGTTACATTGCCAGCATATTCCATGTGCTGACCCGTTTTCGGGCTGCAACGTTCATGTTGCAGACTTTTCAGACGACGAGTAAGGTGCCTTTTAGGTCGTGGTTCTATACTCAGTGATGCCATTGGAGTTGATGGACTCACTTATCTTCCAAGCCTTCCACTGTTATCGTTATTAGATGGCCTTAAGCCATATTTATTGTATAAGTTCTCTTCTGTGACATTCAATGTAATAAGTGTGTGATTGCTACTCTGTTATAAATCCTTCAAGTACTGTGTGGTGTCAGCATTACTGATCCAGGGATGACACCGGAGCACAGAGATTGGACCGTTTGAGGTCTGGTCGCTACACCAACGGGTATGAGGGGTTGTAAATCCCTCTTTTGGGTAACGACACCAGAAATTGTCAAGTTGATGGGATAAAATTTGTGACAGATTGGATAAATAGATCTCTAATAAACGCAAAATAAAAGATGCAAATAAAAAGTGCAACATAGTATTTTTTGGTTTTAATAATAATAGATCTGAAAAAATAAATGCAAATAAAAATAGATCTCAAAGGAAAATAATAGATCGGAAAGCAAATATGATAAAGCATAGACCCGGGGACCGTAGATTTCACTAGTGGCTTCTCTCAAGAAATAGCACACGGTGGGTAAACAAATTACTATTGGGTAATTGATAGAAAATCAAATAGTTATGACGATATCCAGGCAATGATCAATATATAGGCATCATGTCCAAGATTAGTAGACCGACTCCTGCCTGCATCTGCTACTATTACTCCACACATCGACCGCTATCCAACATGCATCTAGTGTATTAATTTCATGGAGAAACAGAGTAATGCAATAAGAACGATGACATGATGTAGACGAGATCTATTCATGTAGGAATAGCCCCCATCGTGTTATCCTTAATAGCAACGATACATGTGTGTCTTGCTGCCCCTTCTATCACTGGGAAAGAACACCGCATGATCAAACCCATCACAAAGCACCTCTTCCCATGGCAAGAAAAATCAATCTAGTTGTCCTAACTAAACCAAAGATTCGAAGAATAAATACAGGGCTATAAATAATCATGCATATAAGAGATCAAAAGAAGACTCAAATAATATCCATGGATATAGATCTGATCATAAACTCAAAGTTCATCGGATCCCAACAAACACACCACAAAAAGAGTTACATCAAATAGATCTTCAAGAGATCATTGTATTGAGAATCAAAAGAGAGAGAGAGAGAGAGAGAGGAAGCCATCTAGATACCGCCTACGGACCTGTAGGTCTATGGTGAACTACTCACGCATCATCAGAAAGGCACCAATGAGGATGATGAACCCCTCTGTGATGGTGTCTAGATTCGATCTCGTGGTTCTGGAATTTGCGGCAGCTGGAATTGTGTTTCGTCAACTCCCCTAGGGTTTCTGGAATATTTTGGGATTTACAGGGCAAAGAGGCGGTGCGGCATGCCACCGAGGGGGACACAACTCCCCAGGACGCGCCTGGGCCTCCTAGTGTGCCCTGGTGGGTTGTGCCCACCTCGGGCCTCCCCTTTGGTACTTCTTTGGCCCACTGGTGGTCTTCTGGTTCAATAAATTTTCCAAAAAGTTTCGCTGCGTTTGGACTCCATTTGGTATTGAGTTTCTGTGATGTAAAAAACAAGCAAAAAACAACAACTAGCACTAGGCACTATGTCAATATGTTAGTCCCCAAAAAATAATTTAAAGTTGCTATAAAATGATTGTAAAACATCCAAGAATGATAACATAACAACACGGAACAATACAAAATTATAGATACATTGGAGACGTATCAGCATCCCCAAGCTTAATTCCTGCTCGTCCTCGAGTAGGTAAAAGATAAAAACATAATTTTTGATGTGGAATGCTGCCTAACATGTTCGTCACATATTCTTTTCTTTTGTAGCATGGACATTTGGACTTTTATATGGTTCAAAGCAATAGTCTAGTTTTGACATGAAGATTTCAATACTCAAGCATATCAACAGGAAACCATGTCTTTCAAAATATCAACACTAAAGGAAGTTATCCCTAGCCCATCATGCTCAATCATTGATCCATTCATGAAACACACTCGCATATTAGCTGCATCCAATGCTCAAGTATGATCATAGTGCTCCCTAGTTGGTGCTTTATAAGAGAAGATGGAGACTCAAATAAAAAAATTGCATAAAGTAAATAGAAAGGCCCTTCGCAGAGGGAAGTAGGGATTTTTAGAGGTGCCAGAGCTCAAAGCTTAAATTGAGAGATATTTTTTTGAGAGGCATACTTTTCCCGTCAACGAAAATGACTGAGTAGTTCCCAACACTTCCCATGCTCGATATATTATAGGCAGTTGCCAAATAGAAAAGAAAGTTTGTTCCTTTTTCCACCATTCTTTCACAGTCCATGGCTAGCCGTATCCACGGGTGCCTTCCATACCAACACTTTCTAAGGAGTTTATTATTTGACAACATAAAGTAAATTTCTTTTTCATTTCGGGACCGGGCATCCCTATTACCGCAGTACTCTCGTGCAATGACAAATGAATAAACACTCATCTTGAGAATAACACATCTAGCATGGAAAATATTGGCCACCCCTGTCGCTTCATGAGTGGTACGAGTACACAAAAAGGAAATTCATTTTGAAAATTAGAGATGGCACGTGCAAATTTGCTTAGAACGGCATGGAAATACCGCATATAGGTAGGTACGGTTGACTCATATGGAAAAACTGGGTTTAAAGATTTCGCATGCACAATTAGTATTTCTATTAGTACAAGTGGAGGCTAGCAAATAGATTGAGAAGCAACCAACCAAGAAACGAAAAATCACATAAGAGAGCATTAAGCATAACTAACATAAAATAATAACTACACCACGACACTGCATTCCCTACCGACGTGTGTTGGCAAAAGTCACTTTCGCCGACCGACTGCAGGTCGGGAAAACTTCTATCAAGTTGTCGGTTGGTAATACTCACGTGTACCACCCAACTGTCGGTCCGGAATGCTGAAGCATATAGCATCAAACCGTTGGACGGTAAAAAGTGCACTACTATCAAACTGTTGGTCGGCAAATAATGCCGACCGACCATGGGTCGCCAATTGGGCCGCTCAAAATATCCGCGCGCGCCCGTGTGGGGAACTTAGCGCGCGAAGCCCATCTAAAATTTTCGGCCCCTCATCCCCACAGCCCACCCTAATCTCCCCTATCTCCCCTCCCTCTCTCTGTTATCTCTTTCTCTCCCGATCTGAGTGGCGGCGGCTCCCATCCTCTTCCTCCACTCCTCTCCCTCAGATTGAGCTCCGCCCCAAAGTGGAGGCAAGGTACACGGCCATCGATCTGTGCGCGTCTAGCCATCGAGGGCTCCCCCTCTCGCGCTCCTTCTCCGCAAGGAGCGCTAGCAGCCCACACGGCGTAGATCCACTACCCCTGCGTCCGCCCCACGCTGGCCGCCGGTGGCTGCCGCATACATCCGTTCCTCCCCCACCTGCTGCACGCGATGGTGCATGCTGCCATGCCGTTTTGGTGCAGCCAGACCACTGCCCCTACCCTCGCACTCTGGGCAGAGGCTCGTTCTTCTTCGTGGTGACTACACGTTCCTCCCCGGTGGTGGCGCTCTGCCCGCTGTCTTGCGTTTCTCCCAGCGGTTGCGCCCTTCGACCCCTACCTCGAATCAGTGAGTCCTTCCAGTTTTCTTGTATTTGATGTGCAACTGTATGCATGTCTTTGTTTATCTTGAATTCTCTCAGATCCATGTCCGTCAGTTACTCAGTTTGCAATAGAACTACACATCTTTCCTAGATCATAGTTGTTTGATTATTAGCAAACAATGATTCTTTACCTATCCTTTTTGCGTCCGCAGATCAATTCGGCAATAGAGAGTTGAAACTGCAAAGAAGCGTGATGAGGAAAAAGCGGGTACACCTCTACTCTTTGTGGTATATAAGAGAGGATGACTAAACTAATTTTGCCAGCATATATGTTTGCTGTCCTTGACCTGGATGTCGATGACACTCTTTTTCTTTCAGTTTGTAGTTGGTTTGCATTGTTTCTGCAAAAGAATTTAGTCTGAACGTTGTAAATAACAGTTGGTCTAAAGGCATATGGGTACAGTGCAGCATATCAACTCTGCCCCTACATAATATACATGTCATTCGTCATTACTTATTTCTTTGCTAAGATAAGTTAAGAAATAACTTGTTTTGTTGTTTTCTATTGTGAACTACACGATATGGACATTTCACTCCAGTTTGTGATATTTTTTAACTATAATTGACTTGTTGATATGTCATTCTAGAATTTTGTTGTTTCTGTTGGAACCTATATTATTATTTTTACACCTTGCAGAATTTATGACTAACAAGTTACTTGCTGGTTTCTTACTGTTTAGGTTTCGACATTGGACATTTGAACAAAATCATATACTGGAGATTGCTTGTATTATAATAGAAGGTAAACTTACCAATCAAACAGAGTGAACAATATTTGTACTAGTGTTTTCCAGTGTATTGCATGTGCATTGTGGTCACTAGTATCAAATCCATAGGAATTACACTGTATAATGATGGATGAAACGAATGGAACCTATATCCTGACTTGCCACTACTATATTGTAGCTTCTAAAACACTTGTATGCACAGATAGTTTCTCTTGGTTATTATAACTGAAACATTATTGAGATAAATCTCGCTCAATTTTTCTAGTGGGGAAGGAAAGCTTCAAGATGTTCCATTTAAAGCGTTGATATCTATTTGAAAATTAATTCATGTGCATACCTCCTCGATTCTAACATTATCATGTCTCCATTTCTCTTATTCAAGAGAAGCGTGAAACAAAGCACTTATTCAGAATTCTATGCTATCAGAAATAAGGTCATTAATATTCAGATATATGCATGTAAACTTGGCCAGTCAATCATCAAATACACACACACATACACACGCTGGAAGGTGGTGTTTATGTTTGACAAAATTGTACTTGCATACCAATAGTTCCTGCAACAACTAAATTGTTCCTGATCCATTGTGAGGCGTTTCTAAGCCTTGATTTTGACATTTTTAAAGTATTGCTCAGATCTGTTTGATTCAGATTTTGAATGTAAAAACTACATTGTTCCTGTTATCTATTGCGAGGCATATAAATTCTTTGATTTTGACTTTATTTTTCAGTTGAGTTCAGCTAGTATTGAATAAAAGTTGGACAGATGCAGATAGGTAAGTGTTATCAATATGATGGTTTATGATCTACCAGTGGAACATTAAATGATACAGTTTACCAATTTCAACAAAGTGTGTTAGCAGATTAAGTAAAAGATGTGTTACATATGAAATGAATTTAATTCAACCATTCTCTAGAAGAAACTATTTGTCATATCGCGATATTATCTTGTAGAACAACAATAGGGATATGTTGACATTCGACACTTATGATGTCCTTTTTCCATGATGCTTCGACTACTGTTAATATCCTCTTCTCCAACTGATACATTCTTGCAAGCAATAACTATTGATGAAATAATTATGAGCACTTTTCTTGTAGAGTATAATAGATCTTTTATATGCAACTCTTCAGTTGACCTTTGAAGGAATAGCTAATGTCATGCTTGAATAGCTGGGTTGTTGTCATGACCTTAACAGTGCAAAGCTATGCATATAAAGTTGGCATGCTTGTATAAGTGGGCAGTACATAAAGCTATTGTTATGACCTTAACCATCCAAAACTAATGGAAAAATTGTGATGTGCTAGTGTGTATGCTATATTGGAACATAATGCATGGTTGACATAAATGCTATTGGAAGTATTTAGCTGTCATGGTGTTTCCAGTAACTTAAAACTGTTGTGAAGATGAACTAAACCAAATTACTCTCAAACTAGAGAGCAAGAAATTAGGAGATAGTTTCCTGTAGAGTAATAGTTCCTGTATGTGCAGCAATTCAATTGCCCTGTGAAGTAATAGTTGCTACCATGCTTGTAAGTGGGCTAGTTTCATGGCCTTAAGAGTGCAAAGCTATGCATGTAACATTCACATTTTATTTTGAGTTTCCCTTCAGCAATTACTTGTGAATGTTTTAGCACTAAAGTGTATTTGGCTGAGTATATCAATATTCAAACTTGTTTGTGTCGCTTTCACTATTTTGTGAGCCTTTAACCGCTCATGTTCACATCTTCTGTCTTGGATACTATATCTGTTATTTGACCTGACTGGATGCTTATGATTATCATAGATAAAGATGATATTTTGTTATTTTTGTTGTCGATTTCCTTGAGAAACAAACTAGTTGCTGCCTGAATCTGGAACATTTCCTAGACTTGTGTTATTAATGTAGTCTGACCATCTTTATTTCCAACAACATATACTATTAGCAGATGTTGGAATTCATATTGGCTTTATACAAAAGAAAAAAAATTCATACAGTATTTTTCTATTGGTGAAGTGAATATTAAAATAATTTATCTCGATGAGACACTGAAAGAATTCCACATCTTGATGAATGTATACCTCGGTTGTGAGGATCTGAAGAAACCCTTTTTCGGTTGCAGGTAGTGGACCAAGATTTCTTATATCTGGGTGAGGGCATCAATCAATGTTGGGACAAGGAATCTCATCACTACAATATATAGATACCATAGTGGACCAGGCGCGTTCTTGAGCATAGCTAGACGGAAAAACATCTTTCCTGAGCTGGCATGTGAGGCTAACTTGACCCATCCTGTTTATTTTGTGAAATTTAAATTCAAAATAAGGATGTATTCACCAGCTAGTCAATCTCCTTTCAGGAAGAATAGTATAAAAAACTCTATGCTTAGCACACATCTTCTATGGAAAGTACATCATCATTAAGCCTAGTCACTTAAGTTGTCCTAGTAAGATCTACAATTTTGTATAATAAGTCTGCACAAGTGTAGTCCAAGAAATCAAATTAAATAGCTTGATAAGCATGTTATTTTTAATGAGAAGAAACAAACGCCTTTGCTGACCTATCAACTCCTTATGGAGATGGTGGGCCGGCTGGGGTGATCTCAGCCGAGGATCAATGTTAGTGTTAACACATGGCTATTGAATTCTCTGTATTTATTACTATTTATATTTTTGAGAATGTGATGGTATCTTTGTTGGAATTTTGCTACTGTAGTCTAGCTTCTATTAATCTATTATAATTGAGAATTTTTTAACTTTTGTAGGAAACAAACCAAAGGAGTGCACTCACACGGAACCATGAAGCCAACGATCTACGTCAACTAGATGTTTTAGATTTCATTTTGTACAACTGATGTCTCATACTTGCATCTTTTACCTGTCCTTTTGTGAACTTGATGTATGTTGTCTTGGTGGTAATGTTTAGAACAGAATGAAGTGTTTGTATGTGACAAATAATTAATGGAATAAAAAAATGTTTGGGGCACCTGATGTGAGCCTGATGTATGGTGTCTTGATGATTATACTTGACAATCAGTATGATATGTTAATTAAAGTTGTGGCTGGCTAAATAAAATGGAGAAGAACTGGTGGTTGGCAAAGAAAAAACCTGTCTGATTGTTGGTTGGCAAAACAAAACTCGTCTGACAGTCGGTTGGGAAAGGCTATGCTAGGCCCAACAGAGTGTTGGTCGGGAAAGAATACCCCATCCAATAGTCTGTCGGGAAAGGCTGTTGGTCGGGAAAGGCCCATGGAAGGCCCAACAGACTATCGGTCGGGAAAGATACTCCATAGCCGTCAAACAGTCGGTCGGGAAAAGCTTTTCCCGTCGGGACTTTCCCCAACAGACGTTGTCGGTCGGCACTAGTCTTTCCCGTCCGACTGTCTGTTGGTGAAACTTGGATTCCCGACCAACCTGTCTGTCGGGGATGTAATGCACCATAAGTAGGATGTAATTTCATTGTGTAACTATTGACTTTCATGCTTGCATAGGCAATCACAAACCTTAACACCAATATTCTTACTAAAGCATAATTACTCACCAACATGACTCACATATCACTATCATCATTTCTCAAAACTATTACAAAGAATCAAGTTTAATTTTTCCAATGATCTTCATGAAAGTTTTTATTATATCCCTCTTTAATATCTATCACTTTGGGACTAGTTTCATATGTCACTTTTGATAAGCTCAAACAAATTTAAGTGAAGAACATGAGCATAAAAATTTTCTTCTCTCAAAATAATATAAGTGAAGCTTGAGAGAATTTCTTCAAAAATTTACTAAATTTCAAATAAATCTAAGTGAAGCATGAGATCATTCTTCAAAAATATTAAAGCACACCATGCTCAAAAAGATATAAGTGAAGCACTAGAGCAATTCCATAGCTCAAAACATTTAAGTGAAGCACATAGAGAAATTCTATTAAATCATACACTACAGGAATCGGCTTCTTTGCCGTCTGCCATGGCAGACGGCAAAGGCACCAAAAGCAGACGGCAAAGCTCTTTGCTGTCTGCCACCGGCGGCAAAGCTACCCGGCAAAGAACCTGATGGTAAACAGGTTCTTTGCCGTCTGCTTACTCAAAGCCGACGGAAAAGAATCTTTATCATCGGTGGCGGATGACAAAGAACATGGACGGCAAAACCCGGGCGTTAGCCACGTTAGGCGGCTAACAGGAGGCTTTGACGTCCGCCAGCGGACGGCAAACATGCCCTGCCCTTTGCCGTCTACTATATGACGTCAGCCACGCGTCATGCGATGCAAGCCTTTGTCGTCTGCCATAGACAGCAAACCTGTGCAGCCTTTGCCGTCTGCCATGGACGGCAAAGTAACCAAATGGGTCAGCTCCCAAATTGCACAGATTTCTGCCAGGTAGGTACGTCTCCAACGTATCTACAATTTTTGATTGTTCCATGATATTATATTATTTGTTTTGGATGTTTATGGGCTTTATTATGCACTTTTATATTATTTTTGGGACTAACTATTAACTGAAGGCCCAGTGTAAATTGATGTTTTCTGTCAATTTCAGTGTTTCGCAGAAAAGGAATATTAAATGGAATCCAAACGGAATGAAACCTTCGTGGGGATCTTTTTTGGAACAAACGCAATCCAGAAGACTTGGAGTGGGCGTCAAGGAAGCAGCGAGGCGACCACGAGGTAGGACGGCGCGCCTAGGAGGGCGGCGTGCCCCCACCCTCGTGGGCCCCTCGCAGCTCCACCGACCTACTTCTTTCGCCTATATATACTCTTATACCCTGAAAACATCCAAGGGAGCCACAAAACCACTTTTCCACCGCTGCAACCTTCTGTACCCGCGAGATCCCATTTGGGGACCTTTTCCGACGATCTGCCGGAGGGGGATTCGATCACGGAGGGATTCTACATCAACACCATAGCCTTTCCCATGATGTGTGAGTAGTTTACCACAGACCTTCGAGTCCATAGTTATTAGCTAGATGGCTTCTTCTCTCTCTTTGGATATCAATACAAAGTTCTCCTCAATGTTCTTGGAGATATATTCGATGTAATTCTTTTTGCGGCGTGTTTGCCGAGATCCGATGAATTGTGGGTTTATGATTAAGATTATCTATGAACAATACTTGATTCTTCTCTGAATTCTTATATGCATGATTTGATATCTTTGCAATTCTCTTCGAATTATCAGTTTGGTTTGGCCTACTAGATTGATCTTTCTTGCAATGGGAGAAGTGCTTAGCTTTGGGTTCAATCTTGCGGTGTTCGATCCCAGTGACAGAAAGGGAACCAACACATATTGTATTGTTGCCATCGAGGATAAAACGATGGGGTTTATATCATATTGCTTGAGTTTATCCCTCTACATCATGTCATCTTGCCTAATGCGTTACTCTGTTCTTACGAACTTAATACTCTAGATGCATGCTGGATAGCGGTCGATTTGTGGAGTAATAGTAGTAGATGCAGAATCGTTTCGGTCTACTTGACACGGATGTGATGCCTATGTTCATGATCATGCCTAGATATCATCATAACTATGCACTTTTCTATCAATTGCTCGGTAGTAATTTGTTCACCCATCGTAATATATGCTATCTTGAGAGAAGCCACTAGTGAAACCTATGGCCCCAGGGTCTACTTTACATCATATAAGTTTTCGATCTACAATTCTAGTTTACTATTTATTTTAAAATCTTTACTTTTCAATCTATACAACAAAAATATTTATCTTATTATCTCTATCAGATCTCATTTTCGTAAGTGACCGAGAAGGGATTGACAACCCCTTTATCGCATTGGTTGCGAGGTTCTTGTTTGTTTGTGCAAGTACTAGGTGACTTGCGTGTAGTCTCCTACTGGATTGGTACCTTGGTTCTCAAAAACTGAGGGAATTACCTACGCTACTTTGTTGCGTCACCCTTTCCTCTTCAAGGGAAAACCAACGCATGCTCAAGAGGTAGCAAGAAGGATTTCTGGCACCGTTGCCGGAGAGATCTACGCCAAGTCAAGACATACCAAGTACCCATCACAAACTCTTATCCCTCGCATTACATTATTTGCCATTTGCCTCTCGTTTTCCTCTCCTCCACTTCATCCTTGCCGTTTTATTCATCTCTTTTCCGTTTGCCCTTTTGCCGTTCGCCTTCTTTCACTTGCCTCTTGTGTGACTGTTTGTTGGATTGATTGTTTGTCATGATGGCTCAAGATAATACTAAATTATGTGACTTTTCCAATACCAACAATAATGATTTTATTAGCACTCCTATTGCTCCTCTTACCAATGCTGAATCTTGTGAAATTAATACTGCTTTGCTGAATCTTATCATGAAAGATCAATTTGCTGGCCTTCCTTGTGAAGATGCTGCTACCCATCTAAACAACTTTGTTGATTTATGTGATATGCAAAAGAAGAAATATGTGGATAATGATATTTTTAAATTTAATCTATTTCCGTTTTCGCTTAGAGATCGTGCTAAAACTTGGTTCTCTTTTTGCCTAAAAATAGTATTGATTCATGAAATAAGTGCAAAGATGCTTTTATCTCTAAGTATTTTCCTCCCGCTAAGATCATCTCTCTTAGAAAGATATTATGAACTTTAAGCAACTTGATCATGAGCATGTTGCACAAGCTTGGGAGAGGATGAAATTAATGATACGTAATTGCCCTACTCATGGTTTGAATTTATGGATGATAATACAAAAAATTTATGCTGGATTGAATTTTGCTTCTAGAAATCTTTTAGATTCGGCCACGGGAGGCACTTTTATGGAAATCACTTTAGGAGAAGCTACTAAACTCCTAGATAATATTATGGTTAATTATTCTCAATGGTACACCGAAAGATCTACAAATAAAAAAGTTCATGTGATAGAAGAGATTAATGTTTTGAGTGGAAAGATGGATGAACTTATGAATTTTTTTGCCAATAAGAGTGCTTCTTCTGATCCTAATGATATGTCTTTGTCCACTTTGATTGAGAATAATAATGAATCTATGGATGTGAATTTTGTTGGTAGGAACAATTTTGGTAACAACGCGTATAGAGGAAATTTTAATTCTAGGTCATTTCCTAGTAATTCCTCTAATAATTATGGTAATTCCTACAACAATTCTTATGGAAACTTCAATAAGATTCCCTCTGATTTTGAGACTAGTGTTAAAGAATTTATGAATTCGCAAAAGAATTTCAATGCTTTGCTTGAAGAAAAATTGCTTAAGATTGATGAGTTGGCTAGGAACGTGGATAGAATTTCTCTTGATGTTGATTCTTTAAAAATTAGATCTATTCCACCTAAGCATGATATCAATGAGTCTCTAAAAGCCATGAGAATTTCCATTGATGAGTGCAAAGAAATAACCGCTAGGATGCATGCTAAAAAAGATTTCTTTGTGAAGGTGTGTTCTTCTAGTTTTCATGATAATAATGTTGAAGATCTAAAAGTGATTGGTGTGTCTACTATTAAATCTTTGTTTTCCAATATGAATCTTAATAAATATGGGACTGGAGATGAGTCAACTTTAGTTAGAAGGCGTCCCAATGATTCAGAGTTTTTAGATCTTGATGCAAAAATTGGTAAAAATGGGATTGAAGAGGTCAAAACTTTACATACCAATGAACCCACTATTTTGGATTTCAAGGAATTTAATTATGATCTCTTTGATAGATTGTATTTCCTTGTTGCAATCCGTGATAAATTCCAACAGTGGGCTCTTATGTTGTCACTTTCATATACTAGTGGGAATTTTTCATTATAGAACTTGGCTTGTATATTCCAACAGTGGGCTTCCTCAAAATGCCCTAGGTCTTCGTGAGCAAGCAAGTTGGATGCACAATGATGTCAACTACACAACCTTCTTGTAGACGTTGTTGGGCCTCCAAGTGCAGAGGTTTGTAGGACAGTAGAAAATTTCCCTCAAGTGGATCGCCTAAGGTTTATCAATCCGTGGGAGACGTAGGATGAAGATAGTCTCTCTCAAACAACCCTGTAACCAAATAGCAAAGAGTCTCTTGTGTCCCCAACACACCCAATACAATGGTAAATTGTATAGGTGCACTAGTTCGCCGAAGATATGGTGATACAAGTGCAATATGGATGGTAGATAAAGGTTTTTGTAATCTGAATATATAAAAACAGCAAGGTAACTAATGATAAAAGTGAACACAAACGGTATTGCAATGCGAGGAAACAAGGCCTAGGGTTCTTACTTTCACTAGTGAAAGTTCTCTGAACAATAATAACATAATTGGATCATATAACTATCCCTCAACATGCAACAAAGAGTCACTCCAAAGTCACTAATAGCGGAGAACAGACGAAGAGATTATTGTAGGGTACCAAACCACCTCAAAGTTATCCTTTCTGATCGATCTTTTCAAGAGTCTGTAGTAAAATAACACGAAGCTATTATTTCCATTTGACCTATCCTAGAGTTCGTACTAGAATAACACCTTAAGACACAAATCAACCAAAACCCTAATGTCACCTTGATTCTCCAATGTAACCTCAAGTATCCATGGGTATGATTATACGATATGCATCACACAATCTTAGATTCATCTATTCAACCGACACAAAGAACTTCAAAGAGTGCCCTAAAGTTTCTACCGGAGAGTCAAGACGAAAACATGTGCCAACCCCTATGCATAAGTTCACGAGGTCACGAAACTCTCAAGTTGATCACCAAAACATACATCAAGTGGATCACGTGATATCCCACTGTCACCACAAATAAGCACATGCAAGACATACATCAAGTGTTCTCAAATCCTTAAAGACTCAATCTGTTAAGATAACTTCAAAGGGAAAACTCAATCCATTACAAGAGAATAGAGGGGGAGAAACATCATAAGATCCAACTATAATAGCAAAGCTCGCGATACATCAAGATCGTGCCAAATCAAGAACACGAGAGAGAGAGAGAGATCAAACACATAGCTACTGGTACACATCCTCAGCCCCGAGGGAGAACTACTCCCACCTCGTCATGGAGAGCGTCGGGATGATGAAGATGGCCACCGGAGAGGGATTCCCCCCTCCGGCAAGGTGCCGAAATGGGTCTAGATTGGTTTTCGGTGGCTACAGAGGCTTGCGGCGGTGGAACTCCCGATCTAGGTTTATTTCTGGGGGTTTGGGTATATATAAGAGGTTTTGGCATCGGGAACAAGTCAGGAGGGTCCCCGAGGCGACCACGAGATAGGGGGCGTGCCCCCACCCTCGTGGTGGCCTCGGGACTCTTCTGGCCCATCTCTGGTACTCCGTGGGCTTCTTCTGGTCCAAAAATGATCTCCGTAAAATTTCAGGTCAATTGGACTCCGTTTGGTTTTGCTTTTCTACGATACTCAAAAACAAGGAAAAAAACAGAAACTGGCACTGGGCTATAGGTTAATAGGTTAGTCCCAAAAATCATATAAAATAGCATATAAGTGCATATAAAACATCCAAGGTTGATAATATAATACCATGGAACAATAAAAAATTATAGATATGTTGGAGACGTGTCAAGCATCCCCAAGCTTAATTCCTGCTCGTCCTCGAGTAGGTAAATGATAAAAACAGAATTTTTGATGTGGAATGCTACCTAACACATTTATCCATGTAATTCTTTATTGTGGCAAGAATATTCAGATCCGAAAGATTCAAGACAAAAGTTTAATATTGACAAAAAAATAATACTTCAAGCATACTAACAACGTAATCATGTCTTCTCAAAATAACATGGCCAAAGAAAGCTATCCCTACAAAATCATATAGTCTGGCTATGCTCTATCTTCATCACACAAAATATTTAATTCATGCACATCCCGATGACAAGCCAATCAATTGTTTCATACTTTTGATGTTCTCAAACTTTTTCAATCTTCACACAATACATGAGCATGAGCCATGGACATAGCACTATAGGTGGAATATAATGGTGGTTGTGGAGAAGACAAAAAGGAGAAGATAGTCTCGCATCAACTAGGTGTATCAACGGGCTATGGAGATGCCCACCAATAGATATCAATGTGAGTGAGTAGGGATTGCCATGCAACAGATGCACTAGAGCTATAAGTGTATGAAAGCTCAACAAAAGAAACTAAGTGGGTGTGCAGCCAACTCACTTGCTCACGAAGACCTAGGGCATTTTGAGGAAGCCCATCATTGTAATATACAAGCCAAGTTCTATAATGAAAGATTCCCACTAGTATATGAAAGTGATAACATAGGAGACTCTCTATCATGAAGATCATGGTGCTACTTTGAAGCACAAGTGTGGTAAAAGGATAGTAGCATTGCCCCTTCTCTCTTTTTCTCTCATTTTTTTGGTTTTTTGGGCCTTCTCTTTTTATGGCCTCTTTTTTTCTCTTTTTTTATTTTTCGTCCGGAGTTTCATCCCGACTTGTGGGGGAATCATAGTCTCCATCATCCTTTCCTCACATGGGACAATAGTCTAATAATGATGGTCATCACACTTTTATTTACTTACAACTCAAGAATTACAACTCGATACTTAGAACAAAATATGACTCCATGTGAATGCCTACGGCAGTGTACCGGGATGTGCAATGAATCAAGAGTGACATGTATCACTACAAAAAAATACACTTCCTTGATGATACGTGTTTGTTACAGTAGGTCGTGTTTTTTGTCATGCATGTACATCCATGAAAAATTTATGACAGAATCAAGATAGTCATACCTATGCTGTCGTAGAAGTGTTCCATGACATTACCAAAATTATCATCGCGGAAGTGTCCACTTCCATGACGATAAATCACGCGTCACAGAAGTGCTTTCGTCAAGGGTGACCGACATGTGGCATCCACCATAACGGAACGCCGTTAAGCTATCGGGTCGGGTTTTGGATCCGATAACCCGTTAATAGCCCCGACCAATGGGAAATTTCCACGTGGAAAATTCTTATTAGCCGGACGAAACACGTGTCAGCTCGTCAGTGGGATAGATAGGAGCCTATGATATGTCAACACGTGCCACGGCCCACCACTGGCCCATTTAGCTTACAAAGCCGGCCCTTTTGACTTGGTCAAAAGTTAACAGGCTGGCCCAAGAAAAGCCTGTTAACGGTCTCTTCGCAAATAGCCCATTTTACAGCCCGTTAAATCACGGCCTGTTAGGCCCTAAAGGAAATCGGCCCACCAACGTCATGTGGGCCGTCGAATATAACACTAGCCCATTTCACTTTCGGCCCATGTATGGCCCACGACGTCTTTCGGCCCATATGAGGCCTTCGTATCTTTCAGCCCTTTACAGACCCATGGTGACTCTAGCCCATAATGAACAGTAATTTTCTTTATACTCGTTAATGGCCCATGATTTACAAGGGCCGTTTCCAGCCCATGTTAGCTTTCGGCCTATTGACGGCCCATACGTTCTTGGGCTCCTTTTCGGCCCTCGATTACTTCCGGCCCGTTACTGGCCTGTTCCCCTAATGGGCCAAATTCGGCCCATGGCAAGAGTCGGCCCGTTACTGGCCTATTACCCTAATGGGCCAAATTCGTCCCATGGCAAGAGTCGGCCCGTTTCTGGCCTGTTAACCCGTTGCGCCTTTTCCAACCTGTCCTATATTCTGGCCCATTAACGACCCGTTATGCCTGTGACAGAATTAAGCCTTTGCTGCCCTACAACCTATTAACGGCCTGTTACCATGCTGGGCCGATACCAATTACACCCGATTACGGCCCATGTAGACCCATTTATCCGACGGCCCGAGGCCCACCGATTACAGGCCAATTTATCGACGGCCCGTAGGAGACCCATGGATCCTACGACCCGTATATGGCCCATGGTAGTTGCGGCCACTAGCAAACCAGGGAAAAAGAAAACTAGGAAGTAAATAAGGCCGAAACTAACGCTAGGCTATTAAGGTGATTGCACAGATTACATCCACTCGGCATCAAAGATCACCACCAGTGCAAATATAGGGAACACCCTACACTATACAAAAATGGCTTGTTGTTTTCTTCAGCCGGTGGCTGCATGTTAAGAATAAATTTTGTATCGCACCAAAACAAATTACAACTATATAACAAAAGGAAGGCTGGCATAAAACTTAACAGTCTAGCAGATAAATGCACCACCAGAAGTTCAGAAGCTCAGTTCATTTGACCTGACTGTTATGTTTTCATGCTGTATTGTCCGATGGAACACCATAACCCTCACCTTCATTTCCCCTAGGCTCATGAACAACATAGAAAATGTCTGATAGTCTGGTTTCAAAACCATGCATATCTTGACGACATTGAGCAATGTTTCTCCTTGTTTCACAAAGGGTCTCTGTTAGGGAATGGACTTGTGTCTGGAGCGTAGATACAACATTGCTTTGAGCTTGCATATCTTGATCATGAGGCAGTTTGGACGATATTGCCTTAACAACCAACCCAGTATTACGCAGGAACGTGCTTTTGGCACTGTTAGTGGACAGGTACTGACCCACTGCAGCAAGAGCTGACATTGCGGTTATAGTTGCCTCGCCACCTTCAGAAGGTGGCGGTTCCACCATTTTTTCCATAGCTCGCTGAAAAGTTGAGGTTTTACATTAGTAGTACCAGAACAGAAGATATTAAGGAGGCAGCAAAACCAAACAAAATAGCTTTGGTCTATATACAAAACTTATTCTGGTGAACCCATGTAAAATATTAGTTGTATTTTATTGCAAAGTACATAATAAAACCAGGTTCCAAACATATGACCATGTACCATCGCTAATGTATTGTCTATTTCTTCACATTGTATTGAGGGCTAAGGATAAAAAGACGAAGTTTATAATACGGTAAGCATAGTATGACATCATTCATATAACAAAACAACTGAGAACAGACAAACATGCAATTGTAACGTTGTGTGGGCAAGTCTAGCACGGAACTAGATTACGGGTCAAGATCAAAGGAACATCACTCCTCTCTTTTAAACCTTGTAAGGTGCAATGATACGCTAAGACAATTGTGTATAAAATTGAAAAGAGTAATAGACATTGGCTGCAAACCATGCGGTTCAAGGCACAAGTCAGAGTAAGTAGTAGTTAAAAGGCATGAGGATTAAGGACTTACAACAGCGACTTTGAATGGTGTAGTCATGCCCTTCTTCTTGCTGGTGTGACAGTCCTTGAAGATTTCCACATCATTTGGTTCAGGTACTTTTTGGTCCTTGCGGGCTTTCCTCTGCATTTCGAACAAGTCAATATAGATCTGATAATATGGTACAGCGAAAAGAGTGAAACAGCAGCTAATTACAAGAGCCTTGCAGTGTGCAATATAGCTATGAGATCCTGTCGTCTGTTGGAATTTCACTTTTGTACGGTTGGTCTTGTTCTTTGAACAGTTCACCTACAAGAAGATATATTTGTGTGGCACATGCGTAAATAGGACTTCAACATGTGATCTGATCACATATATAATGTACCTGATACTTCGGATCAGACCAGTGTTTAACAAGGCCCCTCCAGTCTTCATCCGATATATTTTCCACTAGAGATGTTTGGGAAACTTCACTGTTAGCCTTGCCTTCAAAGTGAGCTTTCCTCAAGTTATACCGATACTGTCACAGAGCAGACTTGAAAACATGGGTGCAAGCTTGTCTGGTTGCATCATCTTGGCTATCCAACTTGAACCTCATCTGTTGAAAATTATGGGAGTCTCATTATCAACAACCTAGAAAGTATGGGACAGAGCAAGACGATATTACTAGTTTCCATACATAACCATACTTACAGATAAATGGTCGAGGAAGGTGTTGAACTGGGTTTGATATTTGTCATTCATGTACTGAATCCATGTTGGGAGGATACGTACATGACACCTAAGGGCAACCGCTGCCTCTGAAACTAACTTGGCTGACTCTGTAGCATCACGTGGCCTTTTTAAACCTACCTCAAAACGGATCTCCATTCTTCCTCCTCTAGATTTAGTTAACCTATCGAGCATTATCCCTGATGTTTGTTTCCTCTTGCGCCTAGGTGCTAGTCCAACAACAAACATAGGAAGTGTTAGTGTACATCAAACTGTAAGACTACATATAAAGAAGCATGCAACTGTAACTTGACTCCAGCAACTACCTTCTTGCTGTTGAAGCTCACAAGGTTCATCTGATATTGCCAACTCGTCTTGTGTCAAGAGTGCTTGGGAAGTAGTGTCAGGTGGCAAGGGAGCTTGGGAACGTGCCGCTAGCTCAGTTGACGCACGAGTAAGTCGTGCAGCTGGTAGTACTGTGGTAGGTGTTGCAAGAACTAGGGCTGTCTCTGCTTATTTGGTGGCAGCTATTTGTTTCTGTTTGGCTTTTTTTTGCAACTTGTGTAGCATGGTATGATGTGTTTGTAGAATTTTCCGCTGGACTTTGACCTTCTATTGCACCATCAGTACCAGCAAAATCTGCAGGATTCATCCGCTTCTCATTCCCTTCCATTGTGTGTTTCTTCCTCTTTCTCTGTGCCATGTTAAGTCAAGCCGACAAGAAAAACGAATAAAAATTTAGTTCTTCAGAACAAATTGATGCATGATGCAGACGAACTGAACTTTGATGTTAGACGACCACATGATAGGAGGATGTAATATGTATGAAAAACAGGACGAAAGAGATAACCAGAACTATGATGTGTAAACTAAGAAGAAGACATTTCACCAAATTAGAAGCAATGCAATGGAAGGTATAAACCATATGAAAGATGCTACAAATATCGCTCTGCCAAGTTAACAGTGTCTCATCATAAATGGCGTTTAAACAAATGTGAAGCAGTACAAGAAATAAATCATATGCAAGATGCAAACAACATCACACTACCATGTTAGAGGTCTCTCGTCATTAGTGCCATTGCATATTCACAACATTGCATATTCACAGCTTATGATGTGTAAACTAAGGAGAAGGCATTTCAACAAATTAGAAGCAATGAAAGCTAGACAACATATGAAAGATGCAACGAATATCACTCTACCAAGTTAAAACTATCTCGTCATAAGTGCCATTTTAACAAATTAGTAGTACAAGCTAGAAAAGAATGTGAGATGTAACCTATATCACACTCCGAAGTCAACAAACATGTCTTATGATAAGTGATTGTTGCAGGTTACACAACAGTAGTAATTTGATGTAAGAACATGGTGTGATAGAAAAATATTGTATGTTCTAGAAAGAGGAACACATGTCTTATTCAAGTATAATGTGTAAAGTAAGCAGATGGAATTCAACAAAATTAGAAGCAATACAAGCTAGACATCACACATAACATGCAACCACATATAACAGTGCCAAGTTAGATGGAGCACTGATGATGCTGCACTAGGGGAGACGTGCTCATCATAAACACATCTTTGTTGAGTGTCTATGCATGTGTTGTCTTGGAAATCATCTTGGGGGTGTGGAGGAGTAGAAACTGTAGAGGCCCTCCATTCGAAAGGAGCACCTTTATCCACTGTGTTGCTAACTTCCTCCCGCTTTATTAGTTTTGAATTGTCAAGTAAAACCGACAAGAAAAAGAAATAAAATTCTCTCTTCAGAACTCATTCATGCATGATACTGACAATCACTACTTTGATGTAAGGCAAACACATGATACCAGGATGGAATATGTACGAAAAACAGGATGACATGGCATGTTCACAACTGTTTGTGTAAACTAAGCAGAAACCATTCCAACAAATAAGAAGCAATGCTAGCTAGACATCACATGAAAGATGCAACCAATATGACTCTGCCAAGTTAAAAGCGTCCCATCATAAATGGAATTTCAACAAATTAGAAGCAGCGCATGCTATAAATCATATGAAAGATGCAACTAATATCGCACTGCATATACTAAAGGTGTCTCGTCATGTTGATTGATGCGGGATACAAAAAAACAATAGTTTTATGTAAGGACATGCTTAATAGACAGATGTACTATGTACTAAATACAGGAAGGCATGTCACATTAACAAGTATAATGTATAAGCTAAGCAGACTAGCACATGCAGTTTAACCACATTGGAAGAATTACAATCTAGACACCATATGCAACATGCGACCACATATCACGCTGCCAAGTTAGAGCAAGCACCTGCGATGCTAGTGTAGGGGAAATGCTGTAATCAACTACAGAGCTACGTTCACTATCTTCATCTAGCATTTCTGTTTCTTGAGAATCATGTCGGGAGGCTGACGCTGCATTCTTTAAATGAGGAGTAGTCCCCTTGCCTGCCTGCCTCGTCATAAGTGATTGATGAGGGATACACAAGAACATTAGTTTGATGTAAGAACATGGTTAATACACAAATGTACTAGTATGTACCAAAAACAGAAATGCATGTCATATTCAAAGGTATAATGTGTAAGCTAAGCAGATGCAATTTAACTAAATTGGAAGCAATACAAGCTAGACATCCGGCTGGAGTGGTGAGCATGATCATCTAGGACCTGAGAGCCTGGTGGGAGGTGGGCTGCTTCGCCACCATCACAGCTTTTTAGTTGGCTTCCAGGTGATGCCTATCTTTGCTGGGCTTGTCACTGGCTCGGCCAGTGCCCTGACTAGCTATTTGTCTTCTGGTGCTCACGGGATGGTGGTTCATGTAAAAAAATATCTTTCCTTATCTTACCGACTTCGGCCTTTCGAATACAAGCTAGACACCATATGGAACATGCAACCACATATGACACCGCGAAGTTAAAGCAAGCACCTGGGATGGTGGTTCATTGCGAGCGAGGTCATCAACTCTAGAGCTACATTTACCGTCTCCATCTGCTGACACTGCACCCTTTATAGTGTTGTAACGTGTCTTGCCTACCCGCATACGAAGCTAGAGCGACTTCTCTCTTTTATTTTTGGCTTCTCTCATGGCAGTAGAGTCTGAAATACCCTTGCATAAAAACACAATAGTGAGAGTAAGGGTGAAGTGTGTGCAGAACTAGTGCACTGTAAAAGTAGCAGATAGCAGGTGGCTGAAAAATAAATGCCAGGAGACATATGATAGCTCTACAACATTGCATGGCAAACAAAATTAGATTCTACTCCGTATGATTTTGTAATATAATGAGCATAGGAAATGCAGGTACTCCTCCAGCACACCACAACATGTGGTCATATCTAAGATAACAGTCGACTGAAAATAAATAGGTCAGTCGATTTTTTAATGAACCGTCCGATCTATAAGGAACGGGCAGATGGCCTTCATCTACCTCCCACCAGTCACTGTTAACGATCTTTCTCGAACCACCAACGACCACCGGCCTAGAACCCTGCCTCCGCCGCCCCGCCCTCCCATCGACCTCACACCACCACCGTGCTTGGAAGTGCCCCCAGGCCATCCCTTTAATCCCGGCCGACCTCCAGATCGGGCGCCAGTAGCTCTAGGCCGCACACGCCCCTAAGATAAACACCAAGGCGCTGCTTCCTCGGCGTAATAGGCGTACTAGCGCCTGTTACGCTGGGGAATGCTTCCGTTAATTTGGAATCAACTGGCCAGAAATTGAAATTCAGGGGGGCGACGGACCTCTAGCTAAGGTGAAATAGTATATGAGGAGAAACCTTGTGCATTGCGAGTTACTAGGAACATCTAGTATCAAGAAGCGGTCAACTAGTGTCTTCTGTGGGATGAATACAGTGCAAGCAGAGACGTAAGATTTGCACGAATAAGGGAAGAGGAGTACCTTTTTCAGTTGTCGGTGTGGTCACCTCCACATGTAGCGCCGATCTTCTTCTTTTTACCGGGGAAACCGATGTTTTGGAGGGTGCAGGCTTGGATGAACCCATGGCCAAATTGTTGACTGTGTTGCCGTGGCCGTATGTCGGCGGAGGGGAAGCAGATCCGAGGCGGCGAAGGACGGCGTAGCAGGAACAGCTCCGGTGCGATGGAGGGTGGCGAAGTTGGAGCAGCAGCGGTGAGGTGCAGGACAGGGTGGTTGAACTGGCTCGGGTATGGATGGCTCGGCCTCGGCTTCAACTACTAGCCGTGGAGGGCATTGCGGTTGAGGTTGCGGTGGACAATGACGTCGGGGTATCGGCTTCGGCCTGATGGAGGAGGGTGGCGGTTGATGGGTGGGATGGGGTGGCGGACGGAGGATGTCAGGGTTTCGCGGCTGGTGGAGAGGTAGTTTTGGTGCCCACTGAGTACGAATGGGGAATAGGACGGGTGGGGGGAACCATGTTTCGGTCTGGGACGCGCTTGTTTTTGGCTTTTTTGAATAGAAGATGGGACACGCTTGTTTGAAATTTGGGGAAAGTACAAACGTTGCCCCCCTCTTAAATTTCGGACCTACTGCGGGTCGGGGGTAGGATGGTAATCCCAGGTGTCCCAAATAGTGGGCGGGAGCGATTTCGGCCGCGCGCATGTGTGCTTAGGCGACCATTGTGTATGAATGTTTTTCGGATGCGGTTGCGTGGCGTCTATATGAAGCTACAAACCTACCCCGGTTTAGACCTTTGGACGTCGGGCCATTAGGTTTCACGGGTCGGAGTCATTAGAAAAGTAATTTCCTTGTACTACCAAACATTGGTCTCACGCGGTTTCGGGCGAGTAGAGGCTCTTTTGGCGCTTTGTTTGAAATTTTGAAACACAAGCATTCACGTTTAGAGTACTCTTGAACTATGAGGATTGACCTAAATAGACAACGTTATATTTGACCTTATATGTTTGAAAACCTCATTAAATTATCTGCTTCTTTTTGAAATTCTGACACTTGAAAATCCTATAACTACTATTATTTTGGAATGGAGGAGCTAAATTTGAATCTATTTTGTACACGACTACATATGCTATTATGTAAAAATTTAGAGCAAAGATTGGTGCCCCCATAATTTAGGTATGGTTTACAAATGCCATGATATCAAATTCAAATAATTGAATGGACTTCATGTTGAATTCGATTTTTTTAAACCACCTTAAGGTGAATTCAAATGTATGCTAGTTCATAAGTAGCTATTTATAATGTCATTGTGTATAATGTGCTTTACACACAACATGAACTATACTCACGTTTATATTCGATTGCTAAAGCGATGCATTGTCTGGAGTTCAAAGTACTAACTATGTGGATCAATTGTGTCGAATAATAACACAGACATGCTCAAATTCGATAGAGTCTAGATGTCTGATGGATCAATGACCGCTCCTTATGCGAATTGCAAATATCATGATCCCATCCTAATATTTGGATAGAATTTATATCTTTAATCAATGTGTAGAGCAGTCTTTTAAGTGTAGTTTCACTCTCCGTCGGTGGTCTCTCACACATGCTCACACACTCTCTCCCGAGGTGTCTTTCTCGCACACATGCTCTAGATATAACCCTCCCTCCCTCTCATAACCATTTACAACTGTTTCCACTAACCTTTATCACAAGCACTCTTCCTCTCGCAAACATACACACGCACAATCCTCATCGACCCTTTCTATATACATGGACCTGCCTACGTGTCTCATGTACGCACATTATCTTTACGCCTGTCTCTCACGCATTGTCTCACACCTCTCTCCCTAATCGATGAGTGTGATTCTAGCAGAGCATTCTGTAGGATGCCCCTTAAAGTTAGGTTGGATGAATAGTAATATCATAGATAAAGGGGTTACCTTAGTCCGAGAACCTAGGGTTACAAATCCTAGCCGGCTTTGTCACTGGACACAGAGTCCTTCACAATTCTGCTCTCTTTGTCTTGTACGACTAGTCATCCATGGGTCTTCCTAAATGCGTCACGGGCTGACCAATGTGGCGCAGGACGGAATCGAACGAAGGGCCTAACCGCGACCCACCGGACCTCACGCGGTGACACACCCTCTGCCCCCATGTCTCATTATCTTCTCACACCCACACATACCAACACAAACACCACACACACATAAAATTTCTCCTGGTGCCTCTATTCCCTCCCCCCTTGCATATACACACTCAAGGGAATGGAATCTCTTGTCGTGACATCATATTCGTCTCTCTCTCTAGACCACTCTCATTTCTCGTGCTATCTCTCCCATGCCCACCATCGTCCCTCTATCCATGCCTCTCTCGAATACGTAATACACACACATACCTCTCTAGGCCCCGCCAAATGCGTCAACTACACATTCACACATATTACATCACGTACCCCATTGATCTAAAAAGCCTTCTCTTCATGTTTATTTCGCATACAACATTCCTTTTGAATAAAGTGTGGGCAAAAAATTATTTTAGAGTTTCTACATATATACAACATTACAAAGTTATATGGAGGAGTACGAACGCTAATTTGCATTGCATGGTGCCCACAATGATATTTATTCCGCACTGTGAATTTGTATATTTTTATACTATATACAAAGTTAGTCATAATAAAGAGAAACGAAGAGCATCTCTCTCTCCATCGCATACCCCCCCTGTACGCCCCTTTCACGTATGCACACAAAACTATCTCCAGGTCCCCTAAAAGTAAGCCACATGTTTCATCTTTCTCTCGCGATATATGCAATGACGATCATTGTATTTGAAGTGAAAGCACGATACGTACATTGGACTTCAGAATCCACTCATTACGATCACCATTTATGTTTAGTGGTTATTATACAGTCACGGGCTCACCGTACAACTCTGTATTTGCTCATGACATGACTAGTTGACCAGTTAAACGCTCCACATGGCACCTCTAGTGTTGCATCGCATTATCTCACTACCATCGTGCCCACATGTCGACTTGTATCTACTCTACATTTACACTCTTATAAAATACATAAAATACACTCTTATAAAAAACAGAGTTGGTGATGATGGTGTGCCTGCCATCCTGCAATATAGGTCGTCCGATTTATATCTGACATATAGGAAAGAAACTACGGCAATTTTGCAAAAAGGTACCCACACACCTCTCCACATTTGCAAATAAGGCCTTCCCTCGTTCATCCTTTTCTCTCACAAGATAAACAAGTCATACAAATGCATCTTGATGTTACGTGCAACGCATGGGAATCTTGCTAGTAAGAATGAAAACAAACGACAAAAATATATTTGGACGGTGGTTCAAAGTCATGACCGTAGGCACAGCGAACAAGGTGGCCTTGTATTGGTATGCTGAGCCGTCTGTTTTAACACATAGGAGCTGATGTGGTGATTATACACACACGCACACATGCACACGAACTGCATCCATGCAACACTCACACAAACACATGCACCCACGCACGCACGCAACACTCACACGTACACACACAGCCACGCACGCACGCAACACTCACACGCACGCACGCAACACTCACACGCACGCATGCATGCACACACCAATACACCACACGACCAACCCACACTCTCACACTCAAGTGCTCAACCTACACATGCATGCGCACACATCAGGCCCTGACAGACACATACACAACCAGGTGATTCCCGCGCACGGGTTGGAGCCTTGTCGCGCCTGCGTAAATTTGTGTTTATCTGACCTTTTGCCTATGTGAACTGACAGGTGGGACCTACAAGGAACGTGGTCAATTTAACTAGTCAACATGGCGCCACGCAGACTATTTGGCCGGTCAACAGAGTGCAATCCGATGCTGAACTGTGAGCAAGTGACCGTATAATCACCGCAAAACATATATAGTGACCATAATCAGCTTATTCTGAAGTTCGGTGACCATATTATGCTTTTCTCTCTGTAGGCCCTCCAAAACTACATCTCTACACGTTCTCGCATGTTACATCTAACAACTATAGTATGCAATACAACACTACTACTACACTCTAACACAATAAATCATATGTGTTTTTAGTTTTACTAGATATCATATTGTTACTTATAATTATTCAGTTTGCATACATTAAAATTGCCTTTGAAATGTATGGCCAGTATCATCTACCGCGCGGGGGAAATCCCGCCCTTTCCCGTTTAATTGGGTTTGTATCAATGGATCGTGCGAAACAACAAAACTATAGTACTATACAGTACAAGTGACAGTTCACTGGGCCGTCGTGTCATCTACTCCTCCGTCGTAAGAGTGGAGCGCTCGCTTTCATAAATCTTCTAGTCCCTTTCGCCGACATGTGGGACATCAAGCTACCGGGTCCACGTGCCATACCGGAATACAGTGCAGAGCAGCCGGGGTGAAGCACCCCAGTCATGGCGCTGGTGTAGTAATGAGCAATGAGGCGTCAAATCACAAAGGTGCACCTTTCCCGCAGTTAAGTTGGAGGGACGAAGCAACCATCATTTCACTCGTTGCTGAATCCGCTTCTCCCTCATCATCTTCAACTTAACCACGTGTTGCTTCTGCCGTTGTTCTGCCTCATGTGAGACGCGGATCGGCTTGGTAAAGTACTGACACGTGGGACCGCATGTTAGCAAACCGCCAGGACAACGTCCACCAAAAATAAGAAGCCTAATCCTAGACTTACAAAGGGCTATGTAGCTGCTACGTATACTTTCCATCTAATCTATATATGCCCCCCTGATTTTTAGGTGGGGTGGGCCTAATCCTCTCCTTTAATCCAATCAAATAGTCCCACATCACATCAGTTCGTAACTTTACGTAAACCATTACGTGGATGTAGCATTGCTCAAATAAGAAACCTCCCCCGCCATCCGCGCGGCAAAATCACCTCCTTTTTACTAATCTTGATTCTATAAATTTTTAGATAAATATAATTGAGATTTGTATAGATAGCACACAGGAGCAAACCCAAGTGGTACAGTTAAGGTCATCCATAATGTGTAGCCAAATGTGAAAATAGCTTTTGGCATCGTGGGAACCATTGTGGACGGTGTTGCCAAAGCCAAAAAGATGGAACCTAAGCTCCCCGATTGATTGATTGAAGGAATAGAAAAATGCAACGTCTCTCCTCTTTCTCCCATGCTTGGACGCATGTAGTACATTATAGAGCACAAAGTCTACTACCTTGTCCCTTCTATCACAAATCACAAAGCAGTGAGGCGTCAAATCACAAAAGCACGGACGAAGCAACCATCATTTAACTCTTCGCTGACTCCACTTCTCCATCGTCTTCTTCGAGAAACCATCTCAGCGCACTAGTACTCCTAGTAGTACTCCCTCCGGTCCTTTTTTGTCTGCGTCTAAGAAAATTTCGTTTTCCCCGCAATGCTCTGCGCATTGGCATTTTTTCGCTACTCTTTCCAACCGGGCCCTCCATCCCTTTCCACCGCATGCGTGCCTGCAGTAATCCCATCTCTCTTTCCCATGTGCTTCGCATCTTCCCAAGGCAGAGAGAGCTGCTTGCATGTAGAAACAGGAGAGAGAGCGAGAGGCGCATGCGTGCAGAGAGATGGACAGAGGGAGAGAGAGAGACGACATGCATGCATGCGGAAGTGAGAAGGTTGGTTTGCATGGCGCTGCATTAATCAAGCGATGAGGAGTGAGATGGTTAGCTCTTTGGTCTTTGGAGAAAAAAATACGCATTAATTGACACGTGAAACGATGATTTGTATCGATTAAAACCCGAGAAGGAAAACCCCGCCTTTCTTTTTTAACACTAGTACTCCTAGTACGTACGTACTTATCCTTTTTGGGTCTAGGCCTTGCATTACCAAACTTCGCCACACATTTTTGCCAAGCTTGCCTAAAGTTTTCAAAATGAGAAGGAGGTACACTTGCGCACGGCTGTCGCGGTCGCACCGCACCCTCACACAGTCGCTCCTGCACGCCGCGGTCGCAACGCACACTCACACAGTCGCTCTTGCACGCCGCAAACCCAGCCAAGGGAACGCACCCTCACTGACACGTGCTGTCGCATGTGAACAAACCAAACTCAGCCGTCCTATCGCTGACACATAATTTTAGTTCATAGAGTATGTTTATCCAACCACATGTTGGGGAGTATCCGTACGGCCCGTGCGGTGGTCTGTTGGGGAAGAAGAAGAGGTGAGGAAGAAGGAAAGAAGGGTTAGGAGGCGTAGGATATTCATCCAACCGCCTGAAATGGTAGACTGACCCAAGTCAGGTGACTTGCATAACAAATATATGTTATTCCATAGCAAAAGATCCATAAAAACAACAACATAAATAAAAACTATCACTGCTCGCGGAAAGAGACGGCCTCGTCGTCTTTGGTTGCCGGCGCGAACCAGCTGTCGCTGCCGACGTGTGTCTCTGCACCGTGGTTGTCCTCGGCCTCCAGCTACTCGTTCAAGCGGAGCGTGCGGGCACTCTGCACGGACGAGAGCACAGCCCGGTTCAAGTCGAGGACGTCTGGTTCCGCCTGCAGGAGGGCCTCGATGGCAGCGGCATCCGCGCGCTCTGCGTCGAGTCGAGCCTCCGCCGCCCGGTTCAAGTCCAGGACGTCCGGTTCTGCCTGCAGGAGGGCGTCAATGAGAGTGGCATCCGCGCGCTCTGCGTCGAGTCGAGCCTCTGCCGCCCGGTTCAAGTCCAGGACGTCCGATTCCGCCTGCAGGAGGGCCCCGATGGCAGCGGCATCCGTGCGCTCCGCCTCAAGTTGAGCCTCTACCACCCGGTTCACATCCACGACATCCGGTTCCGCCTACAGGAGAGCCTCGATGGCAGCGGCATGCGCGCGCTCCGCATCGAGTTAAGCCTCTGCCTCCTGGTCCTCCTTTAGTGTCGCCATGTTGAACCGCTGGTCCACCTGCACCATGGGGGACTCGGACGCCGGCATGAAGTCGACGTCCATCGTCTCATACCCATCGGGGGCCTTCTATGCCGCAACCTCCGCCATGAACATTGGATTGGCTTCCTCCTCCTCGTAGCTTGGCTCCAGAGAACTCGGGGATTGACCCGCCACAAAACGAGCTTGGGAACGGAGGTCTGTGGCGCCGACCGCCGCCGTGATTTCTGCGCGGCGCTCCGGCGTCAGCATCTTGTAGTAAGTGATCTTGCGGCGCACCATGGCTTTCCAGCGAACTAGGGGATGCTTGATGCGGGCTAGGGGATCTAAAGGTGGGGGAATGGGCTGGAGATTTGGTGTGGTTTTAGGGCAGTGGCTGGCATAGGCGAAGGTTCTGGTGTGAATAGTGGTTCCGGTGACGACCGGTCAATCGGTTTTGACTGTACATCGCTTGTCTTGTTTGCGTTGCAGCCTGGCACGCTGGACCCTCCACGTCGCTCACCGAATGGAACGCGCTTCGTCTTGCGTTTTCACTCGCTTGTGGGACCGCAGTTGAGAGCAAACCGACATCCCTCCCCCTCCCCTGCCCGCGTCATTTATTATACCACCACTCCCTCCGTTTTATGCGGAGTAAATAAAAACATAGGGAGTATACTATGGATGAGGATCCCCTGACATGGCCGAACCCATTGAGTAATTGACATGCGGGGCCTAGCAAGCATGGGGTCCGCCAGTAAGTGACCGAAAGGGAGGGTAAGGCAGGGATACCTACGTCAAAGGATCCACTTCCACTATACTACTTTGACCAAATGCTAGAGTAATAATATATGACATGCAACTTAGACAAATGTTAGAGTAATAATATATGACATGCAACTTACACAAAGCATACAGGGTCTAATGCGTTTTTCGAGGCTAACTTTGACCAATGTTAGAGTAATAATATATGACATGCAACTTACACAAAGCATATGGTCAAATTCGTATGTGAAAGGAGTTTCCAATGATATAATTTTCACATTATACATCTCATGTAATATTAATCTTGTCAATAGTCAAATTGGAAACCATCTCGAGTACAAATCTAGGAGTACATATGAATCTAACAATATTGATTGGGCGTTGTTGAATGTTGATACTTTTTGATCAAAGTAGAGATACTTTGACTACACATAAAACTTATATGTAAACTAGAAAGGATAGGAGGGAGTATATTGTACGTTCAAAAACGAAACAAACATTGAATACCCTTTATATATGATTTGCGGATGCTATGATCACCGGTTCAAAATTTTGAATCCACCTTAGGTATCACGTTCCCCCACTCGTTCCCTCTTGATTTCATCTCGGGGTCCGGAGATCTATTGAAAGAGGACTAGGGTGGGTACATGCGAATGATACTCGGCGGAATGTTCAAATGAGGCATGCGGGAGGATGGACTCGACTGGAGGGCGACATGATCGATGGAGAAGAGGGTTGGAGAAGAATGAGAAATAAGCAAACGCCACATGATTATACTTGAACGGCTCAAATAAACAATAAGTTGTCTTGCTTGGCCTACATAGTGAAAGGCCTAATGCGCAACGCGGAGCACTGACGCTCGAATATGGCCGGGAAAACAAAGAAACCGACATGTGGGGCACACCGGTCGGGATGACGTAGCGCAGACTAGTCCAATGGAGGAGCTGGCCCATGACCTCCTCGCCACCGACAACCGTTCATGTGGGTCGTTGGGGCCAACAACGGGGCGCAGCTCCAGCATCGCCTCTGGAAACGGCGACCGCGGTGAGCGACACACTCATATCGTAGCTAGACACGGTCGGTTCCAGTGTGCCGAGGGTGGCGTTAGTGCTGTGGCACGACCAACGATATGTTTGGTTTGTGCCCAAGGTTGCCCCATCAAAGCATTGGGTAGCCAAAATTTCGGTTGAGGTATTGGTTTCCCATGATTTGGCCGACATTGGAAAGAAAAATGAACTAGAGTTGGCTAGAGTTCATTGGCATGCCAAAGAAATGGCAACCATCCAAACAAAGACCAATCTTTGGGTCATGACCAAAATTTTGGTTGAGGTATTGGTTGCCCATGATTTGGCCGACATTGGCAAGAAAAATGAACTAGAGTTGGCTAGAGTTCATTGGCATGCCAAAAAAATGGCAACCATCCAAACAAAGACTAATCTTTGGGTCATGACCAAAATTTTGGTAAGGTGCACTTTGGCCACAATCCAAACACACCCCAACACCCGGCTCGTCGAGGATGCGTAGGGCGCCGTGACGCGTCCACAGAGTGGTGTAGCGCGGCCAACTGCATCCTCTGGACCTGAGACCATGCCGGGTCATCTTGCTTTTTCAATGACATGCGGGGATCGCATGTGAGAAAAGGGCATCTCCAACGTTGCCACGACCGCAACTGACTACCCTGGCACACCAAAACCCTCGTCCCTCGTGCCGTCGCGCGGTGCGTTCCCAGCCGGCGCCAGCTTTCCGCATTCATGCCGTCCGTTTGTATGTCGTCGTTAAGAGGCTCGGTGCCCGAGGATCCAACTCCGGCGACTTAATGACGCACCCGGACACTTGGCCTCACCGGAATGCGCTACTTAAAGCGGCAACACCCAACTAATCTCCTGTAACGCCCCGAGACTGATGTGCCAGGTGCCCTCCAATTATTGGCTGTTGTTGCCTTGTCATTGCTTGTGTGTCATGCATTTCATATCATGTCATCATGTGCATTTCATTTGCATACATGTTCGTCTCATGCATCCGAGCATTTTCCCCTTTGTCTGTTTTGCAATCCGGCGTTCCTATGTCATCCGGTGTCCCTTTCTACCTCTTTTCGTGTGCGGGTATTAAACGTTTTCGGATTGGACCGAGACTTGTCATGTGGCCTTGGTTTACTACCGGTAGACCGCCTGTCAAGTTTCGTGCCATTTGGACTTCGTTTGATACTCCAACGGTTAACCGAGGGACCGAAAAGGCCTCGTGTGTGTTGCAGCCCAATACCCTTCCAAAGTGGCCCAAAACCCACCTAAACCCCCTCCATCATCTCGGTCGTTCGATCACGATCGCGTGGCCGAAAACCGCACCTCATTTGGACTCTCCTAGCTCCCTCTACCTATATATATATATGGAACCCTTCCAAATTCGTGGACGAAACCCTAGATCTCACCTCTCTCCGCGCCGCCGGACATGTCCGCCCGCCGGCGGACACGTCCACCCCGCCGCCACCTCACTCCGTTCAATCAAAAGGCGCCACGTCAGCTCTGCCGCCCCTCTCCTCCACTCAGGCTCCGCCACTTGTCTCCGCCGCCTCTCTCCACCGCGCGGGCCCGCGGCGCCAGCGCCGGCCCGCCTGGGCCCGAACCGCCGCCGCCCGAGCGCTCGCTCCTCCGCGCGCCTGTCGCCGGTCCCCGCCGCCGTGACGCTCGCTAGTGCCGCACGTCTCCACGCGCCACCTCGCCAGCGGGCTCCCCACGCCCGCCGCCGGTCGCCACCATGCCCTTCGCGCCGCCGCCCGCATCTGGCGCCGCCTCTCCGCCCGTCGCCTCGCGCCGCCTCCCGGAGCGCGCCGCCGCCGTCAACCCTCGCCGGAGGCCCGCCGCCCGCGCCCTCGTCGCCGGCCATCGCCGGAAGCATGCCCTTCTCGCCGGAGTCCTCCTCCCTCGTCGGATACGGGGAAGGTGAATGAGATCCACCAAACCCGGGAACCAAATGCTGCCCCGAGCCCCGGATCCCGCTGTCCCGGGTCCTCCCCGTCCCGTTTCCCGCGAGGTGAAATCTGCTAAGTCTCCAGTAATTTTGGGCATTTTCATCGCATCATAACTTCATCATCGTGGCTCCGATTTGTGCGTGTAGCATATCAAAATGTTTGTCTCAACGAGTACATCATTTCATCTCATTGCATCATTTTCATTTGAGCTCATCTTGGTTGCATAAATGCTGTTGGAAGAGGGCTATGTGATGATTATGTCAGATCTGTTTCAGCAAATGGCCTTTTGTCATTTTTGCCATGATTAATGTGTGCATGCTATGATCCTGGGCTCTACATGTGTTTTGTAGAATGCCATGCCATCTTTACAGAGGTGCTTGCCATGTATTTTTGTGATCTTTGTGGTGACTAGCACAAGCATGCAAAGTAGCTTACTCAATGATGCTGATTTCAGGGACTTAGAATTTCACCAAGTCCTTGTCCTCCTATTGTTTTTATGCCATATGTTCATGTTGTTTCCTAGTGATCCGTGCCTCTTTTGAGGATGATTAGTAAGGATGTTTTGTTGAAATTGTGGTGCTCTATCCATCCATGTCTTTGATTGCAATTATGGAGCACCCTATCTTGAGTCAATCGAGCTCTACTTTTGCTATAAAATGTTCCTAGCAGATTGTTAACATGTTTAGCGATTTTGCCAAGCTTGTTGTTGTTGATCCATGCATGCTATGATGTTGTTCTTGCCATGTCTAGATTCTATGCCATGTCTTCTTGATGGGTGTATGATTAGATTGTCATGCCGTGCTTTGTAGTGAGTGCATCGAGCTCCTAAACATGCCTATTTGTTAACTGTTTTGCATGCTCTAGTTTTTCACCAAGTCTGAATCTGTTTATGTTTTTGCTATGTTCACATGCTTGCAATTGTATTTTCTGATCCCTTTTGGCTCATGGTCACTAAGGGACTTTTGTTATGTGCTTAGAGTAGCTTCATGCCATGCCTTTCTTTGCCATGATATGTGCCTGTAGCATGTAGTTTTCATGCTCTAAAGATTGCTTCCTGATGATAAATTCCAGACTTGTGTTAATTTCACTAAGTCTGTAACCTGTTATCTTTTGCACTTTTGCCATGCCTGTTTGAGCTTGCTATTGAGTGATTTAGCTGTAGCATAGTGTTCATATTTTGTCAAGCATCATGAGTGGATCCCTGCCATGTATTTTTTTTATATGTTTGAGTGCTGTAGCATGTTGTTCTTGATGCATTTAGATGGTCTCTTGCTGATTATCGCAGACCGGTGCCATATTTGTTTTGCTTGCCATTTCCAAACCGTGCATCCGATTCCGGTGATCTTTATATCGATTTCAACCGAAATCAACTCACCTTTCCAGTGGCACTCCTGGTTTTCCAAGTTGAGGCCAGGTTCAATCATTCCTTTCCAAATCATGCATATGCACCGCAAACCGCATCCCGCATATCATACCATGTTCATGTGTTGGTTGTTTTACTATGTTGTGTGCTTCTTTCCGGTGTTGCTTCTTCGGGTTGGTTCCGATAACGTCGCGTTTGTGAGGACCCATTCGACTACATCCGTTTGTCTTCTTCATGGACTCGTTCTTCTTCCTTGCGGGATCTCAGGCAAGATGACCATACCCTCGAAATCACTTCTATCTTTGCTTGCTAGTTGCTCGCTCTTTTTCTATGCCTATGCTGCGATACCTACCACTTTCTTATCATGCCTCCCATATTGTTAAGCCAAGCCTCTAACCCACCTTGTCCTAGCAACCGTTGTTTGGCTATGTTACCGCTTTGCTCAGCCCCTTTTATAGCGTTGTTAGTTGCAGGTGAAGATTGGAGTTTGTTCCATGTTTGGAACATGGAATTTTGTTGGGATATCACAATATATCTTATTTAATTAATGCATCTATATACTTGGTAAAGGGTGGAAGGCTCGGCATTATGCCTGGTGTTTTGTTCCACTCTTGCCGCCCTAGTTTCCGTCATATCGGTGTTATGTTCCTGGATTTTGCGTTCCTTACACGGTTGGGTTATAATGGGAACCCCTTGACAGTTCGCCTTGAATAAAACTCCTCTAGCAAGGCCCAACATTGGTTTTACCATTTGCCACCTAGCCTTTTCTTTCCTTGGGTAGGCCTGCCCAAGGGTCATCATTATTTTAACCCCCCCGGGTCAGTGCTCCTCTGAGTGTTGGTCCAACCTGTCAGCCACCGGTGGCCACCAGGGGCAACTCTGGGCTGGCCTACCGGAAGTTTGGACAATCCGGTGTGCCCTGAGAACGAGATATGTGCAGCTCCTATCGGGATTTGTCGGCACATTCGGGTGGCTTTGCTGGACTTGTTTTACCATTGTCGAGGATGTCTTGTAACTGGGATGCCGAGTCTGATCGGATTGTCTTGGGAGAAGGAATATCCTTCGTTGACCGTGAGAGCTTGTGATGGGCTAAGTTGGGACACCCCTGCAGGGTTTGAACTTTTGAAAGTTGTGCCTGCGGTTATGGGGAGGTGGGAATTTGTTAATGTCCGGTTGTAGAAAACCTGAAGTTGATCTTAATTAAAATACATCAATCGGATGTGTAACCGTGATGGTCTCTTCTCGGCGGAGTCCGGGAAGTGAACACGGTGTTGGAGTAATGCTTGACGTAGGTTGTTCTAGGATCACTTCTTGATCATAGTTGTTCGGCCGTGCTTTTTCCTTATCTTATCGCTCTCATTTGCGTATGTTAGCCACCAAATATGCTAGTCGCTTGCTGCAGATCCACCTCATACTTTTATACCCTTCCTATAAGCTTAAATAGTCTTGATCGCGAGGGTGCGAGATTGCTGAGTCCCCGTGACTCACAGATACTTCCAAAACCAGTTTGCAGGTGCCGATGTTACCGAGCAGGTGACGCAACCAAGCTCAAGGAGGAGCTCGATGAAGATCTTGTCCTTTGTGTTGTTTCTTTCTAGTTGATTAGTAGTGGAGCCCAGTTGGGGTCGATCGGGGATCTGTGTAGCACTTGGGGTAGTCTTCTTTCATTTTGGTTCCATAGTCGGACCTTGATTGTATCTGGTTGATGTAATGCTTTATTCATGTATTGTGTGAAGTGGCGATTGTAAGCCAACTATGTATCTCTTTCCCTTATGTATTAAATGGGTTGTGTGAAGATTACCTCACTTGCGACATTGCTTTCAATGCGGTTATGCCTCTTCTATGACGATAATTGTGACAAAACCCGGTATCATCATAGATGTGGTGGGCTCCTACTTCTATGACAGAAAATCATGACAGAAAATGGGCTTTTCGTCTTGGGCGGGCCGGAGACGCAGCTGCATGACATTCTTTGGGCCGTCCATGACGGGAAAAACCATGGTAGAAGCGAGGGCGAGGAAAATTTTGGGGAGTTCCCGGTTACGGTGGGAGGTCGGGGGCCGAGCGATGCGCGCTTCTCTCGTACATGTACGCGCGTGTGTGCGAGGCGTTGGCTCTAACTGAACCTAGCGAGGCGTTGGGCTCTAACTGAACCTGAGCGATTGCACTGCAGGCTACGCTTTACTGAACCCGAGCGATCGATAGATGGCTGTTAACTGAACCCGATCGAGCGATTCCTTCGCTACTGCTGCTAACTGAAGACAGTCGATGCTGCCTCTGGATGAACAGTGAGTGTTGCGGGGTGGGGGGGGGTTGGATGAACAGTTCCCAGTGGGGGTGGATGAACAGGACCCCTTGGTGTTGCCTCTCGATGAACAGGACCCGATCGATTGAGCCGGTTGGGGCTGGATGAACAGGACCCCGTGGAGGGCTGGATGAACAGGATCACCCTGTGGAAGGCTGGATGAACAATAGATGTTGGAGGGCAGGATGAACAGTAGCCCGTGGAGGGGTGGTTGAATAGGAGCCCGTGGAGAGGGCTAGTTGAGCAGTAGCCGGTGGAGTAGCGCGTGGTGGAGGCTGGATGAATAGGAGCTCATGGATGAACAGTCGCAGGTGGAGGCTAGAGGAGGTCGACGGTGGATGAACAGTAGCTCGTGGAGGCTGGAGGGGGTCGACGGTGGAGATGAACAGTATCCCGTGGAGTCCAGTTTTGCGGTACACCACACCCCTCCCGATGAACAGGACCCCCGTTTCGACCGTAGCGCTCCAACACAAGTCTGTTTCGTTCGTTTTGCGGTACGCCACACCCCTCCCGATTAACAAGACGCCCGTTTCGACCGTAGGAGGTCCGTTTCCTCCGTTTTGCGGTACGCCAGACCCCTCCCGATGAACATGATCCCGTTTCGAACGTGGCCGGTCGAACACAAGGCCATTTCCTCCGTTCCGCGGTACGGCATGCCTCGTTTCCATCACCTGTTCCGTCCAAGCCCTCCCAATGAACACGACGAATTCCGTTGCCTCCCCATGAACACGACGCATTCCGTTGCCTCCCCATGAACATGACGCATTCCGTTGCCTCCCCATGAACACGATGATGACGCTGTTTCTCCGTTCTGGCCCAGCCATGTACACGAGCCCTGGCCGTACGTATGCGCGAGTAGGCGTTCGAGACCCCTCCCGTATGTACACATACATGGCCGTATTTTCTTTCTTGCACCCTGGCCGCTGTACGTACGTGTAAATGCTACGTGCGCGCCTCTACTACGACACGTGCGCGCCTCTACATCGACCAGTATGTACGTACACGTTCATGACCAGAATGACAATGCTACTTACGCTTCGACCAGGTGGGTCCCGACTGTCAGGCACTTCCTTGCCTGCGAAGATGTAGCTGGTGGGTCCCAGCAGTCAGGGGCGAATCGTTTTCTTTTTGCCCGGATGCACTTCCTTGCGTGTGAAGATGTAGCTGGTGGGTCCCAGCAGTCAGGGGGAAACATTTTTTTCGCGAAATACAGTGGCCCGTCCGGTGGGTCCCAGCTTTCAGGTGGAGGAATCATTATTTTCCGCGTAATAAGGAGGCACTTCCTTGCTGCGGCCGTGGACCCAGCTGTCAGCCTCTCCACGTACAGTCCACGTCCGATGGAAGTCATTCCTTGACCATGTTGACCACGCCGTGCCGAGAGCACCAGGGAGGTGGACGACGGCGAGGCCTAGGAAGGGGACGACATGGAAGCAGGGAAGACTCGGCAGTTGTTTCCCACACGGAGGGGAGTATGACTGTACGAGGGTTTACTGGTTCATCTGCCGTCACCGGAGAATAACAGGAGGTGTGGGTGAGTAGAGGGATGGCTAGGCCAGCGGTGTGACTACGGTCGGGCGGTGAGGCCTGCGCGGCAGCACAGCCGACCGCGAGGAGGAGGGAACAGGCAGTCCCGCCGGTGCTTGTTTGAGCGGCTGGAGCAGGAAGATCAGAGATTGAAGAAGGACGACGGCCGTTGGATGGACATCCAACAGTCAGTGCTTGTGCGTCAACCTTTTTTTAGGAAAGCCTCAAATCTGTGGAAAACATCATACAACCCATCTGCCATTATTTCTTTTTGTTAGCATTATAGCCCATATTGGGGCAACGGTTAAAAAATTATATGAAATTTTGCATATTTCGGTGCGGTCCGAACTGTTTTTAATCCCGAATTTCGACTCACATTCAAACTGATTTTAAAAATAAATGTATATCAATATAAAATCCAACAAATTCTCCACGCATAAAAATTAACGTAATTTAAAATCTTGAAATGAAAAAAAGATATTTGAAACTAATTGCTGGTTTGATGTGTTTTAGAAATGTACAACCCATTGCTCATTACTGATGGGCCATTTTCTCGGCCAGCCGAATGAAAGCTCTCCTCGTCTTGAAAGATTTGCAGCCCAACAGGCCTGACAAAGCGACTTACTTGGCAAATCACAAAAAAACCGGGCTGTGGCCGTGGACCCAGCTGTCAGCCTCTCCACATACAGTACTCTTCCGATGGAAGTCGTTCCTTGACCACGTTGACCATGCCACATGGAGAGCACCACGGCGGTGGACGATGGCGAGGCCTAGGAAGGGGACGACGCGGCAGTGGAAGCCCGCACGGAGAGGACTACAAGGGTTCACTGGTTCGGCTGCGGTGTGATGCTGCCGTCGCCGCAGGGCCTGGCCAGCGGTGGGAATAGTAGGGGGTGGCGAGGCCTCTGCGGCAGCACAGCCGGCCACAGGAGGCAGGAGCATGCGGCACGACCGACGCTGCTTTGGGCGGCTGGAGCAAGAAGACCAGAGGTTGAAGAAGCACTACGGTCGTTGGATGGACATCGTACGGTCACTGGAGCTAGAATCATTCATATTGACTAAGTTGACAAAGCCCTTCGTCCCCGTCAACTTAGTAGGCCCACAAGTCAGCCTCCCAGCAAGGTGGGTCCCAGCTAGCCGGGGGAGTATTCATTTTTTTGTGCGTAATAAGGAGGCACTTCCGGTGGGTCCAAGCTGACAACGGGGGGGGGACGTTTTTTTCGCGAAATACAGTGCCCCGTCCGGTGGGTCCCAGCAATCAGGGGGAAACGGTTTTTCGCAAAATACTGGTGGCCTGTCTGGTGGGTCCCCGCTGTTAGGTGGAGGAATAATTATTTTGCACGTAATAAGGAGGCACTTCCTTGCTGCGGCCGTGGACCCAGCTGTCAGCCTCTCCACGTACAGTCCACGTCCGATGGAAGCCGTTCCTTGACCACGTTAACCACGCCGCGCCGAGAGCACCAGGGCGGTGGATGACGGTGAGGCCTAGGAAGGGGACGGCATGGAGCCGGGGAAAACGCGGAAGTGGATGCCCATGCGTAGAGGAGTACGAGGGTTCACTGGTTCGATGCGGTGTGTGGCTGCCGTCGCCGCAGAATAACAGGGGGTGTGGGTCAGTAGAGGGATGGCCTGGCCAGCGGTGGGAGTAGTAGGGGGCGGTGAGGCCTCCGCCGCATCGCAGCCAGCCACGGGAGGCAGGAGCACGAGGCACGATCGACGCTGGTTTGGGCGGCTGGAGCAAGAAGACCAGAGGTTGAAGCAGCACTACGGCCGTTGGATGGACATCTTACGGTCACTGGAGCTAGAATCGTGCATATTGACTAAGTTGACAAAGCCCTCCGTCCCCGTCAACTTAGTAGGCCCACAAGTCAGCCTGCCACTAAGTTGGGTCCCAGCTAGCAGGGGGGTATTCATTTTTTTGTGCGTAATAAGGAGGCACTTCCGGTGGGTCTGTCATATCCCTAGTTCTGATATGACCTAGGCTAGCCCTTCATGTTTGCATCATGCTTAAATTCCATTTAAAGTTGAAATGGGGATTTGTGAAACCTCAGAATCATTTCTGAAAATGACCCAAGTAAAAATTGCTCCAAAAGGGTCCAAGAAAATGCTCACGTTGCTCTCTGAAAATATTGGACAGAGATAAAAATCAAACCAATATTTTAAAGAGCTCATAAGTAATTATTTTGGGCATTTGGAATTAACCCAGTATTTATTTGCGTTGGATAAATATTTTTATATATACAAAATATTATCCAATAATTCTGAATTTTGGTGAGGGGCTTTGGATTAATTCCTTAGGTCCCTGCAAAATTTGACAGAATTAAAAAAATGGATTAGTATTATTACTAAGTCCAAACAAAATGCAGAAAATAGAAAACATTAATAAATAGAAAACTAGGGAGAGGGAGATACTTACCTGGCGCCTCTGGCCGGCCCATTCCTGTTCAGGCCCAGCCCACCAGGGGCAGAGCCGTCTTCGTCCTCTTGCCAGTAGGCAGAGGGGAAGCGGTGCCCGACGCCGTGCACACCGGCACGCAGCTGCCTGCCTGGCTCCTTCTCCTCACGCTAGACGTCGCCACGCCCCCAAGCCTCTCTCGCTCTCTCCGGTGCCATTCTCTCCTCCCCCTCGCTCCCTCTCTCGCGGCCGAAATCGCCGTCGCCGCCGTCCACAGCCATCGTGGCCTCGGCCACTTCCGCACCTCCCCGACACGCTCCCCAGCTCCGCCGCGACCCCCTCTCCCTCCTCACCGAGCAAGCAACCCGGGCGAGCTCTACTTCGTCCTCACCACCGTCTTCTTCATCGCCGGCCGCTGGAGATCGCCGTCGCCATTCCGCCGCGTTGGACCTTCCCCGAGCTCGCTGACGCCTCCGCAGGATCCGCTATGAGCCCCACCGTCGAACCCCCCTCTCCCTTGCTCTTCTGGCTCCCTCTAGCCCCGTCTGCCACCACGGCCGTAGCACCTCGCCGCCGGCCATGGCGCCACCGTGGCCAGAGGCCGAGCCAGCCGCTCTCGCGCGCGTCACCATGCTCCTGGTGACGCCAGGAGGCCGTAGAGGCCCTCCGCAGCCTCTGCCGTGCCCTGCAGCCACTTTCCGCCCGGAGCCATGCTCCGGCCGCCGCCGCAAGCTCCACTCCGGCGAGCTCCGGCCACCCCGCATCCTCCCATCGCCTCCCCTGGATGCGCGAGAGCCCGGGCTACGCCCCGGTGCCCTTAGTCGCCACCCCCGTGGCCTGAATCGCGGACACCGCCGCGTCCAGAGGTCGCCGGCGACGACCTCGCCGGCCTGACGTGCGGGCCCGGCCTGCCAGGTGATTAGCTTAAGGCAAATCACCGTTTAACTAATCCCTGATGCTGACAGTGGGCCCAGGCGCCCTAATCCTTTAATTAGATTAGTATAATAACTTGCTGTTAACTAACCGGTCACTGACGTGTGGACCCCACACGTCAGGTTTGACCTGGTCCGCTCCGTTGACCTGCTGACGTAGGCATGACGCCATGCTGACGCAGTTATTCATTTTCTGGTTTAAAATTAAATCAGGAAATTCCAGAATATATTCAAAACTTCAAAAATTCATAGAAATTCAACCGTAGCTCAGATTGAAATAATTTATACATGAGAAATGATCAGAAAAATTCAATATATCCATCTATACCATTTTAATGCATGACAAACCAACTTATACTTGCTGTATAGGTGAAAACATATAAATGGAATTTATAAAGATTTAATTTAGAGTTGCATTTGAATCTTTGGTTCAAATGGACCTCTTCCAAATAGAATGCTAAATGCATTAGCTCAAAGCACATCACATACTCATGCCATGATCATGCATCATATTGTTGCATATGCTTATGTTTTATTATCGACACCGTTCCTTCTCGATAGGTCCTGCTCCGGAGACCGATCCAGAGTACCTGTCTGAGGAGCAGTGCCTTCCTTGTTGATCTACCAGGCAAGCAACCCCCTTGTTCATTCCGATACAATCCTACTCTCTCGCTCCTGCTCTCATTTATTGCATTAGGACAACAACGATTCAACTGCTACTTTATGCTGCAATAGTTGAACCCATTCCTCTGCATGACCTGTCATTGCCACAGTAAATAGTTAAAACCCACTAGCATGTGTAGGAGTTGCTTGAGCCATGTTGTGTTCTTGCCATGCCATGCCTACTATTGCTTAGAGTATGTCAGGTCTGATTCATTGGGAATGAATTAGAGTACAGTGCTATGTTCTGATGTTGAGAGTTAAGCGTGTGAACACGATTTGGTAAAGGTAGCGGTGAGAGGCCATGTAGGAGTACATGGTGGGTTGTCTCACTGGAACCGTCCCTAAGAACTGAGTTCTGTGTATGTTGTCCAAGGACTAGCTACTACCACACATTGGGTTCTGGTAACTTGACCCCTCTCGACTTATTAGCCAACTTGATCTCTGTCCGGGAGTTGCAAATAGTTTCTAGTGTTTATAGGTAGTGCTATTTTTCTACCGAGTGGCACCCGGCAGGGTGGACTTGGGACAGACTAGGCACACGTGGCCCGGTGTATCGAGTGGCACCCGGATGGTGGGCTCGGGAACCTTGTACACATCGTTTGGGGCTGTGAGCCAAACCACGGCCGGATCTCCTTGCGGATGGAACCCGAATAGGCGATAAACCTGGACTAGAGTCTTATTTGGTTAGTCAGGTCGTGGCCGACACCCTCGCCAGGCTTCCGCTTGAAGGTTGCCGAGATACATGACGTGTATATGGTGATAAGTGGTGAGAGCATGTGTGAAGAAGTACACCCCTGCAGGGTTATCGTGATCTATTCGAATAGCCGTGTCCTCGGTTATGGACTTCTTGGATGCTTACGTGGTACATAGACAACTTTAAGTGGATACTCTAAAATGCTCAAGACAAGTGTGAGTGCTATGGATGGCCTTCTCGTAAGGAGACAAGGATGAATCCATAGTAGTGTGTTGATGTGGTGATTAGTGGACTCGTGTGCGTTGCCTCATCTCAAAGAAGTTTCTCGTTGTCGTAGAATAGGATAGCCACTGAGTCAAAGATGGCTTGCTGCAACTAAACCCCACATTACCTTCTTGATACAAATGCATGTATGATAGGATTTTTTTTGCGGGGGCATGTATGATAGGATTTGATGTAAGTCTTGCTGAGTACCTTTGTACTCATGTTTGCTTTATTTATGTTTTGCAGGTGAGACATCTGTCTCACTATTAGTACCGCTTGGACTTTGACGAGTAGCTTGTTACCTCAGCTACGATCTCGTACCCTTGTGAGGGACTTGTAGATAGCCAGGCTTCTTAGCCTTTTTCTTTTGTAGTTGTCTGTACTCAGACATGTAATGCTTTCGTTGCTTGTATGCTCTGAATGATGGGTCATGTGACCCCTATTTGTATTAATGCTATGTGGCTCTTCTGAGCCTTTATCTATATGAGTTTGCGTTATGTTATGATGCCATGTTGTACAGCACATACTTGCATGTTATGCGTACGTGTGACGTGTATTGCTATGTGTGGGATCCGACAATCTAGTTGTTTATCCTTGGTAGACTCTCTTATGGGGAAATGTAGTCTAGTGCTTCCTTGAGCCATAGTAGCCCGCTATAGCCCAGTTCACCGGAGTCCTGCTAGCCCAGCACTACTGCTCAGAACACTTGACTGAACGGCATGTGTTCCACTTTGTTCCTATGTCTGTCCCTTCGGGGAAATGTCACGCGGTGACTTCCGGAGTCCTGTTAGCCCAGTGCTACAGCGCGGATTCATACGCTGTTGACCGACATGCTCGATGCGATTCATGTATGCCTGTCCCCATAGGTTAGTACCGCCTTGGGTTCACGACTAGCCATGTCGGCCCGGGTTCTCTGTCATATGGATGCTAGCGATACTATCATATACGTGAGCCATAAGGCGCAAATGGTCCCAGGCCATGGTAAGGCGACACCCGTGGGAATACCGTGCGTGAGGCCGCAAAGTGATATGAGGTGTTACATGCTAGATCGGTGTGACTTGGAATCAGGGTCCCAACAGCTTTGGTATCAGAGCCTGACTGTCTGTAGGATTACCAAGCCAACCTGGTCGAAGTTGAGTCTAGAAATTCTTTAGCTATATTGGGGAATTGATTGTGGAAGGAAACGTAAGGCTCTTTTTACTCCTTATACCTCATGCCTTCTGATCTGAGTCATCCTATCTTTCCTACGGGGTTAAGGAACTAGGCTTTCTCTTCTTTCTATCAGGATCACGTGTTACTACTCTGTAGTCTCTTAGGATTGGTTCATCAGAGTCATATCCCAGTTCGAGTACCTCCGGTGTAGCCTGTTTAGTAATATCTCAGAACCTTGGGTGATGATGTTGAGTTTGGTGCTACCCCATCATTTGCAGGATGTCTCATTTTGAGCATTTTACTGTCGTTATGCTGCCGGAATTGTCTTAGGAGTTCAAGAGATAGTATTTTTCTCGTACTATAATCTACATCTTTATGATGATGCTGAATCCATCCTTGTTTCCTTGGTTGGTTCTTCAGGATGTCGTCAGTTAACCGAAGTTTATTGCTCGTAGCCGGAACCACGGAGATGGTAGGGATGAGGATCCTCCCGACCAGCCTTCGTTGGCAGAGTTCATGTTAGAGATGGAGAAGAACAAGCGAGAGTCTAACTGCTTGTTAGTACGTATTGAGGAGAACACCTCCCATCAGCACAAAGAGTCAGCGACCATCTATGATTTCATTGGTCTAAAACCACCTACCTTCCATCATTCCATTGAACCACTCGATGCAGATGACTGGCTACGTGGTATCACACACAAGCTGCGTTCAACGAACGTAGCTGAAAGTGACAAGGTCACCTATGCTGCATATCACCTAGAAGGTCCTGCTAGTATTTGGTGGCAAAACTATGAGGCTATGCTTCCAGCTGGCCAGATACCTACCTGGAGAGATTTTACTGAAGCCTTTCGTGAACATCACATTCCTCAAGCCCTCATTGATCGCAAGAGAGAAGAGTTTTGTAGTTTCACCCAGGGTGAGATGGCTGTTGATGCTTATAGTAGAGAATTTGAGAACCTCGCTCACTATGCTTCAGAAGAAGTGTCCACAGACGCCAAGAAGCAGGCTAGGTTCTGGAAGGGTCTCAACCGCAAGTTGCGTCGTGATCTCCACTTGCACCATTGCAATACATTCCAGGCTCTTGTGAACAAGGCCATTAATGCAGAGATAGCTCAACTCACATACGAGGAGTCTCGTAAGCACACCGGTGATTTGGGTTCTTCCTCCGGTTCTAGTTCTCAGAAGCGCCGGATTTGGGTTCCGAACTCCGCTCTTCCACCCGGTTATACACCAAGGCCATCTTGTGTTGCACCTCACCCAGTTCAGTTACATGCTCCACCCAGGCCTATTGGTAGACCGCTTGTCAAAGCGGGTCCACGCCCTAATTCAGGGACTTGTTTCACATGCGGAGAGCGAGGACACTATGCACGTAACTGCTCTCAAACCAATTATGCTCCACCCCAGCTTGAGAAGTCTGTTGGCCGTGGTAAGCCATCACGCAAGATGATTAGTGTCAAGTCAGCTCCCACTGAACGTGGATGTGTGCATCACGTCTCAGCTAAAGACACTGATGATGATCCGGATGTCATTCTTGGTACACTCCTTGTCAACTGTCATCCAGCTTCGGTTCTGTTCGATACCGGAGCATCTCACTCCTTCATCTCTGAAGGCTATGCTCGTTTGCACGACATGTCATTTTGTGATATGCCAACTCCACTTGAAATCCAAACTCCAGAGTCTAGATGGCAAACCACCAAAATAAGCCATGGTAATGAAATCCTTGTTGACAGACTTGTATTCCTTGCATCACTTATAGACCTCAAGTATACAGATATTAACATCATCTTGGGTATGGACTGGATGAAAGCTCATTATGCCAAGATTGATTGTTACACAAGGTCTGTTCAGCTTACACACCCATCTGGCAAGATAGTCACTGTCTCCACTAGAGTTGCAAAGCGCCAACTCTATTCTCTTAATGCCAACCCTCTTCCTGACCTTGAAGATATCCCGGTAGTCCATGACTTTCCGGATATCTTTCCAGAATAACTGCCAGGTATTCCACCTGACAGAGATGTAGAATTTGTCATAGATCTTATCCCAGGTACCGCTCCAATATCTAGGAGACCTTACAAGATGGCACCCTTAGAACTAGCCGAGCTTAAGAAACAACTCGATGAATCCTTGCAAAAGGGTTTCATCTGTCCTAGTTCTTCTCCCTGGGCTTGCCCCGTCCTCTTCGTCAAGAAGAAGGATGGTACGGACCGGATGGTTGTAGATTATCGTCCCGTTAATTTGGTCACGATAAAGAACAAGTATCCGCTCCCCGGGATCAACGACCTGTATGATCAGCTCGCTGGATCCTCAGTCTTTTCCAAGATGGATTTGAGGTTAGGCTACCACCAAATCAAGATCAGAAATGGGGACATTCCTAAGACAGCTTTTGTCACTCGTTATGGTCAGTACGAGTACACCGTCATGTCCTTTGGTCTAACCAACGCTCCAGCTACTTTCTCTCGCTTGATGAACTCGATCTTCATGGAGTACCTAGATAAGTTCGTCATGGTTTACCTCGATGATATTCTTATTTACTCGAAGAACGAGGAAGATCATGCCGAACATCTTAGACTTGTGCTAGAAAAACTCAGAGAGCACCGCCTTTATGCCAAGTTCTACAAGTGCGAATTTTGGTTGCCAGAAGTGACCTACCTAGGCCACGTGATATCGGGTAAGGGCATTTCCGTCAATCCCGAGAGAGTTCAGGCCGTTCTTGATTGGAATCCACCTGAAACAGTTAAGCAAGTTAGGAGTTTCCTTGGTCTAGCCAGTTATTGTCGCCGCTTCGTTGAGAACTTCTCCAAAGTGGCCAAACCTCTCACGGAACTTCTCAAGAAAGATAAAAAGTTTGAGTGGTCCCCACAGTGTGAGCACAGTTTTCAGGAACTGAAAAGACGCCTGACTTCTGCTCCCATACTTGTGCCACCGGATTTCACTAAGGACTTTGTTATCTATTGTGATGCCTCACGACAGGGACTAGGTTGCATTCTTATGCAAGATCGCCATGTGATTGCCTATGCATCTCGACAGTTGCATCCACATGAGGAGAATTATCCTACACATGATCTAGAGCTTGCAGCCGTAGTCTATGCACTTAAGACCTGGCGACATTACCTTCTTGGTAAACGTTGCGAGATTTACACCGATCACCAGAGTCTCAAGTATATCTTCACCCAACCATATTTGAACCTTAGGCAAAGACGTTGGTTGGAGTTGATCTCAGATTACGACTTAGGGATTACCTACACCCCAGGCAAGGGGAATGTCATGGCTGATGCGCTAAGTCGTAAGTCCTATTGCAACAATCTCATGTTGCAGCAGGGCCAACCACTTCTCCATGAGGAATTATGTAAACTTAACCTTCACATTGCTCCTCACGGGTTCCTTTCTACCTTGGTGGCGGAACCTAATCTTGTGGATCATATCATAGAAGCCCAGAAGCATGATACGGGGATTACCCGGATCAAGAGAAACATTGCCAAGGGCATTGCTGGTAGTTTCTCTATAGATGATCGAGGTGTTGTTTTCTTCGGGAATCGCCAGGTGGTCCCCAAGAAGCAGCATCTTTGGCAATTAATCCTTAAGGAGGCGCATGAATCTCCTCTCACGATTCATCCCGGTAGTACTAAGATGTATCAGGACCTACGCCAGAGGTTCTGGTGGACTAGGATGAAGAGAGAAATTGCTCAGTTTATTGCTAACTGCGACGTTTGTCATCGCGTTCAGGCAGAACATCAAAGACCTGCTGGCACCCTTCAACCTTTAGCTATTCCTAAGTGGAAATGGGCTAAAGTTGGTATGGACTTCATCACCGGCTTTCCCAGGACCAAGAAAGGGAATAATTCTATCTTCGTAGTTATTGATCGTCTTTCCAAAGTGGCTCACTTCCTACCTGTTCGAGAGAGTATCACTGCTAGTCAGCTCGCTGACTTATATATTTCTCGAATAGTTTCACTTCATGGTGTTCCACTAGAGATCAATTCAGACCATGGTAGTCTTTTCACCTCTCATTTCTGGGAGAGTTTCCAAACTGCCATGGGCACCCATCTTTCCTTCAGTACCGCTTTCCACCCTCAATCAAGTGGTCAGGTGGAAAGGGTCAATCAAATCCTCGAAGACATGCTTAGAGCTTGTGTTATCTCATTCGGTATGGATTGGGAGAAGTGTCTTCCCTTCGCCGAGTTTGCTTATAACAATATCTACCAATCCAGCCTCAAGAAAGCTCCTTTTGAGGTTCTGTATGGACGAAGATGTCGAACACCTTTGAACTGGTCAGAAACCGGTGAAAGACAATTCTTTGGACCGGATATGATCTAGGAGGCAGAAGAGCAAGTTCGCATCATTCATGAGAACTTGAAAACAGCCCAATCTCGTCAAAAGAGCCAGTATGACCGTAGTCATAAGGAAGTGGCTTATGAAGTTGACGACAAGGCTTACCTTCGGGTTACCCCTTTGAAGGGTACCCATCATTTCGGTATCAAGGGCAAGTTGGCTCCTCGTTACATTGGTCCCTTTTGCATTCTCGCTAAACGAGGAGAGGTTGCCTACCAGTTGGAACTACCCCCACATCTTTCTCGAGTACATGATGTCTTCCACGTCTCTCAACTCAGGCGTTGCTTCTCGGATCCCATCCGCAGAGTGGACCACGAAACGCTTGATCTCCAAGATAATCTCACTTATCGAGAGTACCTCATCCGCATTCTGGATCAACCAGAGCGTGTCACTCGACGTCATAACATCAAGTTTCTCAAGGTACAGTGGTCTCATCATTCCGAGAGAGAATCTACCTGGGAGCGTGAAGATTGTCTTCGACTTGTGTACCCCGCTTTCTTTCCGCCAACTCCTGAATCTCGGGACAAGATTCTTCCAAGTGGGGGCTAGTTGTCACATCCCTAGTTCTGGTATGACCTAGGCTAGCCCTTCATGTTTGCATCATGCTTAAATTCCATTTAAATTTGAAATGGGGATTTGTGAAACCTCAGAATCATTTCTGAAAATGACCCAAGTAAAAATTGCTCCAAAAGGGTCCAAAAAAATGCTCATGTTGCTCTCTGAAAATATTGGACAGAGATAAAAATCAAACCAATATTTTAAAGAGCTCATAAGTAATTATTTTGGGCATTTGGAATTAATCCAGTATTTATTTGCGTTGGATAAATATTTTTATATATACAAAATATTGTCCAATAATTCTGAATTTTGGTGAGGGGCTTTGGATTAATTCCTTAGGTCCCTGCAAAATTTGACAGAATTAAAAAAATGGATTAGTATTATTACTAAGTCCAAACAAAATGCAGAAAATAGAAAACATTAATAAATAGAAAACTAGGGAGAGGGAGATACTTACCTGGCGCCTCTGGCCGGCCTGTTCCTGTTCAGGCCCAGCCCAACAGGGGTAGAGCCGTCTTCGTCCTCTTGCCCGTAGGCAGAGGGGAAGCGGTGCCCGACGCCGTGCACACCGGCACGCAGCTGCCTGCCTGGCTCCTTCTCCTCATGCTAGACGTCGCCACGCGCCCCCCAAGCTTCTCTCGCTCTCTCCGGTGCCATTCTCTCCTCCCCCTCGCTCCCTCTCTCGCGGCCGAAATCGCCGTCGCCGCCGTCCACAGCCACCGTGGCCTCGGCCACTACCGCACCTCCCCGACACGCTCCCCAGCTCCGCCGCGACCCCCTCTCCCTCCTCACCGAGCAAGCAACCCGGGCGAGCTCCGCTTTTTCCTCACCACCGTCTTCTTCATCACCGGCCGCCGGAGATCGCCGTCGCCATTCCGCCGCGTTGGACCTTCCCTGAGCCCGCTGACGCCTCCGCAGGATCCGTTGTGAGCCCCGCTGTCGAACATCCCTCTCCCCTGCTCTTCTGGCACCCTCTAGCCCCGTTTGCCACCATGGCCGTAGCACCTCGCCGCCGTCCATGGCGCCACCATGGCCAGAGGCCGAGCCATCCACTCCCGCGCGCGTCACCATGCTCCTGGTGACGCCAGGAGGCCGTAGAGGCCCTCCGCAGCCTCTGCCGTGCCCTGCAGCCACTTTCCGCCTGGAGCCGTGCTCCGGCCGCCGCCGCGAGCTCCGCTCTGGCAAGCTCCGGCCACCCCGCGTCCTCCCGTCGCCTCCCCTAGATGCGCGAGAGCCCGGGCTACGCCCCGGTGCCCTTAGTCGCCGCCCCCGTGGCCTGAATCGCAGACACCGCCGCGTCTAGAGGTCGCCGACGACGACCTCGCCGGCCTGACGTGCGGGCCCGACCTGCCAGGTGATTAGCTTAAGGCTAATCACCGTTTAACTAATCCCTGACGCTGACAGTGGGCCCAGGCGCCCTAATCCTTTAATTAGATTAGTATAATAACCCCCTGTTAACTAACCGGTCACTGACGTGTGGACCCCACACGTCAGGTTTGACCTGGTCAGCTCCGTTGACCTGCTGACGTAGGCATGACGCCATGCTGACGCTGTTATTCATTTTCTGGTTTAAAATTAAATCAGGAAATTCCAGAATATATTCAAAACTTCAAAAATTCATAGAAATTCAACCGTAGCTCAAATTGAAATAATTTATATATGAAAAATGATCAAAAAAATTCAATCTATCCATTTGTACCATTTTCATGCATGACAAACCAACTTATACTTTCTGTATAGGTGAAAACATATAAATGGCATTTATAAAGATTTAATTTAGAGTTGCATTTGAACCTTTTGTTCAAATGGACCTCTTCCAAATAGAATGCTAAATGCATTAGCTCAAAGCACATCACATACTCATGCCATGATCATGCATCATATTGTTTCATATGCTTGTGTTTGATTATCGACACCATTCCTTCTCGATAGGTCCTGCTCCGGAGACCGATCCAGAGTACCTATCTGAGGAGCAGTGCCTTCCTTGTTGATCTACCAGGCAAGCAACCCCCCTTGTTCATTCCGATACAATCCTACTCGCTCGCTCCTGCTCTTATTTATTGCATTAGGACAACAACGATTCAACTGCTACTTTATGCTGCAGTAGTTGAACCCATTCCTCTGCATGACCTATCATTGCCACAGTAAATAGTTAAAACCCACTAGCATGTGTAGGAGTTGCTTGGGCCATGTTGTCTTCTTGCCATGCCATGCCTGCTATTGCTTAGAGTATGTCAGGTCTGATTCATTGGGAATGAATTAGAGTACAGTGCTATGTTTTGATGTTGAGAGTTAAGCGTGTGAACACGATTTGGTAAAGGTAGCGGTGAGAGGCCATGTAGGAGTACATGGTGGGTTGTCTCACTAGAACCGTCCCTAAGAACTGAGTTCTGTGTATGTTGTCCAAGGACTAGCTACTACCACACATTGGGTTCTGGTAACTTGACCCCTCTCGACTTATTAGCCAACTTGATCTCTATCCAGGAGTTGCAAATAATTTCTGGTGTTTATAGGTAGTGCTATTTTTCTACCGAGTGGCACCCGGCAGGGTGGACTTGGGAAAGACTAGGCACACATGGCCCGGTGTACCGAGTGGCCCCGGATGGTGGGCTCGGGAACCCTGTACACATCGTTTGGGGCCATGAGCGAAACCCCGGCCGGATTTCCTTGCGGATGGAACCCGAATAGGCGATAAACCTGGACTAGAGTCTTGTTTGGTTAGTCAGGTCATGGCCGACACCCTCGCCAGGCTTCCGCTTGAAGGTTGCCGAGATACATGACGTGTATATGGTGATAAGTGGTGAGAGCATGTGTGAAGAAGTACACCCCTGCAGGGTTATCATGATCTATTCGAATAGTCGTGTCCTCGGTTATGGACTTCTTGGATGCTTACGTGGTACATACACAACTTTAAGTGGGTACTCTAAAATGCTCAAGACAAGTGTGAGTGCTATGGATGGCCTTCTCGTAAGGAGACGAGGATGAATCCATAGTAGTGTATTGATGTGGTGATTAGTGGACTCGTGTGCGCTGCCTCATCTCAAAGAAGTTTCTTGTTGTCGTAGAACAGGATAGCCACTGAGTCAAAGCTGACTTTCTGCAACTAAACCCCACATTACCTTCTTGATACAAATGCATGTATGATAGGATCTGATGTAAGTCTTGCTGAGAACCTTTGTACTCACGTTTGCTTTATTTATGTTTTGCAGGTGAGACATCTGTCTCACTAGTAGTGCCGCTTGGACTTCGACGAGTAGCTTGTTACCTCAGCTACGATCTCATACCCTTGGGAGGGACTTGTAGATAGTCACGCTTCTTAGCCTTTTTCTTTTGTAGTTGTCTGTACTCAGACATGTAATGCTTCCGTTGCTTGTATGCTCTGAATGATGGGTCATGTGACCCCTGTTTGTATTAATGCTATGTGGCTCTTCTGAGCCTTTATCTATATGAGTTTGCGTTATGTTATGATGCCATGTTGTACAGCACATACTTGCATGTTATGCGTACGTGTGACGTGTATTGCTATGTGTGGGATCCGACAATCTAGTTGTTTATCCTTGGCAGCCTCTCTTATGGGGAAATGTAGTCTAGTGCTTCCTTGAGCCATAGTAGTCCGCTATAGCCCGGTTCACCGGAGTCCTGCTAGGCCAGCACTACTGCTCAAAACACTTGACTGGTCGGCATGTGTTCCACTTCGTTCCTATGTTTGTCCCTTCGGCGAAATGTCACGCGGTGACTTCCGGATTCCTGTTAGCCCAGTGCTACAGCCCGGATTCATACGCTGTTGACCGACATGCTCGATGTGATTCATGTATGCCTGTCCCCATAGGTTAGTACCACTTTGGGTTCACGACTAGCCATGTCGGCCTGGGCTCTCCGTCATATGGATGCTAGCGATACTATCATATATGTGAGCCAAAAGGCGCAAACGGTCCCGGGCCATGGTAAGGCGACACCCGTGGGAATACCGTGCGTGAGGCCGCAAAGTGATATGAGGTGTTACATGCTAGATCGGTGTGACTTGGAATCGGGGTCCCGACAGGGTCCGAGCTGACAGCAGGGGGAACGTTTTTTTCGCGAAATACGGTGGCCCATCGGGTGGCTCCCAGCAGTCAGGGGCAAACGCTTTTTCATGATATACTGGTGGGCGTCCGGTGGGTCCCTGTTGTGAGGTGGAGGAATAATTATTTTCCACGTAATAAGGAGGCACTTCCTTGCAGCTGCCATGGACCCAGCTGTCAGCCTCTCCGCGTACAGTATTCTTCCGATGGAATTCGGTCGTTGACCACATTGACCACGCCGCGCCGACAGCACCACGGCGGTGGACGACGGCGAGGCCTAGGAAGGGGACGACGCGGAGCCGGGGAAGACGCGGCAGTGGATGCCCACGCGGAGAGGAGTATGAGGGTTCACTGGTTCGGCTGCGCTGCCGTCGCCGCAGAATAATAGGGGGTGAGTGGAGTGGAGGGATGGCCTGGCCGGCGGTGGGAGTAGTATGGGGGCAGTGAGGCCTCCGCAGCAGCACAGCCGGCCACGGGAGGCAGGAGCAGGCGGCACGACCGGCGCTGCTTTGGGCGGCTGTAGCAAGAAGACCAGAGGTTGAAGAAGCACAACGGCCGTTGGATGGACATCGTACGGTCAGTCGAGCTAGAATCGTGCATATTGACTAAGTTGACAAAGCCCTTTGTCCCCGTCAACTTAGTAGGCCCACTATACTGGGTCCCAGCTAGCAGGGGGAGTATTCATTTTTTGTGCGTAATAAGGAGGCACTTCCTTGCGTGCGAACATATAGCTGGTGGGTCCGAGCTGTCAGCGGCGGTAACATTTTTTTCGTGAAATACAGAGGCCGTTTCGGTGGGTCCCAGATGTCAGGTGGAGGAAATCATTATTTTGCGCGTAATAAGGAGGCATTTCCTTGCGTGCAGCCGTGCACCCAGCTGTCGGCCTCTCCACGTACAGTCCACTTCAGATGCATGTCGGTCGTTGACCATGCTGACCATGCCACGCAGAGAGCACTAGGGCGGTGGACGACGGCGAGGCCTAGGAAGGGAACGACACGGAGGCAGGGAAGACTTGGCCATTGTTTTTGTTTCCCACGCAGAGGGGAGTACGACTGTACGAGGGTTTATTGGTTCGTCTGCCGTCGCCGGAGAATAACAGCAGGTGTGGGTGAGTAGAGGGATGGCTAGGCCAGCGATGGGAGTACGGTCGGCCGGTGAGGCCTGCGCGGCAGCACAGCCAGCCGCGGGGAGGAGGGAGCAGGCAGTCCCATCGGCGCTTGTTTGAGCGGCTAGAGCAGGAAGAGCAGAGATTGAAGAAGCACGACGGCCGTTGGATGGACATCCAACATTATACATGCCATCTGTGGAAAACAGCATACAACCCATCTGCCATTATTTCAAATAATTTACAGCCCATTTGCTAATTCTTACGGGTTTTTTGGAGCACATATTATTTATATTAGTATTACAGCCCATATTGTGGCCACGGTTAAAAAATTATACGAAATTTTGCATATGTCGGTGGGGTCTGAACTATTTTTAATCCCGAAATTTCGAGTCACATTCATACTAATTTTAAAAATAAATATATATCAATATAAAATCCAATAAATTTTCCATGCATAAAAATCAATGCAATTTAAAATATCGAAATGAAAAAAAGATATTTGAAAATAATTGTCGGTTCGATGTGTTTTAAAAATGTATAGCCCATTTCTCATTACTGATAGGCCATTTTCTCGGCCAGCCGAATGAAGCTCTCCTCGTCTTGAAAGATTTGCAGCCCAGCAGGTCTGATAAAGCGACTTAGTTGACCAATCACAAAAGAACTAGGCTAGCCATTTTCAGAAAGGAAAAAGAACTACTGGGCTGGTCTGTGGTAAACATAAAAGAAAAGGCTGTCTAGATAGGCCAGAGTGTCCCGCACAGCCCAGTTGACACCGTGCTTCCGTCTCAAAAACAAATTAGATAAATGCCACTCCAATTATGGAGATTCAAAAAAATGCCACTGCAATTTCCAAACTTTGAAAAATGCCACTGATATTTTTGCAAACTTTGAAAAACGCCACTGCAGTTTGCAAACTTTGAAAAATGCTACTCCAGACTTCGAAAAATGCCACTAGAAATGGCATGAAATGGCATTTTTCAAAGTTTGGAAATTGCAGTGGCATTTCTCGGATACACCTGATTTGGAGTGGCATTTATCAAATTAACTCAAAACAAAAATAACTGGGCGAGCTACTGGGTCCCTGGTGTCAGCCGCTCGTTGTGCAATTCTCTCGTTTATTGACTACGTTGACAATGGCATGGGACCTAGATGCCTAGGAGGAGCCATTTTTTTATTGGCTTGAAATAAGGAGGCACTTGCTTGCGTACTGCCATGACCTTAGCGGGTCCCTGCTGTCATCCTCTCCACGTACAGTACCAGTTAGTCGTGCTTCAAAACTGATCGGCACGCCGTTAAAAAAATATAGGTCGATAACTAATGCGGCACCTCGGGCCAACGCGGCCAGATCGCATTTTGCACGAGAAATTACACACCATGTTTCATTGAAATGTGGTCCCATTCCAACATATCAGTGAGACGACGGCGAGTAGTAGGAGTATTTCCAAACGGACGTGTAGGCCGGGGCGCCTCTTCGTGAACCGTGGCAAACTCGCAACCGTCCACCGACTGTTCGCCTTTCCCTCTCGATTTGGAACTGCTGTCGCACACTCTTCCTCTCCCTCCTCCATTTTCCTTCAGCCCTTCACCCTTTCTTCTACCATTGTTCGATCGTCTTCTCCATGGAGGGAACAGGCCGGAAACGACCCCGTTATTCTTGCCCCGATCTGAAAGATGACGTGGTGGAGGAACTCATTGATCGGTGCGACGTCATAACCTCGGCTAGCATGGCAGGTTCGTTCAAGCCCATTCTCAACTCAACTAATAACATCATTACAAAGAACCCAAGAGTCAAGGAGCGGTTTGATCTCCCCTATCTTCTTCGCTTGACCCTGATGACTGGCGCCGACACGACGGAGGCCTCGCCCTGTGCCAGTTGATGCCACTTGATAATGATACATATGATGTTAAGATGCCATCACTTGAGGGCAAGGCTTGGGCGGGCACAAATGGAGATTGGGTTGTTTACATTGGGTCCAACTGCCAGTGGGAACTTGTGAATGTGTACACTCGTCACCGGGTTCCACTTCCAAAAATCTCAGCACACTGCCCAGAGGTTGAGAAAACCGGTAATGTACGCTCTTTCAAATACGATCATGGTGACTGTCTTCTACGGAAGATAGCAATTTGTCGAGTTCCCAACCGCTCTTGGAATTACAACAACTATGAAGTTGTTGCTATCTTCGACAAGCTTGTTGCCATCCTTAGTGGTTTGACTCGATGGACATTGCTCAAAAATCAGTTTCTGTGCATGAATGAGTATTGTGATGCAATTCAATACGAGGGCCTTGTGTTTGCTGCCACCACTCGTGGCACTCTTTTTGCATGGTATCCTCGTAGTTTCGGTACGTTTGTCTTCCACCGTAATTATAATTGTTTCATCCACATCCATGCGGGCTAGCAAGTTTCCCTTTACTAATTAACCTTCTTCTTGTGTTTCCAAGGTCATGTGAACATCCCACCACCTATACTTGAAAATCTTTATAACCAAGGGGGAGCTGCCGATGGTGATGATCACGAGCAGCGCCCATATACTCTGTGGCGCCTGGCAACTAATTCCGATGGATCACCTCTTCTTGTGTGTATACAGCCCACTGATGATGTTACTGCTAAGGAAGCAGGTGTCTCCCATGGTCGCACTCTCCGGACCTATTCCAACACCCGTTGCATGGTATTCAGGATGGATACTAGTGTGCTAGCACTAACTCCTTCTCCCTGGCACAGAATTGATAGTCTTGGAGAAAACTCTCTCTTCCTTGGACAAAACTATCCGATGATGGTGAAAGGCGATCCAACTGCTGTTGACACATTTATGAGAAGCAACTGTGTCTATACCTCGGACATTTGGGTGGTTCCCTACCCTGGTACTGATATAGTAGGCCGCTTCAGCCTGGATGATCAGTCCTGCGTTGGTCTCCAGATCGACAACGGATGGCCCGTCCCAGAGAATCACTTGTGGTTCAAAGCAAGCGTTTCCAACGCCGCGGAATGGTTGAGTTGAAGTTCATTTCATGGCTTATTATTTGTTGTGTGGTGAAAACTTTAGTATTTATAATGTATCCTCATTGTCGATGTGGGTTGATGACCTGTTGTATGTAATAAAATGATATGCCTGTGATAAACTTACTAAATTTATGAATGGCTTTCGAGTCGCTTCTCTGATTGAGTGGTGCGACGAGGCAAAAAAATATTTTCCGAATACATAATTGTACGTGCATTGCAACAGGTTATCGGATGAGGCCAATCAACAATAGTAGTACACTATTTGTACTAGCTTCACATGCTTCGCGCGTCGGGTGGGTGTTTTTACTGTAGCCATATGTTAATGTGTTCGTTGTATGTAACCAGCACCTCGAATCCTCAATACTAGTACTATATAGTAGGAGTAAGTAGTAGGAGTAGTAGGGTGACATGGGCCAGAACAAGCATTCACGTCCAGGAGTACGGCACATGCCACCACCACGACATCCATCTGACACCATATTATTTCTTGGAGTCCATGCTAGAGCAATCTCTTCAACCTGCTTCAGAAGGCGGCGCACATGTCCGCCACGACGCTGCTTCAGAAGGCGGCGCAGATGGGCGCCACCTCGTCGAGCTCCTCGTTCCTGCGTGGGATGGGCCTGGACATCTCATCGTCGTCGCTAGCGTTGACATCGTCAGGTCAGCATCAACAGCAGGAGCACCACCACCAGGAGCCCATGCAAATGCAGTTCCTGGAGGGGTCGCTATAGCAATGGCCGCTGCAGTTGAAGCCCGAGCCAGCTCCGATGATGCCGGCCGGGCTGGGCCTCGGGTTACCATACGACTCTACCGGCGGTCCGATGGGGTTGCCGGAGCTCATGATGGGCCAGTCATCACTGTTCAGCGCCAAGCCGGCCACGCTGGACTTCCTAGGGCTCAGGATTAGCCCCACCGGCGCAACGACGAGCAGGGGCCTCCCCGTGTTGATGCAGCCCATGGGCGGCGTGGTCGGCATGGCCCGGACCGGCAGCGGCGCGGCGGAGACGTTCGGCTCTGGCCCGAGCGCTCAGGGCAAGCCCTGGGAGAGGAACCCGTGCAGCTCGCCGATCCTGTGAAAGGACTGCTGGGCAGTATCAACACGTAGCACAACAACTATAAAATGCTGCTTGTGTCTAATTAGCAGCAGCTAGTCGTCAGTTCTTCGCCGTTCTTTTGTTTCTTAGGTTACAATCAAGTACATAAGTTACTTTTGTTCCTTTAGGCTTCAGCTTAGTATTCCTGCCCTGTCCTGCCCTGCCATGAAGCAAAGTTTCTTTTCAAGTTCATTCACAGATCAGTCGGTGTTTCCTGCAGTTAACTTGTAGCGACCAGACCTCAAATGGTCCAATCTCTATGCTCAGGTGCCATCCCTGGATCAGTAATGCTAACACCACACAGTACTTGAAGGATTTATAACAGAGTAGCAATCACACACTTATTACATCGAGTGTCAGAAAAGAGAACTTATTACAATAAATATGACTTAAGGCCATCTAATAACGATAACATCGGAAGGCTTGGAAGATAAGTGAGTCCATCAACTCCAACGGAATCACTGAGTATAGAACCACGACCTAAAAACACCTTAATCATCGTCTGAGAAGTCTGCAACATGAACATTGCAGCCCGAAACGGGTCAGCACATGGAATTTGCTGGCAATGTAACACATAGAGACAAATGAAAGCATAAGGCTATACTATATGCATATTTGGCTGGTGGAAAGCTCTATGGTTACAGTTTTGCGTAAAGCCAATTTTTCCCTACTACAAAGGAATAAATTTTATTTAACTATCATGGTAGTTGTTAAACATTGAGAATGGTTGACAGCATTCTCAATCCCATTTAGGCATCATCATTAAACAAAACCCAACAAAATTAATTTTAGAGTAACATGATGAGATTCACATGATAATCCAGGTACTAGATACTCAAGTTGTCCATAACCGGGGACACGGCTAACCATGATTAGTTTATACACTCTGCAAAGGTTTGCACACTTTTCCCCACAAGACTCGATCGCCTCCGTTTGATTTCTCGCACTACATGGTGTTTGAGAAATGGATGCCCGAGACATAGTCTTTCAGAAGCGCTAGCACCTTACGATCGGGTAGACCGTTACACCTACTTTCCCCTACATCTGCTAGTCTACCACTGTAAGAGTTCACACGACTTAGTCAACTATGCTAGAGCCCATAGTAGCTTGTGGCTACACACGGAAGTTTCTAGCATGAATAATCTCATGATCCCTGTGAGCCTGGGTGGCGGTCCAAAAGAAAAACAGGCAATCGCTAGAATACCCAGGTGCCTCAGTCCACCTAGATGTGTATTTAAGTTTCCACCTTAGATAAACCATTAATTTATCAAACTCACATCTGTCATGGATTTCACTCACCCAATCCACGTCTACTAGCATAGCATGGCATATTAAGCAAACGTAGAAGTAACTCCCAAAGGTTTGATAGTAAACAGGTAATAGGTACTACCTCAACTACTTCCCAAACCCACAATTTAATTAGATCCAGACCATGCAATGTGTGAGGATTGATCTAATGCAATAAAACTGGGTAGTAGGAGGTATGATCAAAGTGTTACTTGCCTTGCTGATAATCCGGGAAACCTAGCGATTCGAAGTAGCAAGCGGCGCACTCCGGGTACTCTATCACAAACAAACAAGCATACAATAAGTACTCAACTAATGCACTGGTAAAACTCGAATAAGCGATCTAACCAGAAAGTTCAACTTAAGAACTTCGGTTGGCAAAAAGAATCGAATCGAACGAAGCAACGAAAGACAAACGGCAAAAGAAACAGGCTTCATTTACTATTATGGATCTAGGGAAAATTTTACAGATGCAAAAACTTGTTTGAGTTGGTTAAACGGAAAGAGGGTTTCGGGACGAAACTCCAGGCGCTTGAATCGCCTGATTCCGATAAACGAGCGAAAAGTTATACTAGAACGAAAAACGGATCAGGAATCGCGATCAGAAAAATCGCAGATTTAATCTGAGAAAAAGAAAACGATGAACAAATTAACGAACGGACGTTCGTTAACTGGATCTAAACGAAGAATGTGTTTGTTAAAACGAATGAACGAGCGAACGCTCGCTAAATAAATACACCGGAAAACCGATCTATTTAACAAAACGGAACTAAAAAAACTAAACAAAACTGACGAAAAACTGATTGGTTGTCGAGAAAAACCGGTGGTGGCCAGGTCAACCTCCGGCGGCGGCGGATCCGGCGGGCGGCGGCTCCGGCGTCGGCGTCGGTGGTGGTGGCGGGTGGCGGCGGCGGCGGGCTAGGGCGGCGGGGTTGGCGGCGGCTAGGGTTTGGGGGTTCGGCTGGGCCTCCCCGGCTATATAAAGCCGGCCGGGCCAAGTGTCCAGGTCGGACACGGCCCGGTAGGTCGGTTGCATTTTTTCTAAATAGTTACGCTCAGAAAAAACAAAAGGAATACTAAACGGACTCCAAAAATCCCGAAATAAATTTTCCCCGGCTTCTAAAATCAAGCCGCACAGGATGAACATTTATTTGGGGCCTAAATGCAATTTTGAAAAACCGTGCATTTTTCCTAAATTCAAATAAAATAGTAAATAAAACCAAAATAAAATCTTATTTGATTTTTTATTAAATCCTCAATATTTCTTTATTTCGGGAAAGTCATTTTATTCCCTCTCTCATATTTTTTGTTATAGAAATAATTGAAGATAAAATAAATAAAATCAAATGATCCTATTTTCAAAATTTGAGAAAACTCAAATATGAAAATAACGAAATCCCCAACTCTCTCCGAGGGTCCTTGAGTTGCGTAGAATTTCTAGGATCAACCAAAAATGCAATAAAATATGATATGCAATGATGATCTAGTGTATAACATTCCAAATTGAAAATTTGGGATGTTACAAACCTACCCCCCTTAAGATGAATCTCACCCTCGAGATTCGGGTTGGCTAGAAAATAGGTGAGGGTGTTCCTTTAGCAATTCTTCCTCTCGCTCCCAGGTGGCTTCATCCTCCGTGTGGTGGCTCCACTGAACTTTGCAGAACTTTATAACCTTGCTGCGGGTGACTCGGCTGGCATACTCAAGTATCTTGACTGGTTTCTCCTCCTCGGTCAAATCACTATCCAACTGAATCACTTCCAGCGGCACTGTATCTCTCAGCGGTATATCATCCATCTCTGCGTGGTACTTCTTCATCTGGGAAACGTGGAACACGTCATGAACTCCTGACAATCCTTCGGGCAACTCCAGCTTGTAGGCTACTTCTCCCATACGTTCCAAAACTTTGTATGGTCCTACAAAACGTGGCGCTAACTTTCCCTTAACTCCAAAGTGCTTAACTCCTCGAAGTGGAGATACTCGAAGATAAACTCGGTCTCCGACTTCGTAAACTGTCTCCTTGCGTTTAGAATCTGCATAGCTCTTCTGCTTGGATTGGGCTACCTTGAGCTTATTGCGAATCAATTGCACGTTCTGTTCAGAATCCTTAATCAGATCCGGTCCAAACAACTGGCGGTCTCCAACTTCATCCCACGACAATGGGGTCCTGCACCTCCTTCCGTACAAGGCTTCGAAAGGGGCCATCTTCAAACTAGATTGATAACTGTTGTTATAAGAGAACTCTGCATTTGGAAAATTCTCGTCCCAACTAGATCCGTAATCTAGCGCACAAGCTCTCAGCATATCCTCCAAAATCTGATTGACTCTCTCGGTCTGTCCATCTGTCTGCGAATGGAAAGCTATACTGAACTCTAGCCTGGTACCCAAAGTTTCATGCAACTGATTCCAGAACTTTGAGGTAAACTGGGTTCCTCTATCTGATACAATGCTCCTTGGAACTCCATGCAGACATACGATTCTGGTCATGTATATCTTGGCCAACTTTGCACTGGTATAGATAGTCTTCACTGGGATGAAATGAGTTACCTTTGTCAAACGATCGACTACAACCCAAATCGAGTCATAGCCTGACTGAGTTCTGGGTAAACCCGTAATAAAATCCATGCCTAACTTATCCCACTTCCATTCGGGTATCGACAATGGCTGTAGCAATCCTGCTGGCTTCTGATGCTCTGCCTTTACTCTCTAACATACATCACAAACTACTACATACTCCGCAATATCCTTCTTCATTCCGGTACACCAGAAAGTATCCTTCAAATCCAAATACATCTTGGTATTTCCTGGGTGAATCGAGTATGGTGAGTCATTGGCCTCTTACAGAATTAACTTCCTGATCTCCGGGTCATTAGGCACATAAACACGATCTTCAAACCATAAGGTATCGTGCTCATCTTCACGAAATCCTTTAGCTTTTCCTTTGCTCATTTTCTCCTTAATAGAAGCGATCTCCTTGTCAGTCTTCTGGGCTTCTCTGATCTTATCCATCAAAGTCGACTGAATCTCCAACGCTGCTACATAGCCTTCTCGGGACTATCTCCAAACATAGCTCACAAAGATTTTCGGCGAACTCCCTTGGTAAATCTCCCGTCATTAGTGTGTTGACATGGCTCTTATGACTCAACGCGTCAGCTACTATGTTAGCCTTTCCGGGATGATAATGCAGTCTCATATCATAATCCTTGATGAGCTCCAACCATCTCCTTTGCCTGAGATTCAACTCCTTCTATGTGAAAATATACTTCAAACTCTTGTGATCTGTGTACACCTCACAATGATTTCCAATGAGAAAGTGTCTCCAAGTCCTCAATGCATGCACTACGGCTGCTAACTCCAAATCATGTGTAGCACAATTCAACTCATGGGGCTTAAGCTGTCGTGAGGCATATGAAACAACTCTTCCTTCCTGCATAAGCACTGCTCCAAGTCCTCGACGTGAAGCGTCGCAATACACCTCATAATCCTTGGTCTGATCCGGCAAAATCAACACAAGTGATGTAACCAAACGTTTCTTCAGCTCCTGGAAACTGGCCTCACATTCCTCAATCCATATGAACTTGGTATCCTTCTTCAACAGCTCTGTCATAGGCTTCGCGATCTTCGAGAAATTTTCAATGAACCTCCGGTAGTATCCTGCGAGTCCAAGAAAACTCCGGATTTCTCCAACTGTTGTTGGGGCTTCCCAATTTTTCACAGTGTCAACCTTAGTGGGATCTACTGCTATACCTTCTCCGGATATATCGTGTCCGAGAAATCCAACTTCCTTCAACCAAAACTCACATTTGCTAAACTTGGCATATAACTGATGTTCTCTGAGCTTACCAAGTACCAAACGCAAATGCTCCTTATGCTCCTCTTCATTCTTTGAGTAAACCAGGATACCATCGATGAACACTACGACGAACTTATCAAAAAACTCCATAAACACTTTGTTCATCTTGTTCATAAAATATGCAGGTGCGTTAGTCAGACCAAATGACATAACGGTATACTCGTACAGCCCATACCTGGTGGTAAAAGCCGTCTTAGGTATATCCTATTCTCGAATCTTCAACTGGTGGTATCCTGATCGCAGATCGATCTTGGAAAATACCTTAGCTCCTTGCAATCGATCAAATAGATCATTGATCATCGGTAGTGGGTACTTGTTCTTGATGGTTACTTCATTCAATCCTCGATAATCAACAACCATCCTTAATGATCCATCCTTATTCTCCACTAGAAGTACTGGTGATCCCCAAGGCGAAGAACTTGGGCGAATATATCCTTTATCCAGTAATTCCTTAATTTGCTTCTTAATCTCCACCAAATCCTTTGTGGGCATCCTATGTGGTCTTTTAGATATTGGTCCTGTGCCTAGCAAAAGCTCAATCGAAAACTCAATATCTCTATCTGGTGGCATGCCTGGCAACTCTTCTGGAAATACATCAGGGAAATCCTTCACTACTGGTACTTCCTCCTACACAACTCCTATTAGACAATTTACTTGAGTCCTCTTCGGCACATGCCGGGATACATACTTGATCCTTCTCCCTTCTGGGGTGGTAAGCAAAATCGTCTTACTGGCGCAATCGATGTTTCCTCCATACATCGGCAGCCAATCCATACCCAGAATTACATCGAAACCTTGTAATTCCAAAATGATCAAATCCGAGGGAAACACATGCCTACCTATACTCAGTGGCACTTGAAAACATCCCTGGCTAGCCATATACTCCACTCCTGGTGAGCTTACTAACATAGGTGTTCTAAGAACTTTGGTGGGCAGGTTATACTTATCCACAAATCCCCGTGATATGTATGAATGCGATGCACCAGTATCGAAAAGAACGAGTGCAGTAAATGACTTAACCAAAAACTTACCGATTACTGCATCCGGCTGCTCTTCAACCTCCTCCATGTTAACGTGGTTCACCTGTCCCCTATTGAAAGGGTTCGGCTTCTTCCCAGAGCTTCCATTGCCATTTCCATTCTGGGATTCAGGACATTCATTGGCATAATGTCCGGTCTTCTGGCACTTAAAGCAAGTGACTTGGCTCAGGTCTCTCTTGGCTGGGGTTGATGGGTTGGTGCGGTTCTGGCCGTTGCTTCCTCCATTCCCATTACCATTCTTGGTGCCATTGTGATTGTGCGAGCTACCTCCTCCATGGGTATGCTGAAAATGTCCTCCTGGTCTAGGGGTAAAACGTGCCTTCTGCTGAGCTCCTGAATTGTACTTCCCTTGTCCATACTCCCTCTTGCGATTCTCAATCTGCTGCTGCTTCCCTTCAATCATAAGAGCACGATCTACCAACTCCTGGTAGTTGTTGAAGGTTGCTACCATCAACTGCATGCTCAACTCATCATTCAGTCCTTCTAGAAACTTCTCCTGCTTAGCTGCATCCGTAGCTACGTCATCTGGGGCATAACGTGCTAACTTACTAAAGTCCTCCATATACTGGCCAACTGTCCTTCCTCCTTGGCGCAAGTTGCGAAACTCTCGCTTCTTCATGGCCATAGCTCCTGCTGAAACATGGGCAGTACGGAAAACATGCCGAAACTGGTCCCACGTGACAGTGTCGACAGGGAAAGTGGTTGTGAAATTCTCCCACCATGATGTTGCGGGTCCTTCAAGCTGATGTGCGGCAAACTTCACCTTTTCCGCATTTGTGCATCCTGCGGTGGTCAACTCCCTTGCTGTCTTGCGAAGCCAATCATCTGCTACTGTTGGCTCGGTGCTACTGGAAAACACCGGCGGATTCAGCCTAAGAAAACGGGCTAAGTGATCATTAGGTGGTGGTGGTGGTGGTGGGTTGTTGTTGTTGTTCCCTTGATTCTGATTCTGGACTAGCAACTACATCAATGTGTTCTGCTGCTGGATCAACTGAGTGAGCTCCGGTGGGAAGGTAAATCCAGGGTCACGTCTCGGAGGCATCTGAGGGTCTAAAAAAGATGAGATTTAAGAATAGAGGGGGGTCTAGAGAGAAAACACTACCCATATGCACATGAGGCAAAAGCAAACAATTCACTCCATTCAATCAATCAAACAGGGCATACAATCGATCTAACTGTCGCAACAGTGCTCGGACTACTATACTTACATGGTGGACTACTACTACTGATGGGGTGGTCTACTAGAAATATTCTTCGGTTGCAAACTCCATGATATCTGCTCCTGCTTCATCAACATAGTCATCATCGCTATCATCTGGATCCGAGTTGGTGTCGTCGATGATGATGTAGTCTTATGGGCGGATCTCCTTGGGTTCTTCGTCTTCTTCTACTGGTGTAGGGCCTCCCATAAATATTCCAATCTTCTTGATCAGATCGTCATTCTTCTCCACTAATACTTTGATTTCCTCTTCATAATCTTCACGTGTAGCCTTGAGTTCTTCCTCCAGTTCCTTGATTCTTGTCCTTGCCTTCTTCAGATCTATCATGTCGGCGCACATCTGGTTCTCCTGAAGTCGAATGTGCTGGTTTAACTCCTGGATAAAAGCTGCAATTGATCTATCCTTCCTGGTGCTGATCATCTCCCAGTGCTCGTCTCGGAGCCCACAAATCTGGTAGATAGTATCCTTGAGATCATTGCGGTAAACTTCTCCAATGCGTCCCATGGCGATGTGAGCTGCCATGCTCTTTCCTAGACTCCAAGTTGGTGCATCAAAAGAAAACTCTATGGGTTCAGTGACTGGCATGAACGTCCTTCCTGGAACTTGATCTTGAATCATCCAGCGCTCTTCTTCAGGTAAAGTGGCGTTGTAGGTTCCGATGAAGCTTGGTACTCCTATGTTCAGGTATCTAGTGACTTCCTTCAAGTGACGTCCAAAGGGTGTATCTTCATCCGGTTGCGTGAACTTGTTCCTTGCATCCGCCATCCTAAAAGAGCAGAAAATATGAGAAGTCAGAATGAGAAGAGAGTGAGTAGTGATCTAGGGCTTTAGCTTAGTGGTCGTGTTCTACAGTCAGCGTGTGCTCTGATACCATCTTGTAGCGACCAAACCTCAAACGGTCCAATCTCTGTGCTCAGGTGTCATCAATGGATCAGTAATGCTGACACCACACAGTACTTGAAGGATTTATAACAGAGTAGCAATCACACACTTATTACATCGAGTGTCTCAAAAGAGAACTTATTATAATAAATATGGCTTAAGGCCATCTAATAATGATAACAGTGGAAGGCTTGGAAGATAAGTGAGTCCATCAACTCCAACGGCATCACTGAGTATAGAACCACGACCTAAAAACACCTTAATCGTCATTTGAAAAGTCTGCAACATGAACGTTGCAGCCCAAAACGGGTCAGCACATGGAATATGCTGGCAATGTAACACATAGAGAGCAATGGAAGAATAAGGCTATACTATATGCATATTTGGCTGGTGGAAAGCTCTATGGTTACAGTTTTGCGTAAAGCCAATTTTTCCTACTACAAAGGAATAAATTTTATTTAACTACCATGGTAGTTGTTAAAGATTGAGAATGGTTGACAGCATTCTCAATCCCATTTAAGCATCATCATTAAATAAAACCCAACAAAATTAATTTTAGAGTAACATGATGAGATTCACATGATAATCCAGGTACTAGATACTCAAGTTGTCCATAACCGGGGACACGGCTAACCATGATTAGTTTATACACTCTGCAAAGGTTTGCGCATTTTTCCCCACAAGACTCGATCGCCTCCGTTTGATTTCTCGCACTACATGGTGTTTGAGAAACAGATGACTAAGACATAGTCTTTCAGAAGCGCTAGCACCTTACGATCGGGTAGACCGTTACACCTACTTTCCCCTACATTTGGTAGTCTACCACTGTAAGAGTTCGCAGGACTTAGTCAACTATGCTAGAGCCCATAGTAGCTTGTGGCTGCACACGGAAGTTTCTAGCATGAATAATCTCATGATCCCTTTGAGCCTGGGTGGCAGTCTAGAAGAAAAACAGGCAATCGCTGGAATACCCAGGTGCCTCAATCCACCCAGATGTGTATTTAAGTTGCCACCTTAGATAAACCATTAATTTATCAAACTCACATCTGTCATGGATTTCACTCACCCAATCCACGTCTACTAACATAGCATGGCATATTAAGAAAACGTAGAAGTAACTCCCAAAGGTTTGATAGTAAACAGGTAATAGGTACTACCTCAACTACTTCCCAAACCCACAATTTAATTAGATCCTAACCATGCAATGTGTGAGGATTGATCTAATGCAATAAAACTGGGTAGTAGGAGGTATGATCAAAGTGTTACTTGCCTTGCTGATGATCCGGGAAACCTAGCGATTCGAGGTAGCAAGCGGCGCACTCCGGCTACTCTATCGCAAACAAACAAGCATACAATAAGTACTCGACTAATGCATAGGTAAAACTTGAATAAGAGATCTAACCAGAAAGTTCAACTTAAGAACTCCGGTTGGCAAAAGGAATCGAATCGAACGAAGCAACGAAAGACAAACGGCAAAAGAAACAGGCTTCATTTACTATTCTGGATCTAGGGCAAATTTTACAGATGCAAAAACTTGTTTGAGTTGGTTACACGGAAAGAGGGTTTCGAGACAAAACTCCAGGCGCTTGAATCGCCTGATTCCGATAAACGAGCGAAAAGTTATACTAGAACAAAAAACGGATCAGGAATCCCGATTTGAAAAATCATGGATTTAATCCGAGATAAAGAAAATGATGAACAGATTAACGAACATACGTTCGTTAACTGGATCTAAACGAAGAATGCGTTCGTTAAAACGAACGAACGAGCGAACGCTCGCTAAATAAATAAACCAGCAAACCAATCTATTTTAAAAAACGAAACTAAAAAAACCCGAACAAAACCGACGAAAAACCGATCGGTTGTCGAGAAAAACCAGTGGCAGCGTGGTCAACCTCCGGCGGCGCGGCGGGTGGCGGCGGCGGCGGGCTAGGGCGGCGGGGTTGGCGGCGGCTAGGGTTTGGGGGTCCGGCTGGGCCTCCCCGGCTATATAAAGCTGGCCGGGCCAAGTGTCCAGGTCGGACACGAGGCGGTAGGTCAGTTGCGTTTTTTTTAAATAGTTACGCTCAGAAAAAAAACAAAAGGAATACTAAACGGACTCGAAAAATCCCGAAATAAATTTTCCCCGGCTTCTAAAATCAAGCCGCACATGATGAACATTTATTTGGGGCCTAAATGCAATTTTGAAAAACGCACATTTTTCCTAAATTAAAATAAAATAGCAAATAAAACCAAAATAAAATCTTATTTGATTTTTTATTAAATCCTCAATATTTCTTTATTTTGGGAAAGTCATTTTATTCCCTCTCTCATATTTTTTGTAGTAGAAATAGTTGAAGATAAAATAAATAAAATTAAATGATCCTATTTTCAAAATTTGAGAAAACTCAAATATGAAAATAACGAAATCCCCAACTCTCTCCGAGGGTCCTTGAGTTGCGTAGAATTTCTAGGATCAGCCAGATTCAATAAAATATGATATGCAATGATGATCTAGTGTATAACATTCCAAATTGAAAATTTGAGATGTTACGTAACTGCACCTTAACATTCAGTACTGTGGGTTAATTAGAGAAGACGACAGTGTGTTTCCTACAAAAGTGTGGACGAAGACCGGTCAAGCCACCTGGCTGCCACTTGTTAAGCTGTGATAGGCTGGGGACTAAATCATCACATCTAGTGCAAGTTGGGGTATGATGTAGTTACATTTTGCAAGTTTGGGACTAAATCATCACATTCCATGCAAGTTAGGGTACTTGGGGTGCTTTTACCTCTAACTTCAGCCATCGCGCGGCGGGCGAGGTAGGGGTTTGCCGATAGTCGGTTTCCTTAACTGCGGTCCCACTTGTAAGGCCAACTCCAACGCACGACCCCAAACGAACCTCCGTTTTGCATGAACTCCAACGATAATTTTGACTAGAAAATCAAGACCAAAGAAAACAAGAACCACAAGAATGCATTTTACTACTCTTGTAAGTTGGATTAGTGCCTTCTCGATGCATTCATTGTTGATCTGCGGATGCTCAATTTTGCGTGCTTCTTTACTTTGCTTCCTCGCATCTAGTCTCATGTCTAGCCTCTATTCTAGTAGGAGTATCAACAAGTGCACAAATCTCATCCGAGAGCAGAACCGAAGATTTGGTCGGGTTCTTCCTCCTTTTGCCGACACGTGGGACATCCAGCATCCAGGTCGTGTCATGAAAGAAAATAGAGTGGTAGTTGAAGCCACGAGATGTGCATCTTGGGTTAAACTTTAAAAGAATCTTACTACTCTTGAGTAACTCCAAAAGCAGCCACCGAAGATCTTTATTGGATTTGTTTTTCATCACCAGCACGTCGAGGTGAAAGATGTGCAGGTTCAGTGGGTCCTCTTGCGTTTTCACTGACATGTGGGGCCGCATGTGAGCAAACAGACGATGGGCTCCGCGCGTCCGCTAGCTGGCTGAGAAGAGAGATAGAGGAGGGCTGAGCACGGACTGCAGGAAATTTGTTCTACGTACCTCGATATAGGCTCGATATAGTGGGGTGGCATGGGCCATAACTAGCATTAACGTCTAGCAGTGCAGCACGCGCCACCCACACGAGTCCCATCCGACACCAATTTTCTTGGAGTCCGTGCTACAACCATCTCTTCTCCCACCTGTTTTCTCAACCATCGCACGGTGGGCGGGGTGGGGGTTTGCCGATAGTCGGTTTGCTCAACTACGGTCCCACTTGTAAGTGAAAATACAACACCGCACGCATTCCCGCTTGAGCGGCGTGTTGGACCAACTGTGTGGGGGTGCAACGCGAACACGACAGGCTTTTCCTTTTGAACTTGTAACTTGTAAAATTTGGTTCTGCTCCATGGCGCGACCGATAGATAGAAAATAACGATTTTTCCTACAGTAATGAGAAGTTTGGTTCTGGCGCAGTTCATGCATGGAGTACGTACGAAAATTATGAAGTTGATGTAAAAGGTAAGATCATTACTGTAGTATCATATACTACTACATGGATTTGACGGAAAGATAAAAATACATACGGATCCATCAACGTTCAACGACATCCTCACGCCCTAGTGCGCCGGGTCACCAACAGACGTGTGAGGAGCAGCGGCGTTGGCGGCGAGCTCAATGTGCTTCTGAACAGTGCCGTCCAAGGTTGCCCTGCACTCCAAGAAGGCCAGCGTCCTATCGTCCTCCTCTTGCATGTAGTAGTCCTTGTGGACGATTTGCGCGTAGACGTGGGTGATTATGTCGATGGTGTCTTGCTGCGCCAGGCGCTGCGTGGTGAGCGCGACCTCGCGGTGGACATTTCCGGTGCGATGGCGGGCAGTCGCAGGGCCACCAGTGCATCGAAGAGATTGTTACCATAGTTGCCGTTGAGGGTGGCAGGCATCGCAGAGCCTGGGTGCGTCGGCTGGAGGCTTACGTCAAAGTCGTCCGCAAGCTTCTTGACGACGGTGAACTTGTCAAGGAAACCAACGAGGACCTCGTTGAACAAGGAGACGAAGCTGTCGTCCAAGCGGCCCCTCGCCCTGGCGGCCTCAAGCAATACTACCTGGAGACGTTCCTCAGTGCCGGGCCGCAGGCCGGCGTCGTGGACCATCTGGCATAGCCGGCTGATGCTCGCGCTCATCGCCTCCATGGGTCTAGCGTAGCTTCTAGTCAACTGATCTTGAGATTCGAGTGATCACTCAGCCCTTGGTTAGCGTGCGTAGGTGTGTAGGATTTTGTACTACTCCTCGGCCCTCTACTGCACCTGTCTTTGGCTGTATGATAGGTGGGCCAGCCACCCCCTGGGGCCACGTGTCATTCACCTAAAGGCAGTTGTCGTAAGTCAATGAAGCTACGTCCCCCTTCATGCCGGTGCAGTATAGTCATCTCACCAGACCTCTAGTTGGGGCCAAACAAGAGAAGTTTGATGTTTACTGGTTTATTGGTCCCCTTTGCATTTTGCGCCAAGGTTTGACCTTTGATTTAACTAATAAAATGTTAATGCATGTAAACAAAAATGTTGTGTAAGTCACCTTACGAAAACCAAATAATCCCAAAATACTTAGGCACGGTGCATTAACTCCCTCCTTGCTTCTTATTTCGTGACATATCAACCAATGTGAGATGTGGGCTGTGCATGCTTTCAACGACTTGAGACTACCAAACATGACATGCAATGTTTAGTTCATTGCATGTAATCCTATTAGTACTCTAGTTAGGAGTAGCAAAAAAACATTAAGTTCTCTCGCCGATAGGAATAAAACACCATGGATTTATTTACAGAGGGAGTAGTACATTTTTGGTGACATGCATTACTAGATATTGCTAGTCAAATAATAAAATCCAGATGGACGTGGTAGTACTCCTAAATCCATACGGTGGTGCTACTAGTACTAGTAGTAGTACTACCAATGTAGTAGTAGGAGTACTAGCACTGTACTACCCGTTGGTCAAATTATTATGTGCTGCTCCTCACAGTGAAGTGACAAGACCATGTGCCAGAGATGACACCTGAGTATAGGCGTCGTGTTCAGCATACCATAGTCAGCCTCACCATCTGCAGTCACTATCATCATGGCTGTTGAGCTAGCCTGCTTACAACTAGCCCTGTTCGACATAATTTCCCGTGCATTGATGCCCGTGCATTGCACGGAACACCAAGATTGGGGGTGGACAGCTCCGGCAGCGGCCATCGCGCCAGATTTTTCCATGGACTTCTACTCCTAGATGTGGTGGGGAGGAGATGAGGCTGATTGCGAGAGACAAGGAGTTGTTTGTAAATAGGGAACAAGTGCGGGCATCTTTTTGCAAAAATGGAGAAGCTTGGTTTATATACGTCAGATCTAGATCCGACGGCTATTGGTGAAAGATGGGAGGCACAACATCATCACCAACTCAGGACCTGTTTGATTCGTAGGATTTTGAAAACGCAGGAATAGGACACGGCAATATTACAAGTTTCAAACTGATATTACAAATGTTAGGAGTAATGCTGCACCTACGAAGAGGGAATTACTATGAAGTTTACGTAAGAACTTTTGTTACTTTAGGTGGATGCAGCATTATCGTACAAACTAAAATCCATCGCCCTGACAAGTCACTAATGGGCAAATAAGTTTTTGAGTCTCTGTCCACTTGATGTTTCAAAAACAAATTCAGCTTCTGCGGAGAAATGAGCTCCACCGTGTACCCGCGCGGGTGTGGCCGGGCACGAAGCGTGAGTACGTGCATGGTGCACCTATTCTCTTCTTGTATACATACACCACCTATGTGGGGTTGTGTGAGAGAGATATAAACCTAGAGAGATATAGTGTGTGGGTTCTTGAGAGTTTTTTTGGGGGGGGGGTCAATCAAAAAATTTAACATATGCAATGTGTGTGAAACAGAGTCCTGGATATAACATATATATAGAGGGGGCGATCCACGAGAAGAGAGTGGAGGTATCATCGGCTTGAGGTGTCCATAGAATCGAAGAGAGGGATGATGTGTGTGTGTGTGCGCGCGCGATTGATAAAGAGTGCCATCGAATTTTTGTGTGCCCGCGTCAAAGATATAGAGTGGCTGGCCTACTGGAACGTGAGGTGGGACATGTGCAGTTTGTCTCTGTGTCATGGATACCTACCTGAAGCGCTCGACTATCGGTGTGTGGTGGGGGAAGAGGGAGGCCCAATTAACTATAGAGGTACAATGGCTGGTATATGTGTGGAGGAGGAGAGAGGCCTACCTCATGTATTAAGGAGATCGATCTGCCTCATGTATTAAGGGAGATCGATCGGCATCCATGCATATGTGCAGGAGATGAATAAGGTTGGGAGAGAGACAGAGCTAGAGTGTTGGAGGGGGTGGTAGTGGAGTTGCTTCTAACAAATGGTGGGATAGGCTTGCTAGACAAACGGAGGGCACGCCTGCAATATCAATAAGAGAGGAGATGGCTGCTTGTTGTCTGTGCACGTGCGTGTGAGAGACGGGTCAGGAGGCATGCACGAATGATGAGGGGGGACGATGTGGCTGTGGTAAGCAGATGTAACTACATAGGAAGATCAATTGCCCTTTGTAAGAGAAAGGAGAGACATAACTTGTGAGGTACGTCGATCGATGGGGGGGTAGTTAAAGTCAATCTAGGTATATGTTGGGAGATCGATCAGTATACATGCATGTGTGTGTTAGAAGCAAATGAGGCATGAGGAGAAGGATAGAGAGAGAGGGATGCATGTAGGAGGTGGTACGAGAGGCATACTATATCGAGGGGGAGGAGTGTGCGAGTACGAGAATGATGAAAAGAGTGGTGGGAGTGAGGCATGGATGGTGACAAGAGAAGAGGAGAAGCTTGTGTTTGTGCTAGGCACACTTGGCTAGAGAGGCATATCGATCGATGTGTGCCGTAAAGAAGGAGCTGGGGGGCCTACACACACCGTGGGTGAACGACCTAAAGTGAAAAGACGAATTTGCGCGATGGAGCTAGAGAATGCTGAGGGAGGGTGAGAGGGATGCGGGCGTGTGCATGCACAAGAGAAAGTTAGCGCTAGCTACAAACATAAGAGGGTTGTATGGGTGTAAAAGACGAATAGAGATCATATATACTTCATTATAAAAAGCGAATTCGAATATTTGAAGAATTTATCATAGTGTTTCAAACCGATGGATGTGTGAATATATATAACGGTGATACACATGGTGTGGTTATGAACATGGTATACTACATTTAATATATTTTATGTCTACTCTTATAAAAAATGGAGTTGTTGATGATGGTGTGCCTACCATCCTGCATTATAGGCCGTCTGATTTATATCTGGCGGATAGCAAGGAAACTATGATGGTTGAAGTTGGCAACAATCATGATTGTAGATTCTTATTGAAATAGAGAAACGAATTCAAATTTAGTTCGAATTGCAGCGGTAGTATAGACATTTGGAATGCACTAAAATGTTCGTATGAGTAGGTTACATGCATTATACAGCAAGCGAAAACATTTAATCGGACATAACATGGATTCATACTCCCTCCTTCCATCTATATAGGGCGTAATGAGATTTTTAAGACCGCCTTTGACTATTGACAAGATTAATAGTACATGACATGCACAACGTGAAAATTATATCATTGAAAGAACCTTTCACAGACAAATTTAACGGTGTGCTTTGTGTAAGTTGCATGTCATATATCATTGCTCGAATATTTGGTCAAAGTTAGCATCGAAAAACCCATTAGGCCCTATATAGATGGAAGGAGGGAGTAGCTTTGAATAGCATTTGTATAGTAAAACGGGGCAAGACTCTCTCTTTGTGTGGTGTGAATAGTTTTATTTTTTTCGTTTTCTTTTTAGTTGAGGGAAGTGTGAATTGATTTGGTACGTACAAGTACAATCTTACTACACATTAGGCTTGTCCCTAAAATTCAACCCGCGTCTTGTTATATCCCGAAAATTCAGATATCGTGCTCCCAAAACTGGCGCCTTCACAACCCGCGCCTTGCTATCCCGAAATTACAATGCGCGCGAAAACTCCATCGAGCTACCAAATCCCGACACGCGAAATCCCCCTTCTAACCCTGAGCTGAAAGGGCCGCTAGTTCAAATCGGTGGGGGGTACTTTTGTAACACACCCTACATTTTGGACAAGCGTGTTCCTAAGTCATGCTTCACCCCCTCCCATCACCCACTTTACGTCATTCGAAATCCCAGGCCGCCATAACCTCTTCGCTCCAGCCGCGAAACCCCACCCTCCTCCATCCGCCACGTCACCACTGCCCAGCCGGAGCCTCTTCCCCGACGACGTCGTCCACCGCAATAGCTCGACGTCCCTCGTCCACCTCCCCGGATGAGGATCCGTCGTCCATCTCGTCGTCCCGCCGGTTCAGCCGCCCCGTTCTCCACCTCCAAGGATCTGCTCCGATGATCGCCTCGTCTATCGCGGCTGCTCCATCCCCACAACGCTGCCTTAACCTACTCCACCGGAACCGCAGCATCCTCACCGACTCCTCGGACGAAGTCGAGGCCTACTCGGCGCCACCAAAGAGGTTGTACACTCATTGCATCGCACCTTCTCCTTAAATCGACCTCCCAGCGCCGATGGTGCTGCATCCCGCACCCCCATGGAGCAGCTACCTTGAAGCTGGCGTCGCGGGCGACATCTCCACGGCGGCTCTCCCCCAGTGCGAGGCCCCTTCGGCGGCGGCGTCCATACCAGCCGGATCTGCTGATGCTGCTCCGGATCTCGCTCGATCGCTCGCTCGCCCAGTTGCTGCTGCTGCTCTCCCCCTCACCCATGCTGCTGCTCTGCTCGGATTAAGCCACACTTCAGTCGATTGAATCGACTTTTGGGTCAGTTGATTTTCAGGGGTTGGGGGGGCTCGCCGGAGTTAAGGAAGAACCACCCGCAGCGGGGACGGGGGCTTGCCGGAGAGGTACCCCACTATCTATCTTAGGGTTCAGGGTGGGGGGGGGGCTAGAGGGTTGGCGGCTTAGGGGGGTGCAAGTTGAAGATGAACTGCAGGCCCTCCCTAAACTACATCTCAAGTGCCTCTCTGCTACCATTGCATTCAGTTTCGATAGTAGCATTCATATTCCACAGTAAATTTCAGTTTCGACAGTTAAGTTCAGAGTCAACAGTTTTTACCTTATCTGTTGTAGTCAGGTGGTTTTTGGTGATGTTAATTTCACATTCATTTTACATCATCTATTGGAGATGTTATTAGAATCCCACTTGAGATTGACGATGTCTGTCTTGTGCTGCTTCAGCCTTGACGTCTTACAGCTCACCGGAGCTGCTCCAACGACAGAATGATCCATCACAACAGAGCAGTGCCCTGGACGCCGTTTATAGATTCCTCAGATCTTCCTCCACACCTCTGACAGCCACCTCGGCCTCAACTGCTTCAGCGACCAACCAATGATGTTGAGGTCGACACGGCTACGGCAAAGTGGTTGTACACTTGTTGCATCACTTATTACTATACATTCACGTCGATCCATTAGGGCTATTTTGCTTCAACGGCAAAACATCGATCCACTGGTTGTTACCATCACTCTAAATTTCTGCATGCTCTCCTTACATAATCTCACCATATTTTTTTCGTATGCATGTCAGATATTGTAGAGAAAAAGAGAAGAGTTTTGCGCGGCAATACAATGTCATGCAGACATCACTCCATGGTGGGTTCAATGGCAAACCCTCCCCACCCCTCTCCAGATTGTAATCCAGAGGAAGATATCTGTTCTGAGGCGGATTCGGACGCTGCTGACCACTCCTATTTACCCCCAAGGTGTTTGCTCTACCTTGGCATGATGATGTTAGTCATATCATGCATATGTTGCCTTGCAGTGCCTACTTTTGTCATCATATATGTCATCTGCTTAGTTTAGACATGTTCTGTAATGTCACATGTTTAGTTTCTATATCATATATGGGAATTATGCAGTCCCATGTCTTTTAGCCAGCCATAATATATGTGAAATGTGCAATGCCATCCTGTTTAACTAGGCATCATATATTTGAATGATATCTTGCCCATCCTTTTCTTCATTACATTTCCATTTGTCGACAATGTTTGTACATTAAACTACTCTTCCTGTGAATTAGCCATTTGGGTGGGAGATGGAAAAATCTAGAGTGAAAACAAGGCCTTCAGAGCAGACAGTGCTACCTGTCGAAGCAGATCTCTTGTTGGGTCCCGATAGCTCCTCAGAGATGGATTCAGAGACAGATGACCAGTCCTATTCCCCCACTGAGGTGTATGCACTAACTTGGCACGGTTATACTGCTCATATCATGCATACGGTGTCTTGCATTGCATGGTTTAGACATCATATACACAATATTCAACACCATGTTCTTAGTTCAGACATCATATCGAATGCCCTCTGTTTAGCATATAAATCACATGTGTGAATTAAATGATGCGATCCTGTTTACTTAGATAACATGTAGGTGAATTATGTCATGCGATCCTGTTTAGTTATTCATCATATCTTTGAATTATGTTATGCTATGCTATCCAGTTTAGATAGACATCATATATGTGAAATTATGTCATGCTATCCATTTTAGTTAAACAATATACATGTCAACTATTTCATGCCCTCTTTTTTCCACACTATCTATTGCATCTGTCTTTCATACAATGTCCGTACATTCAACTATGTTTCCTGTTTATCAGCCATTTTAATTGGAGCGGGTGATGCCAGTATCTAGTGGACTAAAAACACGGTCTTCAAATAAAACAGTGCTACCTCTTGGTGGAGATAGCACCCCAGTTGTACATGCACAAGAATCAGCCCTACCACACATAACCCAAACTCTCGCAGATTGTACCCCTACTACGATGGACAGAGAACCAACTTCACCCAATCTAACCCCAACCCCAGCCGATAGTAACCCAGTTCTTGTTGACACAACACCATCTCCACCATAGAGCTCCCAAACAAGAGCAGTTAGTAAGGCAGCTCCAGTGCCCAAAGGGCCAGTACTATCACGGCGAACCCCAACTCCACTAGTTAGTACACCTATTCCTGTGGAGGAAGCACAACCAGCTAGTCATAGTTTAGCATCTATCGCATTTGATGTTGTTAAATCGTATGTGCATATCTTCCCATCTTGGAAATATTATACTGAAGATGAAGGAAAATGCCAGTTGCAGGATTTTGTCCAGGAGTTATGTGTAAGTAATGTTATTCATGGCAATTACTTTGCTTCGTCCCATACATCCTACCTCCATGATGGTTATAATACAACAAATTTTCCCATTTTTCTCTATAGAGAAGGACCGATTTGGAAACTCGGGATGAGGTAACCTGTGCTAATACCTCTGCTATCTTCAAGAATGCTTGGTGGCAGTATCGAAATTACCTGAAGAAAACATACTTCACCGGCAAAGAAACTCATCAAATTCCCTTACGTTCTCCTGAGACACATTTACTGGACGATGACTGGGAACGCCTTGTTCTGTACTGGTCCCGAACCAAGAATGTAGTAAGGTTTATGAGCTCATTTTCTATTTTTAAGTATTATATTCTTGCGTCTTACTATACTCTGTTCATGTAGAACAAGTGCCTAAACCTGAAGAACAACTGTTCTGATTTAAGATTCCATTGCTACCATAGGACATAGATATATGTTTGTTTGATGCTTTTATTATGTACTAGTACTTGGCAATAGAAGACTTGGTAGTTTAATCCTGTCCACCTTACTAATGAACCGGTTCACCGAAATGAGTTTCATATACTAGTACATGCTAAACTTGTGATGTGTCTGCTTGTTTCTTCTTTTAGAATGCTGACAGAATATTGGGGAAGAGTGCCTTATTTACACCGGTAAGGGAATGAATGCAGATAAGGTTCAGGATAGTGACACATCCTGTCTTGGTTTAGTGTTGGAGTTACTGGCCACTACCGCTTGCACAAGCTATTCAAACTCACTGTCTGAATCAGTTCGGTTTCTTGAGTCTCAACTACAAGCTGAAAGACATTGATCAGTTGTGCTGCGACAAGAAGCGGAAGGACTGTGGAAGTCCCTGGAGCATTCAGATGCATACTTTCTGGTGCAACAGCAAGCGTTGGAGGATTTTAGCGCCAAACAGGGCAAAGCTAATCAGCTTGCTAAGCTTATTGCCAGCATGGTGGATACCCAGGATAATGTTTCTTGAGCTCCTCTGAAGTTGTTTCAGTTATTCTCTTGTTTTGCTGACGCGTTTATTTGCACTGGTGGCCAATTTTGACGGCCAGTGTATATGATATGCTGCTTTGTTCCCTATATTTGCACTGGTGGCAAACTTTGATGCACAGTGGATGTAATATGTGTAATAGCCATGATAGCCTAGCGTTAGTTGCTTGCTTATTTATTTCCTTGTTGTCTTGTTTATTTGTTTGCTTGTAGTCATTGCAGTTCTTTTTCCGCGGTTAACTAGTGGATGCAATAACCTATTTTTTAAAACTAGGCCATAATAACCATGGGCTAATATTTACTGTAGTGACACTGGGCCTCCTACGGGCCGTAGAAACAGTGGGCCTTCTACGGGCCGTAGAAATAGTAGGCCTTCTATGGGCCGTAGAAACAATGGGCCTTCTACGGGCCGTATCATCAATGGGCCTTATACGGGCCATATGATCGATTGGCCAAACATGGGCCAATAACAGGCCGCATTATGGCCGTAAACGGGCTAGAGTTGGAATCGTCCGTTCATGGGCCGACCGTAACGGGCCATTGTTAATAGGCCGTATTTGATGACGCTATGAAAACGGCCCAACGTATTAATGGACCACAAACTTGCCGACTGTAACCACGGGCTGAATTTGGCCCACAAGCAGAAAATGACAGTAACGGGTCGTAAGTAAACGAATGCTGGAAATGAGCCCAAGAATAAATGGGCTCTGAGAAGGCCAAAAGATAACATGGGCTGGAAACGGCCCAACGAAATAATGGGCTGTTAATGGGTATAAAGTGATACACTGTTCATTACGGGCCAGTTTCACCACAGGCCGTTAATGGGTGTAAAGTGATACACTGTTCATTACGGGCCAGTTTCACCATGGGTCGTTAATAGGCCAAGAGTTACATAGGGCCTCATATGGGCCGAAAGACGTCATGGGCCATACATGGGCCAGAAGTGAAAACGGGCTGGAATCATATTGGATGGTCCAGATGACGCTACTAGGCCTAATTCAAATAGGGCGTAATGGGCCTTGGGTTAGTGGGCTGTAAATGGGCTATATGCGAACAAGCCGTTAACAAGCTTTACATGGGCCGGCCCGCCACCTTTTGACCAAGTCAAACGGGCCGGCCTTTTCACAAGAATGGGCCTTTGTTGGGCCGTGCCACGTGTCGACGTATCATAGGCGCCTATCTGACCCACTGACGAGCTGACACGTGTTTTGTCCAGCCAATAAGAATTTTACACGTGGAAATTTCCCATTGGTCGGGGCTGTTAACGGGTTATCGGATCCAAAACCCGACCCGATAGCTTAACGGCGTTCCGTTACGGTGGATGCCATGTGTCGGTCACCCTTGACGAAAGCACTTCTGTGACGCGCGATTTATCGTCATGGAAGTGGACACTTCCGTGATGATAATTTTGGTAATATCATGGAACACTTCTACGACAGCACAGGTATGACTATCTTGATTGTGTCATAAATTTGTATGTACATGCATGACAAAAAACGTGACCAACTGTGACAAACATGTATCATCACGGAAGTGTATTTTTTTGTAGTGCTGGTTGTTGCCTGCTGAAGAGCGGGTGGACGAGCAGCCAACGGACATGGTTGCTGCGGCCAGAGCTTCTGATGCTAGGCAGAGTAAGTAGAGAAGAGGAGAAGCAAACGTTGGATATGTCAGTTTCATTACTTGTAGAGTAGCATAGCACCATATATAGTCATATTCTAGGTTTGGATTCGAACCAGCTACAGGAGCACGTCTTTCTTTTTTCTAAAACTCGGCAACGTCTCTTACTAGTACACTAGCTTGTTCTATACGCCTTCCCAAGTCTTTGATTTTCTTTCTATATATAAAAAAGTATGCTACTTGGTGTCCGCTTAGTCAACAAACGATTGTGCCAACCTTGACTGTTGGATTGACATTCAACGTCTGTCGCGTTTCTTCAGTCTCTTCTTCCTCGAGCCGCGAAAGCCAAACCAGCGCCGGCAGGACCGCCTGCTCCTGCCTCCCACGGCTGGCTCTGATCTTCCCCGGCTCCTGTTCATTCCCGTCCGAGGCCTCACCATCGTCCTCCGCCTTGGTTCGCTCGCAGTTATTTTGTTTTTTCGGGACGGAGAAGGGTATCAACTGGGTTGTGCAGGACCCGTGGCCCGTCTAGCCCAGGCTTTTATTTCATATGTTTAGCACATGACCAGCCCAGTTTGTTTTTTCCTTTCTGAAAATGGCTAGCCAGCTATTTTGTTTTTTGCACAATAACCAACGTAGGCCTACTTTCTTTTCTACGCCCTGCTGGGCTGGAAATCTTTCAAGACGAGGAGGGATGCATTTTGCCTAGAAAATGGGCTATACGTAATAAGAAATGGGCCATATGTACTAATAAATGGGCTGTAACATGAAAAAATACAGCAAACAGGCAATTAGTTCCAAAATACTGTTTTCTTTTGGATTTTGATATTTTAAATTTCATTGTTTTTGTGCGGGTAAAATTTCATTGAATTTAAATTAAGGTATATTTAGATTTAAAATTAATTCGAATCTGTCTAGAAATTTCGGGATGTATGCTGTTTGGGACAGATTTGGAGGCTGACTTGTGGGTCTACTAGGTTGACGTGTACTTTGGCTTTGTCAACTTAGTCCACAAATGATTCTAGCAGCAGTGACCGTTGGATGTTAATCCAACGGCCGTGCTGCTTCTTCAATATCTGATCTTCTTGCTCCAGCCGCCCAAACCAGCTCCGGTGGGACTGCCTGCTCCCGCCTCCCGTGGCCGGCTGTGCTGCCGCACAGGCCGTGCTACCTCTTGAGCTTGCGTTGGATTTCCCCGAAGAGGAAAGGATGATGCAGCAGAGTAGCGTAAGTATTTCCCTCAGTTTTTGAGAACCAAGGTATCAATCCAGTAGGAGGCCATGCTCAAGTCCTTCGTACCTGCACAAAACGATATCTACTCGCAACCAATGCGATTAGGGGTTGTCAATCCCTTCACGGTCACTTACGAGAGTGAGATATGATAGATATAATATTTTTGGTATTTTTGGTATAAAGATGCAAAGTGAAAAGTAAAAGGCAAAGTAAAAAAGCAAAGCCAGATTAAAATGATGGAGATTGATATAATGAGAATAGACCCGGGGGCCATACGTTTCACTAGTGGCTTCTCTCAAGAGCATAAGTATTCTACGATGGGTGAACAAATTACTGTTGAGCAATTGACAGAATTGAGCATAGTTATGAGAATATCTAGGCATGATCATGTATATAGGCATCACGTCCGTGACAAGTAGACCGAAACGATTCTGCATCTACTACTATTACTCCACTCATCGACCGCTATCCAGCATGCATCTAGAGTATTAAGTTAAAAACAGAGTAACGCTTTAAGTAAGATGACATGATTTAGAGAGATAAATTCATGCAATATGAAATAAACCCCATCTTTTTATCCTCGATGGCAACGATGCAATACGTGCCTTGCTGCCCCTTCTGTCACTGGGAAAGGACACCGCAAGATTGAACCCAAAGCTAAGCACTTCTCCCATGGCAAGAAAAACCAATCTAGTAGGCCAAACTAAACTGATAATTCGAAGAGACTTGCAAAGATAACTAATCATACATAAAAGAATTCAAAGAAGATTCAAATATTATTCATAGATAGACTTGATCATAAACCCACAATTCATCGGTCTCAACAAACACACCGCAAAAAAGAAGAAGATTACATCGAATAGATCTCCACGAGAGAGGGGGAGAACTTTGTATTGAGATCCAAAAGGATAGAAGAAGCCATCTAGCTAATAACTATGGACCCGAAGGTCTGAGGTAAACTACTCACACTTCATTGGAGAGGCTATGATGATGTAGAAGCCCTCCGTGATGACGACCCTCTCCGGCGGAGCTCCGAAACAGGCCCCAAGATGGGATCTCGTGGATACAGAAAGTTGCGGCGATGGAGTTAGGTTTTCGGCTCCGTATCTGTTCGTTTGGGGGTACGTAGGTATATATAGGAGGAAGAAGTACGTCAGTGGAGCTTCGGTGGGCCCACGAGGGTGGGGGCGCGCCTGGGGGTATAGGGCGCGCCCCCTACCTCGTGCCCACCTTGAAGCTTCCTTGGCGTATGGTCCAAGTCTCCTGGGTCATATTCGGGAAGAAAATCATGTTCCAGAAAGGTTTATTCTGTTTGGACTCTGTTTGATATTCCGTTTCTTCGAAACACCGAAATACGCAAAGAACAACAATTCTGGGCTGGGCCTCCGGTTAATAGATTAGTCCCAAAAATAATATAAAAGTGGAAAATAAATCCCAATATAGTCCAAAACAGTAGATCATATAGCATGGAGCAATAAAAAATTATAGATACGTTGGAGACGTATCAGGACGCACCGCCTGTCAGGACCCCGATTCCAAGTCACATCAATCTAGCCGGTAACACCTCATATCACTTTGCGACCTCACGCACGGTATTCCCACGGGTGTCGCCTTATCATGGCGCGGGACCGTTTGCGCCTTTTGGCTCACGTATATGATAGTGTCGCTAGCATCCATATGACACAGAACCCGGGCCGACATGACTAGTCGTGAACCCAAAGTGGCACTAACTTACGGAGACAGGCATACATGAATCAACATCGAGCATGTCAGTAAGTAGTGTGCGAATCCGGGCTGTAGCACTGGTCTAACAGGACTCCGGGAACCCGGGCTGTAGCAGGCTAGGCAGGACTCCGGATGTCACCGCGTGACATTTCCCCGAAGGGACAGACACAGGAACGAAGTGAAACACATGCCGGCCAGTCAAGTGTTCCGGAGCAGTAGTGCGGGCCTAGCAGGACTCCGGTAAACCGGGCTGTAGCGGACTACTATGGCTCATGGAAGCACAAGACTACATTTCCCCATAAGAGAGGCTACCAAGGATAAACAACTAGGTTGTCGGATCCCACACATACCAAGCATTTTAATCATACACACAATATGCTCGATATGTGTAAATCCAACATGGCATCACAATAAAACTCTATGACTCAAAGTATTTATTCATTAGGCTCCGAGGAGCGAGATATTACAAACATGGGTCTCATGACCCAACATACAGAGCATACAAGCAACAAGCACATGCGGAAGCTTAACTTGTCTGAGTACAGACAACTACAAATGAAGAAGGCTCAGAAGCCTGACTATCTACAAGACCCTCCCAAGGGTACAAGATCATAGCTGAGGTAACAAGATAAATGTCGAAGTCCACGTGGAACTACTAGAGAGACTGAAGTCTCTTTGAAAAAAACATAAATTAAGCAAACGTGAGTACAAATGTACCCAGGAAGACTTACATCAGAACTAACTACATATGCATCGGTATCAACAAAGGGGGTGGTGGAGTTTAACTGCAGCCTGCCAGCTTTGACTCAGTGGCTAACCTGAGCTACGACTGCAAGTAACTCTTTTGAGGTGGTGCACACGAGTCCACAAATTCACCATACCAATACACCACTATGGATCCGCTCCCGTCTCCCTGCGAGAACGCCATCCATAGCACTCACGCTTATCTTGCGAGTTTTAGAGTATCCACTTTCACTTGTCTATGAACTATGCAACGGGTCCAAGTTTCCATATCCGAGGAATCCGGCTATTCGAATAGATAATGATAACCCTGCAGGGGTATACTTCTTCACACACACTCTCGCCACTTATCGCCCTGTACACGTCATGTACCTCGGCAACCTTCAAGAGGAAGCCGGGCGAGGGTGTCAGCCACGACCTGACTAACCACACAAGTCTCTCATCCAGGTTTATCACCTATTCGGGTTCCATCCGCAAGGAGATCTGGTCGGGGTGTCGCTCACGGCCCCAAACGATGTGTGCAGGGTTCCCATCCCACCATCCGGGTGCCACTTGGTACACCGTGCCACTGTGCCTAGTCTGTCCCAAGCCCACCTGTACCGGGTGCCACTTGGTAGACTACTAACACTACCTACAAACACCAGAAACTAGTTGCAACTCCTGGACAGAGATCGAGTTGATTAATAAGCCGAGAGGGGCCGAGTTACCGGAACCCAATGTGTGCTATTAACTGTTCTTGGATCACAAACTCAGAACTCAGTTCCTGAGAACGGCTGCAATGATACAACCCACCATGTACTCCTACATGGCCTCTCACCGCTCCCTTTACCAAATCGTGTTCACACACTTAGCTCTCAACGGTAGGACATGTTCACCACGTTCTAATTCATTCCCTATGAATTAGACCTGACTCAACTCTAAGCAGTAGCAGGCATGACAACAAGCATGAATGAGTAGGCACATCAGGGCCCAAACAATTCCAACTCATGCTAGTGGGTTTCATCTATTTACTGTGGCAATGACAGGTCATGCAGAGGAAAGGGGTTCAGCTATCGCAGCATGTAACAGTTGAAACGTTGTTGTCCTAATGCAGTAAAAGAGAGCAGGAGTGAGAGAGTGGGATTGTTCATCGGTGTCATCGATCAAATCGTCGGAACGTCGTCTACTGAGAGGGGACAAACACCGGCAATAGAGAGGAAACACAATCAATGCAATGCAACAATATGATGCATGAATGTGACATGGCAATAATGTTATGATTTTCACTAATGCATCTAGCAACAATTTAAATGAAGTCCGTATGGGCTAAGGGTTCATATGCGAACTCCATACTTATCATTTAAAATGCCATTATCATGTTTTCACTTATATAGTGGGTATAAGTTGGTTGATCATTCATGAAAGTAGCATAAATGGATGGATTGGATTTTTCTGATAATTTTTCATATATAAAACTTTTCATTTGGAGTTACGGTTTAATTTCTATGAATTTTTGAAGTTTCGACAATTTTCTGGAATTTTCAGACATTTCTAAAATAGAAATAATCCAGAAAAGGGTTTATTGCATCAGCGCTGCGTCATGCCTGCGTCAGCAAGTCAACAACGCTGACCAGGGTCAAATCTGACTAGTGGGGCCCACCTGTTATTCACTCAGGGGGTGATTTACTGGGTGATTAGCACCTAAGCTAATCCTGCCACACCAGCATCGCCGGATTAAGCGTCGGCGACCTCACAGTGCGGTGGTGACTCATCGGGGTGGTACTAGGGGAAGCGGCTGGGCGCGCTGAGGGCACCAGGAGGGAGCCCTTGCTCGCCCGCATCCAGGGGGCATGCAGCTGGGCGGAAGGAGGCCGGGGTTGACAGCGGCAACCACTTGGGCGGCGGCCGGAGCTACGGCGTCGAGCGGGACGGGCTACAGAGCATGATAGGAGACGCGATTGGTGGCGTTGGGAAGCTGACGGCCGGCTGAGCACGTACCAGTGCTCGAACGTGAGCGAAACTCGCTCTAGCCACGGCGGCTTCATGGCCAGCGGGCGGAAGCTCTCGGCTCCGACGGAAAACGAGCTAGTGGAGAGGAACAGAGGGGGAGAGCATGGGGGAAGGAGCAGGAGCTCACAAGGAAGACGGAGAACGGCTCAGCGGGATTGGGGACGTCCTCGATGGCGCGAATCGACCGGCAGTGATCCACGGGTCCGAGGAGGAAGAAGATGACATCGCCGACGATGTAGAGATTCCCCGGTTGCTTGGCTCGGTGATGACGATGAGTACGCCGAGGCGGTTCTCCTGGACGAATCCGCGAGGCCAGGGAGGTGTTGTGGCGATGAGCTTCACGGAGGTGTGGCCAAGGCTGCTTCGGTCGTGAGCGAGAGAGAGCGAGGGATCAAGAGGGAGAGTGAGCGAGGGGTTCAGCAGGATCCAGGAGGCCACGGGGAGTGCGTATGCGTCGTTGTGCTGGAGAGGGAGGGCCAGGCAGGCAGCTGCGTGCCGGCGCGCGCGAGCGCCGTGCGTTGCTTCCCTTCTGCCTTCTGGCGAGAGGAGGAAGACAACTGGCAGGGGAGGTGGGCTGCTGGGCTGCACAGCAACGGCCGGCTAGGTGGGCTGCAGGTAAGTGGCCCAGGTACTCTCTCTCTCTCTCTCTTTTGCTTTCCTATTTATTTAGTTTCTTGTTATTTCATTTAGTTCATTTGCCACTGTTTTGAATTCAAACAAAATTCAAACGAGTGCCAAACTTCCTCTGAATTTATTTATGTTGCTTCATGGACTTTTCCAAGGCACATAAACTATTTCAGAAGCATTTGAAATATATTCTAGTTATATGAATATAAGTTCAAATTCAAATAGCTATTGATTTAAATTCAAAGTCCCTAAAATAATTCCTTAAAAATGTTCCTAAATTTTGGTTTGATATATAGCTCTTGCCAAAATTCTCAAACATTGCAAAAGGACATCTTGGAAACAAAGAATGAAATTTCCAGGGTTCTTTGCCCTTCTTTTATTTAAGTTTTTTGAGGCTTCCACTTTCCTCAATTCCAAGTTTCAGAAATTTAGACATGTTGCATGAGTGCTCTATGATGCAACTAATACAAGCAATAATCTCGGGCTGTGTCAACTCACCCCCACTAAACAAGAATCTCGTCCCGAGATTCAAGGCGCGAGGTAAGAAGACAGCGGGGACACAAAGCTAACATGATCTTCTCGACCCAACTGCCCTTCTCGGAGATGTTGATCTGCTACATCATATTCATTATGACATCCTTTCCTTCGAGAACTTCATCCAACATGGCGACAAGAGAGCAAGACAACCTCACAAGAATGGATCGCCGATCTTAATGAACACAAGATCAACTCACGGAATGAGGCGTAGAAACATCCCTTGAGCTGTGATGCAAAACACACATCAGAGATGATGGATGAGAAACATATGACAAAGGTTCAAATTGGTAGGCAACAATTCGATGCTTAAATAGATGGTGAGGGGGGTTTCAAAGTAGCGAGGAGTTAAGTTGCCCACGATACCATAACGGGACACCTCGGGGAAGGTGACTCGTAGAATTATTCCCTTAAGTGGCAAAAAGAATTACTTTTGATACAGAGATCATTGAAACTTTCTATACCAGCCTAAGGAAGATCACAAGTGATCATTTGAATAAATTCAAAAGAATGGCATACTCAGTTTGGAGAGGAAACAAGAGTTATAGGACAACTCGGCAACAGAAGGCACATCCAATTGATACCGAGGATATAACCCAATGACTGAGCGTGCTCTCAAGAACTTGAGCATTTCCGTATTCATCAAGGTTTTACCAACATCCATGCCGAGGATCCTGGCAACACATCATACTACCATGATGAACGGTGATGGAGGATGCAGATGCAATGAGGACATCACTTTCTCAGATTTTTCCTTAGCAATGCCAAAGAAGCAAATCTGGATGATTGACCGAGAGACATTTAGCACTCCGCTTCTAATGTTCTCCGTGATGTACTAGGTACCACAGTCAATGCTTAAATGCATCAACATGGCCATCAAGTAAAGGTCGGACTTCGGGAGCACAAAAATCCATAAGGAACAACTTGTGGAATAAGTCATACGAAATCCTCATGGAGAAGATGGTAGAATTGCTCATTCAAGATACTACATTAATAGATCTTCTGGCTAGGTGTGTCGGCCAGAACATGAACCTCGTCGGAACCTACATCATAGATCTTGGAAATGTTCTAGCCATCATATCTGCGTGAGATTCAAATCTGGCTGGTAACATGATTTTTCAGACAACATGTCTAGAAAAGAAAGGTTGCAACACAAGTCGACGAGATAATGTTGCGAGACTCTCGGGAGATGAACTACGATAGCAAGCTCCAAAACATGAGCTGGTCCTGCTACACACATGTGAACATGTTGTCCAAGACAAGCATGACCACAGAGTAGTCTTAAAATAAAACACTACCAAAGTTCAGGTGAGGAACCATCATCGAGGATATCGAAGTCCTTACACAAGTCCGTATTAGCTCTTAGGAAGGAACTTCTTCTCCTTGAACAAATCAATCAGTGGCTTGGTGTGCTAGGGAATACATATGGAGTGGAGGTAATTAATCTACCAAACCATAGAATACTTCGCACGTATGCATGACTGATTTGGGATGATTCCAGAGGAAACAAAACAAACCTTTCTCAAATTCATGGTAGCAACTTACACCTAATGCACGTGAACTTGGAGAAAGTCACTTCTTTCACCAAAACATATACCTCATGAGCGGAACATGAAGGCAATGCTTACAAAGTTTCCAACACTAGCTCAACGTTCAACGTGAATCATGGGAGAGACAAAATGCTGCCGATGGGCTCAACAACAACTCATCGGAATTTCCATATCACTGGACTTCCACCATCATGTGAACACGGTGATAGCATTGGTCAGACCCAAAAGATATAATGGTGTATGCTCGAGGGATCAACCACGAGTAAGACAACATTATGAATATCGTTGGTTCTAACTTGATTTGACGATAGCCCACACGCAATCAAGGTTTGGACAAGACGATAGATTCAACAACCGATCATGAGGAACAATCGTTGAAGATATCATCTTTCTTCAACACACACACACACACACAAAAGATATCCCTTAACACGAACTAAGTCAGACAAGCTTTTATCTTCCAACTTTCCAAGTTGTTGTTTAGCTTAACCAACTAGCTCAGGGGTATCCAACACAGATTCTTGGAGCGGGGGTGGTTACAAGGAACCAACTTGATCACGAACTCAATATAGCAGTCCGGTGACAACCTGGTAACACTTCCGAGAAGACATTCAAAAATCACAAACCACCGATATGTTACTAAGCTCGAGAACAATCTTGTTTTTCAAGGCAAGACGATATGATCAAAAGAGCGAGGGATTGACACAATCATAACTCATTGATCGAAGAGTGCACCTGAAATAAGGACTAGGCAGAAAGATCAATCTTAGGATGATGATTCAATAACCAGCACGCTAAGGATGAGAGTATTGTTCATTAACTACCAAGCAACGGAGTTGCTAGGAGTATTGATTTCGCACATCACAATACACTTGTCGGCATTCCGGTTACAATAACACGGAACCGAGGAAGGAACAATGATGGCAAGAAGTATTACTGCGTCAAGAATTCATAAGAGGTGGTGCAATTCTCATGACACTCCTGACATAAAGATGGTAACACTCCAAGGTAGAGCAGAGCAAAAGCTGGATTGGCATTTTGATCTGCGGAATACAATTGTTTTGACCCAATCCTAGATATGGATGAGGTTCTGGAGTTTGTTTCTCCTAGTCGTTCTGGAATAGGATGGCTTGATGGACCACAAGAATAATAAGCATCGATAACATAGACGCACAATTAGTCCTGACTATCAATTGATAGACAGAGGGCCAGAAAATAACTAAAGAGGGACAACTCAAAGGAAGATATAACTTTCTAAGTTGTGGGTGCATAGATCAGTATGCCGAGCAAAGTTCAACATAATTCTTCCGGATAACCCATGCAGAAAAGGAAGGACTGGTAGAGTCACAATATGAATGGAGTACTCCTCAAGAGAACCCTGGTTGTGATCTTTTGGTTCAAAAGAACTTCTGCCATGATGGTTGATGGTATTGGAAGAATGAGATACCATGGACCTCGAGGACTATCGCAACGGTTACTAATATCTTAAGGAAACTAGCAAATACTAACAACATGAAGTAAGTAGGGTGGATCTCGGGTTCAGAAACCCGGAAGTAGAATACCTACTAACTAATAACATCACGGGATGCTTTCGAGAATGATGGCCAAAATCATCACACTGGGAATATAAAGCATGGCTAGATTATGGGTGGTTCTCTAAGATGCCTAGGGTCATAATAATGGCTCCAACATATATGTCGAGGCAATAAAGTACCTCAACTCACCGGTTAGTGTGGTTGAACTGGCCCAAAGGGACATCAGGAACAAAAAGAAGGAATTTGCAAATGCATCAGACTATTTAGAAACCGGGGATGACTCGGACAACATAACGGCTGTAAATTCTCAAAAAGATTTGAGACATCCGGCAAAATGCTGGTATAACCACTCAACATCACAATATCAAGGTCCGAGACCCACTGACGATACACAGAAGTAGTAGGAACTGAACTGAGGCCTGAAACCATCAATCCTATAAGTCTATGGATTAGAAACTCGTCATCCTGATAGATAGATTAGAAGGCCTAGTTCTTAATCCCCGTAGAAAGGAAGAGGATGACAAAAATCAGAAGGTCATGAGGATAAGGAGTAAAAAGAGCCTTACGTTCCCTCCCACAATCAATTCCCTTATATAACTAAAGCATTTCTAGACTTGACTTCGACCAGTTTGGCATGGTAATCCTACAGGAAGTTGGGCTCTGATACCAAAGCTGTCAGGACCCCAATTCCAAGTCACATCGATCTAGCCGGTAACACCTCATATCACTTTGCGGCCTCACGCACGGAATTCCCACGGGTGTCGCCTTACCATGGCCCGGGACCGTTTGCGCCTTTTGGCTCACGTATATGATAGTGTCGCTAGCATCCATATGACAGAGAACCCGGCCGACATGACTAGTCGTGAACCCAAAGTGGAACTAACTTACGGGGACAGGCATACATGAATCAACATCGAGCATGTCAGTCAGCAGCGTGCGAATCCGGGCTGTAGCACTGGGCTAACAGGACTCCGGGAACCCGGGCTGTAGCAGGCTAGGCAGGACCCCGGATGTCACCGCGTGACATTTCCCCGAAGGGACAGACATAGGAACGAAGTGGAACACATGCCGACCAGTCAAGTGTTTTGAGCAGTAGTGCTGGCCTAGCAGGACTCTGGTGAACCGGGCTGTAGCGGACTACTATGGCTCATGGAAGCACAAGACTACATTTCCCCATAAGAGAGGCTACCAAGGATAAACAACTAGGTTGTCGGATCCCACACATACCAAGCATTTCAATCATACACACAATATGCTCGATATGTGTAAATACAACATGGCATCACAACAAAACTCTACGACTCAAAGTATTTATTCATTAGGCTCCGAGGAGAGAGATATTACAAACATGGGTCTCATGACCCAACATACAGAGCATACAAGCAACAAGCACATGCGGAAGCTTAACTTGTCTGAGTACAGACAACTACAAATGAAGAAGGCTCAGAAGCCTGACTATCTACAAGACCCTCCCAAGGGTACAAGATCGTAGCTGATGTAACAAGCTAAATGTCGAAGTCCACGTGGAACTACTAGCGAGACTAAAGTCTCTCTGAAAAAAACATAAATTAAGAAAACGTGAGTACAAATGTACCCAGCAAGACTTACATCAGAACTAACTACATATGCATCGGTATCAACAAAGGGGGTGGTGGAGTTTAACTGCAGCCTGCCAGCTTTGACTCAGTGGCTAACCTGAACTACGACTGCAAGTAACTCTTTTGAGGTGGTGCACACGAGTCCACAAATTCACCATACCAATACACCACTATGGATCCGCTCCCGTCTCCCTGCGAGAACGCCATCCATAGCACTCACGCTTATCTTGCGAGTTTTAGAGTATCCACTTTCACTTGTCTATGAACTATGCAAGGGGTCCAAGTTTCCATATCCGAGGAATCCGGCTATTCGAATAGATAATGATAACCCTGCAGGGGTGTACTTCTTCACACACGCTCTCGCCACTTATCGCCCTGTACACGTCATGTACCTTGGCAACCTTCAAGCGGAAGCCGGGCGAGGGTGTCGGCCACGACCTGACTAACCACACAAGTCTCTCGTCTAGGTTTATCGCCTATTCGGGTTCCATTCGCAAGGAGATCCGGCCAGGGTGTCGCTCACGACCCTAAACGATGTGTGCAGGGTTCCCAAGCCCACCATCCGGGTGCCACTTCGTACACCGTGCCACTGTGCCTAGTCTGTCCCAAGCCCACCTGTACCAGGTGCCACTTGGTAGACTACTAACACTACCTACAAACACCAGAAACTAGTTGCAACTCCTGGACAGAGATCGAGTTGATTAATAAGCCGAGAGGGGCCGAGTTACCGGAACCCAATGTGTGCTATTAACTGTTCGTGGATCAGAAACTCAGAACTTAGTTCCTGAGAACGGCTGCAATGATACAACCCACCATGTACTCCTACATGGCCTCTCACCGCTCCCTTTACCAAATCGTGTTCACACACTTAGCTCTCAACGGTAGGACATGTTCACCACGTTCTAATTCATTCCCGATGAATCAGACCTGACTCAACTCTAAGCAGTAGCAGGCATGACAACAAGCATGAATGAGTAGGCACATCAGGGCTCAAACAATTCCTACTCATGCTAGTGGGTTTCATCTATTTACTGTGGCAATGACAGGTCATGCAGAGGAAAGGGGTTCAGCTACCGCAGCATGTAACAGTTGAAACGTTGTTGTCCTAACGCAATAAAAGAGAGCAGGAGCGAGAGAGTGGGATTTTATCGGAATGACCAAGGGGGTTTTGCTTGCCTGGCACTTCTGAAGATAGTATAGTTCTTCATCGGTGTCATCGATCAAATTGTCGGAACGTCGTCTACTGAGAGGGGACAAACACCGGCAACAGGGAGGAAACACTATCAATGCAATGCAACAATATGATGCATGAATGTGACATGGCAATAATGTTATGATTTGCACTAATGCATCTAGCAACAATTTAAATGAAGTCCATATGGACCAAGGGTTCATATGCAAACTCCATACTTAGAATTTAAAATGCCATTATCATGTTTTCACTTATATAGTGGGTATAAGTTAGTTGATCATGCCTGAAAGTGGCATAAATGGATAGATTGGATTTTTCTGATAATTTTTCATATATAAAACTTTTTATTTGGAGTTACAGTTTAATTTCTATGAATTTTTGAAGTTTTGAATATTTTCTCGAATTTTCAGATATTTCTAAAATAGAAATAATCCAGAAAAGGGTTTATTGTGTCAGCACTGCGTCATGCCTGCGCCAGCAAGTCAATAGCGCTGACCAGGGTCAAATCTGATTGGTGGGGCCCACCTGTCATTGACTCGGGGGGTGATTTACTGGGTGATTAGCACCTAAGCTAATCCTGCCACGTCAGCATCGCTGGATTAAGCGCCGGCGACATCACAGTGCGGCGGCTGGGTGCGCTGAGGGCACCAGGAGGGAGCCCTCGCTCGCCCGCATCCAGGCGGCATGCAACTGGGCGCAAGGAGGCCGGGGTTATCGGCGGCGACCACTTGGGCGGTGGCCGGAGCTACGGCGTCGAGCGGGGCGGGCTACAGAGCACAACAAGAGACGCGATTGGTGGCGTTGGGCAGCTAACGGCCGGCTGAGCACGTACCAGTGCTCGGACGCGAGCGAGACGCACTCTAGCCACGGCGGCTTCATGGCCGGCAGGCGGAAGCTCTCGGCTCTGGCGGAAAACGAGCTAGTGGAGAGGAACTGAGGGGGAGAGCATGCGGGGAGGAGCAGGAGCTCACAAGGAAGACGGAGAATAGCTCAGCGGGCTTGGGGACGTCCTCGATGGCGCGAGTCGGCCAGCGGTGATCCACGGGTCCGAGGAGGAAGAAGATGACATCGTCGGCGATGTAGAGATTCCCCGGTTGCTTGGCTCGGTGATGATGATGAGTACGCCGAGGCGGTTCTCCTGGACGAATCCGCGAGGCCAGGGAGGTGTTGTGGCGATGAGCTTCATGGAGGTGTGGCCAAGGCTGCTTCGGTCGTGAGCGAGAGAGAGCGAGGGATCAAGAGGGAGAGTGAGCGAGGGGTTCAGCAGGATCCAGGAGGCCACGGGGAGTGCGTATGCGTCGTTGCGCTGGAGAGGGAGGGCCAGGCAGGCAGCTGCGTGCCGGCGCGCGCGAGCGCCGTGCGTTGCTTCCCTTCTGCCTTCTGGCGAGAGGAGGAAGACAACTGGCAGGGGAGGTGGGCTGCTGGGCTGCACAGCAATGGCCGGCTAGGTGGGCTGCAGGTAAGTGGCCCAGGTACTCTCTCTCTCTCTCTTTTGCTTTCCTATTTATTTAGTTTCTTGTTATTTCATTTAGTTCATTTGCCATTGTTTTGAATTCAAACAAAATTCAAACGAGTGCCAAACTTCCTCTGAATTTATTTATGTTGCTTCATGGACTTTTCCATGGCACATAAACTATTTCAGAAGCATTTGAAATATATTCTAGTTATATGAATATAAGTTCAAATTCAAATAGCTATTGATTTAAATTCAAAGTCCCAAAAATAATTCCTCAAAAATGTTCCTAAATTTTGGTTTGATATATAGCTCTTGCCAAAATTCTCAAACATTGCAAAAGGACATCTTGGAAACAAAGAATGAGATTTCCAGGGTTCTTTGCCCTTCTTTTATTTATGTTTTTTGAGGCTTCCACTTTCCTCAATTCCAAGTTTCAAAAATTTAGACATGATGCATGAGTGCTCTATGTTGCAACTAATACAAGCAATAATCTAGGGCTGTGAAACCGCCCCACCCTACTTCATTGCTGGCCAGGCCATTCCTCTACTCACCCACACCTCCTGTTATTTTCCAGCAACGGCAGCCGGACCAGCAAACCCTCGTACTCCCCACCGCGTGGGCAACCATTGCCGAGTCTTCCCCGGCTCCGTGTCGTTCCCTTCCTAGGCCTCACCGTCGTCCAACGCCATGGTGCTCTCGGCGCGCCCTGGTCAACGTGGTCAACGAACGACATCCATCGATCATGGACTGTACGAGCAAAATAATGATTCCTCCAGCTAACAGCTGGGACCCACCGGAAGGGCCTCCGTATTTCGCGAAATAAATGTTCCCCCCCGCTGACATGTCGGACCCACCGGCTATATCTTCACACGCAAGGAAGTGCCTCCTTATTACGCACAAAAAATGAATACCTCCTACTAGCTGGGACCCACCATTGTGGGAGGCTGACTTGTGGGCCTACTAAGTTGACGGGGACGGAGGGCTTTGTCAACTTAGTCAATATGAATGATTCTAGCTCTAGTGACCGTACGATGTCCATCCAACGGCCGTAGTGCTTCTTCAACCTCTGGTCTTCTTGCTCCAGCCGCCCAAAGCAGCACCGGTGGTGCCGCATGCTCCTGCCTCCCATGGCCGGCTGTGCTGCCGCGGAGGCCTCACCGCCCCTACTATTCCCACCGCTGGCCAGGCCCTGCGGCGACAGTAATTTCACACCGCAGCCGAACCAGTGAACCCTCGTACTCCTCTCCGCGTGGGCTTCCACTGCCCCGTCTTCCCCGACTCTGCGTTGTCCCCTTCCTAGGCCTCGTCGTCGTCCACCGCCGTGGTGCTCTCCGCATGGCGTGGTGAACGTGGTCAAGGAATGACTTCAATCGAAAGAGTACTGTACATGGAGATGCTGACAGCTGGGTCCACGGCCACAACCCAGTTTTTTTTGTGATTTGCCAAGTAAGTCGCTTTGTCAAGCCTATTGGGCTGCAAATCTTTCATGACGAGGAGAGCTTTCATTCGGCTGGCCGAGAAAATGGTCCATCAGTAATGAGAAATGGGCTGTATATTTTTAAAACACATCAAACCGGCAACTAGCTTCAAATATCTTTTTTTCATTTAGAGATTTTAAATTACATTAATTTTTATGCGTGGAGAATTTGTTGGATTTTATATTGATATACATTTATTTTTAAAATCAGTTTGAATGTGAGTCGAAATTTCGGGATTAAAAACAGTTCGAGCCGCACCGAAATATGCAAAATTTCATTTAATTTTTTAACTGTGGCCACAATATGTGCTGTAATGCTAACAAAAAGAATATGGGCTCCAAAAAAACCTTAAGAATTAGCAAATGGGCTGTAAATTATTAGAAATAATGGCAGATGGGTTGTATGCTGTTTTCCATAGATTTGAGGCTTTCCTAAAAAAAGGTTAACGCACAAGCAGTGACTGTTGGATGTCCATCGAACGGCCGTCGTGCTTCTTCAGTCTCTGCTCTTCCTACTCCAGCCGCTCAAACAAGCGTCAGCGGGACTGCCTGCTCCTTCCCGCGGCCCGCTGTGCTGCTGCGCAGGCCTCACCGCCCCACTGTACTCCCATCGCTGGCCTAGCCATCCCTCTACTCACCCACAGTTGCTGTTATTCTTTGGCGACGGCAGACGAACCAGTAAACCCTCGTACAGTCATACTCCTCTCCGCGTGGGAAACAACTATCGAGTCTTCCCTGCCTCCGTGTCGTTCCCTTCTAGGCCTCGCTGTCGTCCACCGCCCTGGTGCTCTCGGCGCGGCCTGGTCAACGTGGTCAACGACCGACATGCATCTGAAGTGGACTGTACGTGGAGAGGCCGACAGCTGGGTCCACGGCCGCACGCAAGGAAATGCCTCCTTATTACGTGCAAAATAATGATTCCTCCACCTGACATCAGGGACCCACCGAAAGGGCCTCTGTATTTCGTGAAAAAAACTTTACCGCCGCTGACAGCTCGGACCCACCAGCTATATCTTCGCACGCAAGGAAGTGCCTCCTTATTACGCACAAAAAAATGAATACTCCCCCTGTTAGCTGGGACCCAGTATAGTGGCAGGCTAACTTGTGGGCCTACTAAGTTGACGGGGATGGAGGGCTTTGTCAACTTAGTGAATATGCACGATTCTAGCTCCAGTGACCGTACGATGTCCATCCAACTGCCGTAGTGCTTCTTCAACCTCTGGTCTTCTTGCTCCAGCCGACCAAACCAGCGCCGGTCGTGCCTCGTGCTCCTGCCTCCCGTGGCCGGCTGCGATGCGGTGGAGGCCTCACCGCCCCCTACTACTCCCACCGCTGGCCAGGCCATCCCTCTACTCACCCACACCCCCTGTTATTCTGTGGCGATGGTAGCCTCACACCGCAGCGAACCAGTGAACCCTCGTACTCCTCTACGCGTGGGCATCCACTGCCGCGTCTTCCCCGGCTCCTCGTTGTCCCCTTCCTAGGCCTCGCCGTCGTCCACCGCCCTGCTGCTCTCGGCGCGGCGTGGTCAACGTGGTCAAGGAACGACTTCCATCGGACGTGGATTGTACGTGGAGAGGCTGACAGCTGGGTCCATGGCCATAGCAAGGAAGTGCCTCCTTATTACATGCAAAATAATTATTCCTCCACCTGACAGCGGGGACCCACCGGACAGGCCACCATATTTCACGAAAAAACGTGTGCCCCTGACTACTGGGACCCACCAGCTACATCTTCGCACGCAAGGAAGTGCGTCCGAAAAAAAACGATTCACCCCCCTGACTGCTGGGACCCAACAGCTACATCTTCATAGGCAAGGAAGTGCCTGACAGTCGGGACCCACCTGGTCGAAGCGTACGTAGCGTTGTCATTCTGGTCGCGAACGTGTACGTACATATATACTGGTGGATGTAGAGGCGCGAACGTGTCGTAGTAGAGGCGCGTACGTGTCGTAGTAGAGGCGCGCACGTAGCATGTACACGTACATACATCGGCCAGGGTGCAAGAAAGAAAATACAACCACGTATGTGTAGATACGGGCGGGGTCTCGAACGCCTACTCACGCATACGTACGACTAGGGCTCGTGTACATGGCTGGGTCGGAACGGAGAAACAGCGTCGTCGTCGTGTTCATGGGGGAGGCAACGGAATGCGTCGTGTTCATGGGGAGGCAACGGAATGCGTAGTGTTCATGGGGAGGCAACGGAACGCGTGGGAGCCAACTGGCTGGGTCGGAACGGAATGTGTGGTCGTGTTCATCGGGAGGGCTTGGATGGAACAGGCGATGGAAACGAGTCCTGGCGTACCGCACAACGGAGGAAATGGACCTCCTACGTTCGGAATGGGGTCCTGTTGATCGGCAGGGGTCTGGCGTACCGCAAAACGGAGGAAACAGACCTCCTATGGTCGAAACGGGGGTCCTGTTGATCGGGAGGGGTGTGGCGTGCCGCAAAACGGACGAAACAGACTTGTGTTGGAGCGCTACGGTCGAAACGGGGGTCCTGTTCATCGGGAGGGGTGTGGCATACCGGAAAACGGGACTCCACGGGATACTGTTCGTCTCCACCGTCGACCTCCTCCAGCCTCCACGGGCTACCGTCGACCTCCTCCAACCTCCACGGGCTACTGTTCATCCAGCCTCCATCGCACGCTACTCCACCGGCTACTGTTCAACCACCCTACCACGGGCACCCCTCCACCGTCTACTGTTCATCCAGCCCTCCACAGCACGGGGTCCTGTTCAACCACCCCTCCACGGGCACCCCTTCACCGTCTACTGTTCATCCAGCCCTCCACCACACCACGGGGTCCTGTTCATCCAGAGGCAACACCACCGCTCATTGTTCATCCAACCCCCCCCCCCCGCAACGCTCACTGTTCATCCCAGAGGCAGCATCGATCGGCTTCAGTTAGCAGCAGTAGCAAAGGAATCGCTCGATCGGGTTCAGTTAACAGCCATCGATCGATCGCTCGGGTTGAGTAACGTGTAGCCTGTAGTGCAATCGCTCGGGTTCAGTTAGAGCCCAACGCCTCGCTCGGGTTCAGTTGGAGCCAACGCCTCGCACACATGCGCGTACGTGTATGAGAGAAACGCGCATCGATCGGCCCCCGACCTCCCATCGTAACCGGGAACTCCCCGAAATTTTCCTCACCCTCGCTTCTACCATGGTTTTTTCCGTCATGGACGGCCCAAAGAATGTCATGCAGCTGCGTCTCCGGCCCGCCCAGGACGAAAAGCCCATTTTATGTCATGATTTTTTGTCATAGAAGTAGGAGCCCACCACATCTATGATGATACCGCGTTTTGTCACAATTATCGTCATAGAAGTGTCATATGTATGACAGAAATTTTTATCGTTCGGCCCAAAATGTCACGGATGTGTCTTTTTTTGTAGTGTATGAAAGAATTATGAATGGTGTCTTTGCCACAAATACGATGTCAACTACATGATCATGCAAAGCAATACGACAATGATGAAGCGTGTCATAATAAACAGAACGGTGGAAAGTTGCGTGGCAATATATCTCGGAATGGCTATGGAAGTGCCATAATAGGTAAGTATGGTGGCTGTTTTGAGGAAGGTAAATGGTGGGTTTATGGTATCGGCAAAAGTTGCGCGGTACTAGAGAGGCTCGCAATGGTGGAAGGGTGAGAGTTCGTATAATCCATGGACTCAACATTAGTCATAAAGAACTCACATACTTATTGCAAAAATCTATTAGTTATCGAAACAAAGTACTACGTGCATGCCCCTAGGGGGATAGATTGGTAGGAAAAGACCATCGCTTGTCCCCGACCGCCTCTCATAAGGAAGACAATCAATAAATAAATCATGCTCTGACTTCATCACATAACGGTTCACCATACGTGCATGCTACGGGAATCACAAACTTTAACACAAGTATCTCTCAGATTCACAACTACTCAACTAGGATGACTCTAATATCACCATCTTCATATCTCAAAACAATCGTCAAGTATCAAACTTCTCATAGTATTCAATGCACTTTATATGAAAGTTTTTATTATTCCCATCTTGGATGCCCATCATATTAGGACTAGATTCATAACCAAAGCAAACTACCATGTTGTTCCAAAGACTCTCAAAATAATATAAGTGAAGCACAAGAGTTCATCTCTTTCTTGAAAATAAAACCACCGCCATGCTCTAAAAGGATATAAGCAAAGCACTAGAGCAAACGACAAACTACTTGAAAAGATATAAGTGAAGATCAACGAGTAGTCGAATAATTATGCAACTATGTGAAGACTCTATAACATTTAAGAATTTAAGATCTTGGTATATTATTCAAGCAGCAAGCAAAACAAAAGAAAATAAAATGATGCTCCAAGCAAAACACATATCATGTGGTGAATAAAAATATAGCTCCAAGTAAAGTTATCGATGAACGAAGATGAAAGAGGAGATGCCATCCGGGGCATCCCCATGCTTAGGCTCTTGGTTGTCCTTGAATATTACCTTGGGGTGCCTTGGGAATCCTCAAGCTTAGGCTCTTGCCACTCCTTATTCCGTAGTCCATCGAATCTTTACCCAAAACTTGAAACCTTCACAACACAAAACTCAACAGAAAATCTCATGAGCTCCGTTAGTATAAGAAAATAAATAACCACTTAGTTACTGTTGTGAACTCATTCTAAATTCATATTGGTGTAATATATATTGTGTTCCAACTTCTCTATGGTTCATACCCTCCGATACTACTCATAGATTCATCAAAATAAGCAAACAACACAATGAAAACAGAATCTGTCAAAAACAGAACAGTCTGTAGTAATATGTATCATTCGAATACTTCTGTCACTCAAAAAATTCTGAAATAAATTGGTGGACCTGAGGAATTTGTCTATTAATCCTCTGCAAAAAGAATCAACCTAAACTCACTCTCCAGTAAAAAAATGGAAGCTAATCTCGTGGGCGCAAATGTTTATGTGTTTTTACAACAAGATCGCAAAGACCTCAGCCAAGTCTTCCCAAAGGTTCTACTTGACACAAACACTAATTAAAACATAAAACCACATATAAAAAAAGGCTAGATGAATTATTTATTACTAAACAGGAGCAAAAGGCAAGGAACAAAAATAAAATTGGGTTGCCTCCCAACAAGCGCTATCGTTTAACACCCCTAGCTAGGCATGATTATTTCAATGATGCTCACATAAAAGATAAGAATTGAAACATAAAGAGAGCATCATGAAGAATATGACTGGCACATTTAAGTCTAACCCACTTCCTATGCATTGGGATTTTGTGAGCAAACAATTTATTGGAACAAGAATCAACTTGTATAGGAGGGTAAAGCAAGCAAAACTTTAAATCTTTAAGCACACAGAGAGGAAACTTGATATTATTGCAATTCCTACAAGCATACATGCCTCCCTCATAATAATTTTCAGTAGCATCATGAATGAATTCAACAATATAACCATCACATAAAGCATTATCTTCATGATGCATAAGCATATAAATTTTATTACTCTCCACATAAGCAAATTTCTTCTCATGTATAGTAGTGGGAGAAAACTCAACAAAATAACTATCATGTGAAGCATAATCCAATTGAAAATTAAAATCATGATGACAAGTTTCATGGATATCATTATTATTTATAGCATACAAGTCATCACAATAATCATCATATATAGCAACTTTGTTCTCATAATCAATTGCAACCTCTTCCGAAATAGTGGATTCATCACTAAATAAAGTCATGACCTCTCCAAATCCACTTTCATAATTATCACAATAAGATTCAACACCCTCCAAAATAGTGGGATCATTACTTCCTAAAGTTGACACTCTTCCAAACCCACTTTCATCAATATAATCATCATAAATAGGAGGCATGCTATCATCAAAATAAATTTGCTCATCAAAACTTGGGGGACAAAAAATATCATCTTCATCAAACATAGCATCCCCAAGCTTGTGGCTTTGTATATCATTAGCATCATGGATATTCAAAAAATTCATATTAAAAACATTGCAATCATGCTCATCATCCAAAGATTTAGTGCCAAATTTTTTAATACATTCTTCTTCTAACACTTTGGCACAATTATCGAAATCCTTATTTTCACGAAAGACATTAAAAAGATGAAGCATATGAGGCAACCTTAATTCCCTTTTTTTGTAGTTTTCTTTTATAGACTAATATAGTGATAAAACAAGAAACTAAAAGATTTGATTGCAAGATCTAAAGATATACCTTCGAGCACTAACCTCCCCGGCAATGGCGCCAGAAAAGAGCTTGATGTCTACTACACAACCTTCTTCTTGTAGACGTTATTGGGCCTCCAAGTGCAAAGGTTTGTAGGACAATAGAAAATTTCCCTCAAGTGGATGACCTAAGGTTTATAAATCCATGGGAGGCATAGGATGAAGATGGTCTCTCTCAAACAACCTTGTAACCAAATAGCAAAGAGTCCCTTGTGTCCCCAACAAACCCAATACAATGGTAAATTGTATAGGTGCACTAGTTCGGCGAAGAGATGGTGATACAAGTGCAATATGGATAGTAGATAAAGGTTTTTGTAATCTAAAGATATAAAAACAGCAAAGTAACTAATGATAAAAGTGAGCACAAACGGTATCGCAATGCTAGGAAACAAGGCCTAGGGTTCATACTTTCACTAGTGCAAGTTCTCTCAACAATAATAACATAATTGGATCATATAACTATCCCTCAACATGCAACAAAGAGTCAGTCGAAAGTCACTAATATCGGAGAACAAACGAAGAGATTATTGTAGGGTACGAAACCACCTCAAAGTTATCCTTTCTGATCGATCTATTCAAGCGTCCGTAGTAAAATAACACGAAGCTATTCTTTCCATTCGATATATCCTAGAGTTCATACTAGAATAACACCTTAAGACACAAATCAACCAAAACCCTAATGTCACCTAGATACACCAATGTCAACTCAAGTATCCATCGGTATGATTATACGATATGCATCACACAATCTCAGACTCATCTATTCAACCAACACAAAGAACATCAAAGAGTGCCCCAAAGTTTCTACCGGAGAGTCAAGACGAAAACGTGTGCCAACACCTATGCATAAGTTCACGAGGTCACGGAACTCGCAGGTTGATCACCAAAACATACATCAAGTGGATCACGTGATATCCCATTGTCACCACAGATAAGCACATGCAAGACATACATAAAGTGTTCTCAAATCCTTAAAGACTCAATCCGATAAGATAACTTCAAAGGGAACACTCAATCCATTACAAGAGAATAGAGGGGGAGAAACATCATAAGATCCAACTATAATAGCAAAGCTCGCGATACATCAATGTCGTGCCAAATGAAGAACACGAGAGAGAGAGAGAGAGATCAAACACATAGCTACTGGTACATACCCTCAGCCCCGAGGGAGAACTACTCCCTCCTCATCATGGAGAGCGTTGGATGATGAAGATGGCCACCGGAGAGGGACTCCCCCCTCCGGAAAGGTGCTGGAATGGGTCTAGATTGGTTTTCAGTGGCTTCAGAGGCTTGCGGCGGTGGAACTCTCGATCTAGGTTTATTTCTGGGGGTTTGGGTACATATAAGAGGTTTTGGCGTCGGGAACAAGTCAGGAGGGTCCCCGAGGCGGCCACGAGATAGGGGGCGCGCCCAGGAGGGTAGGGCATGCCCCCATCCTCGTGGTGGCCTCGGGACTCTTCTGCCCATCTCCGATACTCCCTGGGCTTCTTCTGGTCCAAAAATGATCTCCGTGAAATTTCAGGTCAATTGGACTCTGTTTGGTTTTCCTTTTCTGCGATACTAAAAAATAAGGAAAAAACAGAAACTAGCACTAGGCTCTAGCTTAATAGGTTAGTCCCAAAAATCATATAAAATAGCATATAAGTGCATATAAAACATCCAAGGTTGATAATATAATAGCATGGGACAATCAAAAATTATAGATATGTGATGTCTAGTACACAACCTTCTTCTTGTAGAGGTTGTTGGGCCTCCAAGTGCAGAGGTTTGTAGGACATTAGCAAATTTCCCTCAAGTGGATGACATAAGGTTTATAAATCCGTGGGAGGTGCAGGATGAAGATGGTCTCTCTCAAGCAACCCTGCAACCAAATAACAAAGAGTCTCTTGTGTCCCCAACACACCCAATACAATGGTAAATTGTATAGGTGCACTAGTTCGGCGAAGAGATGGTGATACAAGTGCAATATGGATAGTAGATAAAGGTTTTTCGAATATGAAAATATAAAAACAGCAAGGTAACTAATGATAAAAGTGAGCACAAACGGTATTGCAATGCTAGGAAACAAGGCCTAGGGTTCATACTTTCACTAGTGCAAGTTCTCTCAACAATAATAACACAATTGGATCACATAACTATCCCTCAACAAGCAACAAAGAGTCACTGCAATGTCACTAATAGCGGAGAACAAACGAAGAGATTATTGTGGGGTACGAAACCACCTCAAAGTTATCCTTTCTGATCGATCTATTCAAGAGTCCGTAGTAAAATAACATGAAGCTATTCTTTCCGTTCAATCTATCATAGAGTTCGTACTAGAATAGCACCTTAAGACACAAATCAACCAAAACCCTACTGTCACCTAGAAACTCCAATGTCACCTCAAGTATCCGTGGGTATGATTATACGATATGCATCACATAATCTCAGATTCATCTATTCAACCAACACCAGAACTTCAAAGAGTGCCCCAGAGTTTCTACCGGAGAGTCAAGACGAAAACATGTGCCAACCCCTATACATAAGTTCATGAGGTCACGGAACTCGCAAGTTGATCACCAAAACATACATCAAGTGGATCACATGATATCCCATTGTCACCACAGATAAGCACGTGCAAGACATACATCAAGTGTTCTCAAATCCTTGGAGACTCAATCCGATAAGACAACTTCAAAGGGAAAACTCAATTCATCACAAGAGAGTAGAGGGGGAGAAACATCATAAGATCCAAATATAATAGCAAAGCTCGCGATACATCAAGATCGTGCCGACTCAAGAACACGAAGAGAGAGATCAAACACATATCTACTGGTACATACCCTCAGCCCCGAGGGTCTCCGGGCTGTCCACGAGGCAGGGGGCACGCCCAGGGGGGTGGGCGTGCCCCCACCCTCCTGGGCAGCCTGGCACTCTTCTGGCCCAACTCTTTTACTTCGTGTCCTTCTTCTGGTCCAAAAACAAGTTTTTTGAAGTTTTAGGTCAATTGGACTCCGTTTGGTTTTCCTTTTCTGTAATACTCAAAAACAAGGAAAAAACAAAAACTGGCACTGGCTCTAGGTTAATAGGTTTGTCCCGAAAATCTTCTAAAATAACATATAAATGCATATAAAACATCCTAGATGGATAATATAATAGCATGGAACAATCAAAAATTATAGATACGTTGGAGACGTATCACACACCCACTTAGTTTATTTTGTTGAGCTTTCATATATTTATAGCTCTAGTGCATCCGTTGGATGGCAATCCCTACTCCTTGCATTGATATCAATTGATGGGCATCTCCTTAGCCCGTTGATTAGCCACGTCAATGTGAGACTTTCTCCCTTTTTGTCTTCTCAGACAACCTCCATCATCATATTCTATTCAACCCATAGTGCTATGTCCATGGCTCGCGCTCATATATTGCGTGAAAGTTGAAAAAGTTTGAAAAGACTAAAGTATGAAACAATTTCTTGGCTTGTAATCGGGGTTGTGCATGATGGGAGCATTTTGTGTGACGAAAATGAAGCATGGCCAAACTATATGATTTTGTAGGGACAAGCTTTCTTTGGCTATGTTATTTTGATAAGACATGATTGCTTGGTTAGCATTGCTTGAAGTATTATTAGTTTTTATGTCAATACTAAACTTCCGTCTAGAGTCTTTCGGATCATAACATTCATGCCGCAATAAAGAGAAATACATTGAAAATTATGTTAGGTAGCATCCACATCAAAAATTCTGTTTTTATCATTTACCTACTCGAGGACGAGCAGGAATTAAGCTTGGGGATGCTTGATACAAAAATCATATAAAATAGCATATAAAACATCCAAGATTGATAATATAATAGCATGGAACAATCAAAAATCATACAAAATAGCATATAAAACATCCAAGGTTGATAATAGGTTAGTCCCAAAAATCATATCAACTAGCATATAAAACATCCAAGGTTGATAATATAATAGCATTGAACAATCAAAAATTATAGATACGTTGGAGATGTATCAAGCATCCCCAAACTTAATTCCTGCTCGTCCTCGAGTAGGTAAATGATAAAAACAGAATTTTTGATGTGGAATGCTACCTAACATATTTATTCGTGTAATTCTCTTTATTGTGGCAAGAATATTCAGATCCATAAGATTCAAGACAAAAGTTTAATATTGACATAAAAATAATAATACTTCAAGCATACTAACAAAGTAATAATGTCTTCTCAAAATAACATGGCCAAAGAAAGCTATCACTACAAAATCATATAGTCTGGCTATGCTCTATCTTGATCACACAAAATATTTAAATCATGCACAACCCCGATGACAAGCCAAGCAATTGTTTCATACTTTTGATGTTCTCAAACTTTTCCAATTTTCACGCAATACATGAGCGTGAGCCATGGACATAGCACTATAGGTGGAATAGAATGGTGGTTGTGGAGAAGACAAAAAGGAGAAGATAGTCTCACATCAACTAGGCGTATCACGGGCTATGGAGATGCCCATCAATAGATATCAATGTGAGTGAGTAGGGATTGCCATGCAATGGATGCACTAGAGGTATAAGTGTATGAAAGCTCAAAAAGAAACTAAGTGGGTGTGCATCGCTCACAAAGACCTTGGGCATTTGGAGGAAGCCCATCATTGGAATATACAAGCCAAGTTCTACAATGAAAGATTCCCACTAGTATATGAAAGTGACAACATAGGAGACTCTCTATCATGAAGATCATGGTGCTACTTTGAAGCACAAGTGTGGTAAAAGGATAGTAGCATTGCCCCTTCTCTCTTTTTCTCTCACTTTTTTGGGCCTTCTCTTTTTTTATGGCCTCTTTTTTTCGTCCGGAGTCTCATCCCGACTTGTGGGGGAATCATAGTGTCCATCATCCTTTCCTCACATGGGACAATGCTCTAAGAATGATGATCATCACACTTACTTACAACTCATGAATTCCAACTCGATACTTAGAACAAAATACGACTCTATATGAATGCCTTCGGGGGTGTACCGGGATGTGCAATGACTCATGAGTGACATGTATGAAAGAATTATGAACGGTGGCTTTGCCACAAATACGATGTCAACTACATGATCATGCAAAGAAATATGACAATGATGGAGCGTGTCATAATAAACGGAACGGTGGAAAGTTGCATGGCAATATATCTCGGAATGGCTATGGAAATGCCATAATAGGTAGGTATGGTGGCTGTTTTGCGGAAGATAAATGGTGGGTTTATGGTACCGACGAAAGTTGCGCGGTACTAGAGAGGCTAGCAATAGTGGAAGGGTGAGAGTTCGTATAATCAATGGACTCAACATTAGTCATAAAGAACTCACATACTTATTGCAAAAATCTATTAGTTATCAAAACAAAGTACTACGCGCATGCTCCTAGGGGGATAGATTGGTAGGAAAAGACCATCGCTCGTCCCCGACCACCACTCATAAGGTAAACAATCAATAAATAAATCATGCTCCGACTTCATCACATAACGGTTCACCATACGTGCATGATACGAGAATCACAAACTTTAACACAAGTATTTCTCAAATTCACAAGTACTCAACTAGCACAACTCTAATATTACCACATTTATATCTCAAAACTATTATCAAGTACTCCCTCCATTCCTAAATATTTGTCTTTCTAGACATTTCAAATGACTACTACATACGGATGTATGTAGACATATTTTAGAGTGTAGATTCACTCATTTTGCTCCGTATGTAGTCACTTGTTGAAATGACTAGAAAGACAAGTATTTAGGAACGGAGGGAGTATCAAACTTCTCATAGTATTCAATTCACTTTATGTGAAAGTTTTTATTATACCCATCTTGGATGCCAATGATATTAGGACTAGTTTCATAACCAAAGAAAATTACCATGCTGGTATAAAAGACACTAAAAATAATATAAGTGAAGCATGAGAGTTCATCTATTTCTTCAAAATAAAACCACCGTCGTGCTCTAAAAGGGTATAAGTGAAGCACTAGATCAAATGACAAACTACTCCGAAAGATGTAAGTGAAGATCAATGAGTAGTCGAATAATTATGAAACTATGTGAAGACTCTCTAACATTTAAGAATTTTAGATATTGGTATTTTATTCAAACAGAAAGCAAAACAAAATAAAGTAAAATTATGCTCCAAGCAAAACACATATCATGTGGTGAATAAAAATATAGCTCCAAGTAAAGTTACCGATGAACGAAGACGAAAGAGGGGATGCCATCCGGGGCATCCCCAAGATTAGGCTCTTGGTTGTCCTTGAATATTACCTTGGGGTGACTTGGGCATCCCCAATCTTAGGCTCTTTCCACTCCTTATTCCATAGTCCATCGAATCTTTACCCAAAACTTGAAAACTTCACAACACAAAACTCAACAGAAAACTTGCAAGCTCCGTTAGTATAAGAAAATAAATCACCACTTAGGTACTATTGTTAACTCATTCTAAATTCATATTGGTGTAATATATACTGTATTCCAACTTATCTATGGCTCATACCCTCCGATACTACTCATAGATTCATCAAAATAAGAAAACAACACATAGAAAACTGAATCTGTCAAAAACAGAACAATCTGTAGTAATCTGGATCAAACGTATACTTCTGGAACCCCAAAAATTCTAAAATAAATTTATGTACGTGAGGAATTTATATATTAGTCATCTTCAAAAAGAATCAACCTAATCACACTCTCCAGTAAAACATGGCAGCAAATCTCGTGAGCGCTAAAGTTTCTGTTTTTTACAGCAAGATCGCAAAGACTTCACCCAAGTCTTTCCAAAGGTTCTACTTGGCACAAACACTAATTAAAACATAAAACCACATCTAAACAGAGGCTGGATGAATTATTTATTAGTAAACAGGAGCAAAAATCAAGGGACAGAAATAAAATTGGGTTGCCTCCCAACAAGCGCTATCGTTTAACGCCCCTAGCTAGGCATGATGATTTCAATGATGCTCACATAAAAGATAAGAATTGAAACATAAAGAGAGCATCATAAAGAATATGACTAGCACATTTAAGTCTAACCCACTTCCTATGCATAGGGATTTTGTGAGAAAACAACTTGTGGGAACCATAATCAACTAGCATAGGAGGGCAAAACAAGCATAACTTCAAAACTTTAAGCACATAGAGAGGAAACTTGATATTATTGCAATTCCTACAAGCATATGTTCCTCCCTCATAGTAATTTTCAGTATAATCATGAATGAATTCAACAATATAACCAGCACCTAAAGCATTATTTCCATGATCTACAAGCATAGAAATTTTATTACTCTCCACATAAGCAAAATTCTTCTCATTCGGAATAGTGGGAGTATCATAAGAGACTCGAATACTATAAATTGTTTCCACATTAAAAGAGTAATGTTCAGATAAAGGGTAATCATAATCATGACAAGTTTTATAAATATAATCATCACTACTTTTTATAGCATAAGTGTCATCACAATAATCATCATAGGTAGCAACTTTGTTCTCATCATAACCAATTGAAACCTCTTCCAAGATAGTGGAATCATTACTAAAAAAGTCATGACCTCTCCAAATCCACTTTCATAATTATCAAAATAAGATTCAACATCCTCCAAAATAGTGGGATCATTACTTCCTGAAGTTGACACTCTTCCAAACCCACTTTCATCAATATAATCATCATAAGTAGGAGGCATGCTATCATCATTATAAATTTGCATATCAAAACTTGGGAGACTAAAAATATCATCTTCATTAAATGTAGCATCCCCAAGCTTTGGACAAACATTAATTGCAGAAAATATATTCTCAAAAACATCATCTTCATCAAACATAGCATCCCCAAGATTGGGCCTTTTCATATCATAAGCATAATCACTCTCATCATTAATAGTATGGATAGCACCAATAGTATAGCAATTACCATCATCACAATGAGTTATAGGAGCAACATCATTTGGGAGGGATACATTTTCACCTTTTCTCCTCCGTCTTTTCTTTTTCTTCTTCACATCATGTGTGGGTTTAATCCTCTTTTCGGAGCTCCTTATTAATGAGATTGGTTGAATAGGAGGCTCCTCCTCGTCACCTGATTCATCATAAGAAATAATAGGAGAATATTGGGAAGTCTCTTCCCTTTCATTAGTATTCTCTTCATCTTCTATTTGTTTTCTTGTCTTTATGTAATTGGCAATATAAGGATTTTCAATGCAATTCACCGCACAATACATAAAAATTTCATCTGGATCAAAATCAAGAAATCTGTCAAGATTAAATTCTGGAATACCCTTAGTTATACATTTCATTTCTTCATACCTCAAAAGAAGACTAAGCTCTTTATGATGCTCAAGGGTAATCTAGTTATCACAATTTTTGGACACGATTTGATCATGAAACAAATAGCATTGGAGCTTTAAATGACCATGTTCATTGCAAAGTTCACAAGGGTGGCGATAAATATTGAATCTTTCAGCACAATCATCTATCCTTTCTTGCAACCATCTAGTTTCCAAATACTTATGCCTCTTGCAAAATCTATCTTCCCTATTTAGTGTGTGCTTGCAATCTCTATGTATTCCACAAAAGTTGACATGCTTATAAGAGACATTTTCATCATGACTAGTGCAATCATCATTAGTAACATGGATATTCAAGGAATTCAGACTAACAACATTGGAATCATGCTCATCATTCAAAGATTTAGTGCCAAACATTCTAATGCATCCTTCTTCTAACACTTTGGCACAATTATCGGAATCCTTATTTTCATGAAAGGTATTAAAAATATGAAGCATATGAGGTACCCTCAATTCCATTTTTTGTAGTTTTCTTTTATAAAATAAACTAGTGATAAAACAAGAAAGAAAAAGATCTGATTACAAGATCTAAAGATATACCTTCAAGCGCTAACCTCCCCAGCAATGGCGCCAGAAAAGAGCTTGATGTCTACTACACAACCTTCTTCTTGTAGACGTTGTTGGGCCTCCAAGTGCAGAGGTTTGTAGGACAGTACCAAATTTCCCTCAAGTGGATGACCTAAGGTTTATCAATCTGCGGGAGGCGTAGGATGAAGATGGTCTCTCTCAAGCAACCCTGTAACCAAATAACAAAGAGTCTCTTGTGTCCCCAACACACCCAATAAATGGTAAATTGTATAGGTGTACTAGTTCGGCGAAGAGATGGTGATACAAGTTCAATATGGATAGTAGATAAAGGCTTTTGTAATCTGAAAATATAAAAACAGCTAGGCGACTAATGATAAAAGTGAGCACAAACGGTATTGCAATGCTAGTAAACAAGGCCTAGGGTTCATACTTTCACCAGTGCAAGTTCTCTCAACAATAATAACATAATTGGATCATATAACTATCCCTCAACATGCAACAAAGAGTCACCCCAAAGTCACTAATAGCGGAGAACAAATGAAGAGATTATTGTAGGGTACGAAACCACCTCAAAGTTATCCTTTCTGATCGATCTATTCAAGAGTCCGTAGTAAAATAACACGAAGCTTTTCTTTCCGTTCAATCTATCATAGAGTTCGTACTAGAATAACACCTTAAGAGACAAATCAACCAAAACCCTAATGTCACCTAGATACTCCAATGTCACCTCAAGTATCCGTGGGTATGATTATATGATATGCATCACATAATCTTAGATTCATCTATTCAACCAACACAAGTACTTCAAAGAGTGCCCCAAAGTTTCTACCGGAGAGTCAAGACGAAAACATGTGCCAACCCCTATCCATAAGTTCACGAGGTCACAGAACTCGCAAGTTGATCACCAAACCATACATCAAGTGGATCACATGATATCCCATTATCACCACAGATAAGCACGTGGAAGACATACATCAAGTGTTCTCAAATCCTTGAAGACTCAATACGATAAGACAACTTCAAAGGGAAAACTCAATTCATCACAAGAGAGTAGAGGGGGAGAAACATCATAAGATCCAAATATAATAGCAAAGCTCGTGATACATCAAGATCGTGCCGACTCAAGAACACAAGAGAGAGAGAGAGAGAGATCAAACACATAGCTACTGGTACATACCCTCAGCCCCGTGAACTACTCCCTCCTCGTCATGGAGAGTGCCGGGATGACGAAGATGGCCACCGGAGAGGGATTCCCCCCTCCGGCAGGGTGCCGGAACGGGTCTAGATTTTTTTTCGGTGGCTACGGAGGCTTCTGGCGGCGGAACTCCTGATCTAGGTTTCTTTCTGGAAGTTTTGGGTTATATAAGAGGTGTTGGAGTCGGGAACAAGGCTGGGGGGTCTCCGGGCTGTCCACGAGGCAGGGCGCACGCCCAGGGGGGTGGGCATGCCCCCCACCCTCGTGGGCAGCCTGGCACTCTTCTGGCCCAACTCTTTTACTTCGTGTCCTTCTTCTAGTCCAAAAACAAGTTTCGTGAAGTTTTAGGTCAATTGGACTCCGTTCGGTTTTCCTTTTCTGCGATACTCAAAAACAAGGAAAAAACAGAAACTGGCACTGGCTCTAGGTTAATAGGTTCGTCCCGAAAATCTTCTAAAATAACATATAAATGCATATAAAACATCCTAGATGGATAATATAATAGCATGGAACAATCAAAAATTATAGATACGTTGGAGACGTATCACACACCCACTTAGTTTATTTTGTTGAGCTTTCATATATTTATAGCTCTAGTGCATCCGTTGCATGGCAATCCCTACTCCTTGCATTGATATCAATTGATGGGAATCTCCTTAGCCCGTTGATTAGCCGCGTCAATGTGAGACTTTCTCCCTTTTTGTCTTCTCAGACAACCTCCATCATCATATTCTATTCAACCCATAGTACTATGTCCATGGCTCGCGCTCATATATTGCGTGAAAGTTGAAAAAGTTTGAAAAGACTAAAGTATGAAACAATTTCTTGGCTTGTAATTGGGGTTGTGCATGATGGGAGCATTTTGTGTGACGAAAATGAAGCATGGCCAAACTATATGATTTTGTAGGGATAAGCTTTCTTTGGCTATGTTATTTTGATAAGACATGATTGCTTGGTTAGCATTGCTTGAAGTATTATTAGTTTTTATGTCAATATTAAACTTCCGTCTAGAGTCTTTCGGATCATAACATTCATGCCGCAATAAAGAGAAATACATTGAAAATTATGTTAGGTAACATTCCACATCAAAAATTCTGTTTTTATCATTTACCTACTCGAGGACGAGCAGGAATTAAGCTTGGGGATGCTTGATACGTCTTTAACGTATCTATAACTTTTGATAGTTCCATGCTATTATATTATCTGTTTTGGATGTTTATGGGCTTTATTATGCACTTTTATATTATTTTTGGGACTAACCTATTAACCAAAGGCCCAGTGCAAATTGCTATTTTTTTTTCCTATTTCAGTGTTTCACAGAAAACGAATATCAAACGGAATCCAAACAGAATGAAACCTTCGCAAGGATCTTTTTTGGAACAAACGCAATCTAGGAGACTTGTAGTGGACGTCAAGGAAGCAACGAGGCGGCCACGAGGTAGGGCGGTGCGCCCAGGGGGGCCAGACGCGCCCCAACACTCGTGGGGCTCTCACAGCTCCACCGACCTACTTCTTTCGCCTATATATACTCTTATACCCTGAAAACATCAGGGGAGCCACGAAACCACTTTTCCACCGGCGCAACCTTTTGTACCCATGAGATCCCATCTGGGGACCTTTTCCGGCGATCTGCCGGAGGGGGATTCACTACTAGAAAAATGGCTATAGCTAATATGGACACTAATGGCGCACCATGTATGTGGTGCGCCACTGCTATATAGCAGTGGCGTACTAGATATAGGTGCACCATTAATGGCCATATTACTAATGGCGCACCTGGTATGTGGTGCGCCATTACTAGTTTTGTCCTGGCCCCACACCCCTCCCCAGACTTACCAGTGGCGCACCAGGGGATAGTGCGCCATTACTAGTTTTAACTAGTAATGGCGCACCACACCCTCGGTGCGCCACTACTAACAATTGTTTTTTTTCAAAACTAGCAATGGCGCACCACGCACCAGGTGCGCCATTAGTAACCCTGGTTACCAATGGCGCATTCTTAGGAGGTGCGCCATTGGTAACCTGAGAGCAGCTAGATATTTTTGGCAGCCACCTACCACACTCACTTTCCCCACTTCATTCTCTCCACCTCTACCAAGCTTGGTCTCGGTTGCCTCCTCCTCCTCACCTCATTTGCACCATAGATTCACCCAAATTAAGTGGCTAAATTTCCTTTTTTTGATAGGTAAGTAAGGGGAAAGCTTTCTTTATGTTCTAGATCTAGTTTTTTTCTCCCTCCAACAACGTACACACTTTTTATGGCCTAGATCTACGTATGTTTGTGGTGTTGCATATGTTTGTGTTTGCAGGTACCGGTTTTTGAAATGCGATAGTTGACGATATTTTGCCGGAATGTTGATTCATTTCCGTTTCGGCTAGACTTTGGCACTATGCATTCTTTTTGGTCCTATTTTTAGGCAAAGTCATGCCAAATTTTTTTTGGGTTCTAAAATATCGTTTTGCTCTACCCCGCAGGCGACCATGGTCTGCACGATGACCGAAGGCATCATGAATAGGTTTTTGAGCTCCGCGAAGGCCGAGATGCTTCAAAAGAATGAGACGGAGATAAGATGTCCGTGTCGAAGATGCAAGCTGAAGAGCCTTATGGACCCGGATTCCAAACAGGTGCGGGACCACCTGCTCGTGCGTGGTTTCATGGATGGCTATCGGTGGCAAGGTGATGAAGATGATTATGAAGTCGTCCATGGGGCCGGGCAAGAAATAAGGAAGGGCAGCAAGACAATAGCGGCGAGGGCGGGCGAGAAGACGAAGAATCTCCAGGACATGATCACGAAGTACATGCAGGACACAGTCATCATGTAAAAGATGCCGGACATGATGATGAGGAAGATCAAGACGAAGGGCATGATCATGAAGAGGAAGATGCCGGAGCAGACGACGATGGACCATCAATGGGCTGGGTGCAGGACCCTCGTATTCAAGAGCTGCTTCTCAAGTAGACGGGTAACGCAAGAGCTGCCGCCCGAGAGAAAGCCAAGCTAGATCAACTGGAGATAGACGCGGTTACTCCATTGTATGAAGGATGCAGGCCCGAGGATACCTGCCTAAAAGTAACGCTCATGGCTCTGGACATGAATGTAAAACACAAAATGACCGACGCATGCTTCGACGATAACATGTCATTCGGGCATGAACGTCTTCCCAAGGGGAACAAGTGCCCGACCAGTTTCGAGCAGGCGAAGAAAATCATGTGTCCTCTGGATTTACCGCACGTGAAATACCAAGTGTGCATGAATGATTGCATCATTTATTGGGACGAGCATGCAGAGTCTACCATATGTCCGGTGTGCGGTGTCACTCGATACAAGAACATGAAGAAAGCTCCTCGAAAAGTGGTGTGGTACTTTCCGATCACTCCTCGTCTGCAATGGTATTTCGCGGACCCTAAGCTAGCAAAGCTCCTGCGTTGGCACACGGATAGGGAGGAGAAGAAGCGAGAAGATGACGGAAATGATCCGGAGATAAATAAAAAAGACAAGATGCTGAGTGACCCTAAGGATGCGAGCCAGTGGCAAGCGTTGAAATTCGAACACCCAGAATTTGGGGACGATCCAAGGAACAGTGTGCTGGGCGCGATCACCGATGGAGTCAATCCGTTTGGCAGCCAGAGAAGCACACATAGAACCTAGCATGTGTTCGTGTGGATGTACAACCTTCCCCCCTGGTTGTGCATGAAGAGGAAGTACATTCACATCAGTATGCTAATTGAAGGGCCGAAACAACCAGGGAACGACATCAATCTGTATCTGGGGCTGCTGAAAGAGGAGCTAGACACACTGTGGAAAACACCAACCAATACGTGGGACGCCGTAGAGAAAGGATATTTTTCTATGAGAGCCGCACTGCTCACGACGGTGCACGACTATCTCGGTTACGGATATGTCGGGGGCAGGTGGTCCACGGATTTTGTGCATGCGTTAGGTGCATGGATGACACAATGTATCGCCGGCTAGATAGAGACCTAGGGTCTTCGAAAACCGTGTTCATGGGACATCGAAGGTGGCTTTGCGATGATGACTCATGGAGAAAACGCAAAGATCTGTTCGATGGTGAAACCGAACCCCGAAGATGCCCGCATAAGAGGAGCGGCGAGGAAATAGACGAGCTGTTGAAAAATTGGAAAGAGTGCCCACCGTCGGGAAAGAAGAGAAAGGCGCCAGAGCCACTGCTGAAGGTATGGAAAATGAGGTCTATTTTCTTGGACTTGTCGTACGGGAAGATCCTCCGTGTGCCTCACAGCCTTAATGTCATGCATATCACGAAGAACGTGTGCGAGAGTCTGTTTGGTACCCTGCTCAACATGCCAGAGAGGACCAAAGATGGGCCGAAAGCAAGGGCAGACTTGCAATCAATGGGCACCAGGGAGGAGCTTCATGCAAACCGCCCTAATGATGATGATGATGAGGCGAAGGACACATAAAGTCGTCGCAAAGGCAAAAAGGCCAAGAAGATCGAATATGACTGTCCTCCCGTGTGCTTCACTCTAAGTTAGGAGGAGATCGAGTAGTTTTTTACCTGCCTCATAGGAGTAAAACTTCCTTACGGTTACGGGGGGAAGATAAGCAGATACCTAGACTCAGCGAAGCAGAAGTTCAACGGGATGAAGTCTCACGACTGTCACGTGCTGATGACGCAGATACTTCCAGTTGCAATCCGTGGGATCATGGACGCGCACGTCCGTGAAATGCTATTTGGCCTATGCAACTTTTTCGATGTCATCTCTCGGAAATCGGTTGGCGTGAGGCAACTCAGAAGGCTACAGGAAGAGATCGTGGTGATACTATGCGAGCTTGAGATGTACTTCCCGCCCGCATTCTTCGATGTTATGGTGCATCTGTTGGTCCATATCGTGGAGGATATCATCCAACTCGGGCCGACGTTCCTGCACAACATGATGCCGTTCGAAAGGATGAATGGTGTCATCAAAGGATACGTTCACAACAGGGCACGTCCAGATGGAAGCATAGCCAAGGGCTTTCTGACCGAAGAGTGCATCTCCTTCTACATGAATTATATAGGCATCGAGAACCCCATTGGTCTGCCCGTCAACAGGCACCTCGGTAGGCTCACTGGATGGGGTCACCGTGAGGGTCGCCGTGAAATGCATGTCTACTTCAAGGGTCGACTCGCCGACTTTGAAAGAGCAAACCTAGTCGTGCTACAACACATAGACGTGGTCGATCCTTGGGTGGTAGAGCACAAAACCTTCATTGAGAAGATGTACAATGACCAGGCCAACAGAGGACGGACGGAGATATAATCAAAGAGCACAACTCATGTTTCACACGTTGGTTCAAGGACAAGCTTCTGTCGTACCCTTTACATGAGGATTCTTTCGCGGAAGAAAAACTCATATTCGCCTTGTCACAGGGCGTCGAGCACAACCTGATGACCTATGAGGCGTACGATATCAATGGCTACACATTCTAAACCGAGGAAAAGGACATGAAGAGCGATTATCAGAACTCCAGGGTAACGATGGAATCCTATGCCGGTAACAACAAGGACAGATACTACGGAAGGATCGAGGAGATTTGGGAGCTGAGCTGCGCTGGAGAGAAGGTCCCGATGTTCCGTGTCAGATGGGCCAAGAGTGTCCTAAAATAATACTGGTATTTCACCACCATGGTTATACCCGAAGCCAAATCCAAGACCGCGGGCGCAAACGTCACCGTGAAAAATGAGCCATGGGCACTGGCTTCCCAAGTAGACCAATGCGTCTTCATTACCGACCCGTCAAAGACCAGTCGTGTTGTCGTGAGGAGAGGCAAAAGGAACATCATCGGAATGGATGGAGTCGCCAATGAGCAAGACTTCGACAAGTACGGTGACCCGAAGATGGAAGATGACGACGACGATGAAGTACCATACACCACAAGAAGAAGCAGGACCACCCTACCTAAAGGACGTCCGTTCAAGAGAAGAGCTCCATTTGTGAAAAAGAAGGGCAAGAAGATTGTGAAAAGATAGCTAAGATCGAATCACGATGTGTCGGCCACGTGCGTGTGTGTCAGTGCAAGCTCAATTATTACATGCAACTAGATTATTACATGTATAACTTGATTTCAACCATGTCATCTAATTCTAAATCTTTGCACAATGGTTTAAATTGTAGTCTTCATTTCTCGATTGTATTTCGACATATGGAAATGAAATTTCTTCTGTTCTAGTCCTCTATCTAGTAACCTATTTTGTTCAAAATAGTGGGGATTAATGTTTTCTATACTTAACTTCCTTTTGTAACTTCTCCATCACCAAGTTGAAGTATCGACCACCTTCTTCTTCGATTTAGAATTTTTGTTCTTCTCCCTCTTGTTTTGTTGCAAATCATCATTTAGAGGAACCTTGGGCTTCTTTGTGTTTTCTTCTGGTAGTTTAATTGTTTTTATTTATGTTTATTCTGGTAAAGTAAAAAAAAGTTAGTAATGGCGTACCAGGAAAAGGTGCGCCATTGATATCACGGTGTTTATGGCGCACCCCTAGAAGGTGCGCCATTAATATACCAATTTTTTTATGTTTATTCTGGTATTTTATTTTCCAGTGTTCCTTTTCCTGCTTAAATTTGCAAACATTTTTTGAAAATGTGAACATTTTTCTAACTCACAAAAAGTATTGAATTTGTTAATATTTTTTGAACTCATGAATATTTTTAAATTTCATGGGCACTTTTTGAATTCATGAATATTTTTTCATATTCATAAATGTTTTACCTATTCACAAATGTTTTGCATTGCAAGTATTTGAAAATTACTAATAACTACTTATATCGTAACATTTTAAAATTTATGGTCATTTTCTAAAAAAATATTAGATGCAACTAAAAATCCAAAAAAAATAGTAATGGCGCACCAGGAGAAGGTGCGCCATTGCTATCACGGTGTTTATGGCGCACCCCTAAATGGTGCGCCATTGGTATACCAACTTTTATGGCGCACCCCTAAAAGGTGCGCTATTGCTAACCCTCCCCCACTAAAGTAACCCCATCCACTCCAACTTGCTCCCCTCTCCCTCTGGCCTCTCTCCCTCCCTCGCCAGATCCACCCGCCCGATCGCCTCCATCGCCGTTCGTCGCCCACCACCGCGGCGACCACCTTCCCCCGTGCTCCTCCGTGGCGACCACCTTCCCCCGTTCGTTGCCGTTCGTCGCCCACCATCGCGGCAACCACCTTCCCCCAGTGAGCTCTGCCTCCTCTCCCCTCTTCCTTCTCTACCTCTTCCGCCGCCGTCGCCTCCTCTCCCGACTCATATCTCTGGTGCTCTCCTCCGGCTCAGATCAGAGACCGCTAGGGCATAGTCGGCAAGGGAGCAGCGGTCATCTCCAACCCTTCTTGCTTCCCCTCGGAGGAGCAGTCCAAGAGGGGGCTTCGCCGGCGAGTCGTGGGCCTCATCGCCAACGGTGACCTCGGGCTCCTCTCGGCGGTTATTAAAGGTAAATTTCTTACCTTTGGACTGCTTCTTCAAACACTACACATCTAGCTGGAAAGTATTAGAAGAACGGAGGTGCAGACAAAATTTAATGATAAGGATAAGGCACATCTAGCTGATTGTTTCTTCAAACACTACACATCGACCAACCAGCGATCACACTTAGCCCATTTAGCTGTTTGGTGGACGGAGTTGAATTTTGTCCACTCGTCAAATTCTCTGCTTAACATCAAACAGAAGCATCCCTTGATACCGTTTTTCTGTTGTTGGCTTGTTGCACATACACTGATTTCTCAAATAGTCAGTGATAGAATGTGGGCAATTTGATGTGGTCAATTTGTTGCATGTTAGAATATGATTTTAAAAGAATTTTCCGACGATGACTTCTGCTGGGTAATGTGCATCTTCGTGTGCTCTCCATTTTAAGTTGCAAAATAGGACAAGTTCTTCAAATAATTAGACATCCTATGGTATGAGCTGCATGGCTGGATGATTGGATTTGCATTTAGTAACATTTTTTAGTCATGGTTGTCATACAAATTGTACTCGTATCTTATTTTCCATTATAGATGAAATTGTGCATCACGACTTCTGTATATATCCCAGATTTTAGTATAAGTTTCTTATGTCTTGTGTCATGTGGGATCTACTGTTTTGAAGGCGATTATAAGTGCATGGTTAGTTACTGTCATGTGGGATCTACTGAATTGTTAGTTACTATTGTCAATGGTGTGATTAACCCTCTGAAAAAAGCATGTCCTTTACTGCTACTGCCCAACAGTGACTGTGTCTCTGCATTGCTGTAGAGGCGACTCTGAATATGTTCTACATACATGCAAGTATGGACTGTTATTGTGTTCCCGGCCTGCTGCTTGAGCCGTCGCTGCTTTGCTGTTGCTGCCGCTACCTGTTGCTGTGGTTTGCAGGGAAAAATACCCCTTTCTCCTGAAATGTTGATTAATTTCCGTTTCGGTTGAGAATGGGGCACTCCTAGGTCAAGAAAATTAGCAAAGGTCATGCCCAATTTTCTTGACCTAGAAGGTGACCGATTCTCAACCAAAACAAAAATTAATCAGCATGAATGGCTTTTACCTGGGAGCATTGTTCAGCATTGCTTATATCTGCGCATATGGTCTATTTGTTATTACTGCAGCACCATGTATTTTTCTGATGATGGCAGTTTGGTGCTTGTCTGTAGTCAAATAGGAGTAAAGGATCACAACTTTGTATGTTATGTGTAATCACCTGTAAACTTTGACAGTTGTTATAAATTAAAGAAAATAAGTAACCGAGGCTTGCAATCCTCAACCAAATGCAAGTACTTGGCTGAACTTCAACACTAGGCATGCATGATTTCCACAACTTACAGCTAAGCAAGCAGCTAGCATTTCCCTTTGCTTTTGGCACTTGAGGTTGTTCAAGTAAAAGAAGAAAGAAATGTTGAACTAAAGGTACTAGTGGGGTGCCTAATGATCACCCAACCATTTCAAAGACTTCTTTCAATGTGCAATCTGTTTTAAACGCCCGACTACCACAAAGGTGTACACCACACATGTATGCAAATGCAAGCATGGCACCTTCCATTAGTGAAATACCACAATCTATGGCAAGCACATTGTTTTCATGGAGGTTTAAGCGAGAAAAAGTATGAACCCCAAATTAGTTCTCAAATAAAAGCAGGAACCTTATGGAACGTAGCATGAACCCCACTCACCCACTCAACTTTTAGGTTAGAGTGATCGATACAGTATAATCCAGTGAAAGACCTAAGGAGACTATTCTAGTGACCTCACACACATTCAGCTTAAGAACACAGCAACACTGTTGCATTATTCCACTGGTACTTGCTAAAGCTAGTATGAATGTGTGACCCTCCAGCTTTAGCAATAGTGCACTTAGTAGGATAGAAATAGTGCACTTGGAACAATCTTTTGGGTAAAGGGGAGTTTATAACCTGTAATGTGAAAATATATAGGATAGAAGAATGGATACTACCCTGATTTCATCCAATAACTCTAGTAGCCTTTTTTCCTATTTAGAGCGAACGTGTGATGTCTACTACACAACCTTCTTCTTGTAAACGTTGTTGGGCCTCAAAGTGCAGAGGTTTGTAGGACAGTAGCAAATTTCCCTCAAGTGGATGACCTAAGGTTTATCAATCTGTAGGAGGCGTAGGATGAAGATGGTCTCTCTCAAGCAACCCCGCAACCAAATAACAAAGAGTCTCTTGTGTCCCCAACACACCCAATACAAGGGTAAATTTTATAGGTGCACTAGTTTGGCGAAGAGATGATGATACAAGTGGTATATGGATGGTAGATAATAGTTTTTGCAATCTTACAATATAAAAATAGCAAGGTAAATGATGATAAAAGTGAGTATAAACGGTATTGCAATGCTAGGAAACAAGGCCTAGGGTTCATACTTTCACTAGTGCAAGTCCTCTCAACAATAATAACATAATTGGATCACATAACTATCCCTCAACATGCAACAAAGAGTCACTCCAAAGTCACTAATAGCGGAGAACAAACGAAGAGATTATGGTAGAGTACGAAACCACCTCAAAGTTATTCTTTGCAATCAATCCATTGAGCTATTCCTATAAGTGTCACAAACAGCCCGAGAGTTCGTACTAGAATAACACCTTCAGACACAAATCAACCAAAACCCTATTGTCACCTAGATACTCCAATGTCACCTCAAGTATCCGTGGGTATGATTATACGATATGCATCACACAATCTTAGATTCATCTATTCAACCAACACATAGAACCTCAAAGAGTGCCCCAAAGTTTCTACCGGAGAATCACGACGAAAACATGTGCCGACCCCTATGCATAGGTTCATGGGCGGAACCCGCAAGTTGATCACCAAAACATACATCAAGTGAATCGCCTGATATCCCATTGTCACCACAGATACACACGGCAAGACATACATCAAGTGTTCTCAAATCTTTAAAGACTCAATCCGATAAGATAACTTCAGAGGGCAAACTCAATCCATTACAAGAGAGTAGAGGGGGAGAAACATCATAAGATCCAACTATAATAGCAAAGATCGCGATACATCAAGAGCATACCACCTCAATAACACGAGAGAGAGAGAGAGAGATTAAACACATAGCTACTGGTACATACCCTCAGCCCCGAGGGAGAACTACTCCCTCCTCATCATGGAGAGCACCGGGATGATGAAGATGGCCAACGGAGAGGGATTCCCCCTCCGGCAGTGTGCCAGAACGGGTCTAGATTGGTTTTCGGTGGCTACGGAGGCTTCTGGCGGCGGAACTCCCGATCTATTGTGCTCCCTGATTGTTTTAGGGTATATGGATATATATAAGCGAAATAAATATGTCAGGGGAGCCACGAGGGGCCCACGAGGGTGGAGGGCGCGCCCAGGGGGGTGGGCGCGCCCCCCTGCCTCGTGGCTTCCTCGTTGCTTCCCTTACGTACACCCCAAGTCTTCTGGACTGCTTCCGTTCCAAAAATAAGTTCCGTGAAGTTTCAGGTCAATTGGACTCCGTTTGATTTTCCTTTTCTGCGATACTCTAAAACAAGGAAAAAACAAAAACTGGCTCTGGGCTCTCGGTTAATAGGTTAGTACCAAAAATAATATAAAAGTGCATATAAAACATCCAAGGTTGATAATATAATAGCATAGAACAATCAAAAATTATAGATACGTTGGAGACATATCAGCATCCCCAAGCTTAATTCCTGCTCGTCCTCGAGTAGGTAAATAATAAAAACAGAATTTTCGATGTGGAATGCTACCTAACATATTTCTTTATGTAATTCTCTATTGTGGCAAGATATTCAGATCCATAATATTCAAGACAAAATTTTAATATTGACATAAAAATAATAATACTTCAAGCATACTAACTAAGCAATCATGTCTTCTCAAAATAACATGGCCAAAGAAAGTTCATCCCTACAAAATCATATAGTTTAGTCATGCTCCATTTTCGTCACACAAGAATTCTCTCATCATTCACAACCCCGATGACAAGCCAAGCAATTGTTTCATACTCTAGTAATCTCAAACCTATAAACTTTCACGCAATATACGAGCGCGAGCCATGGACATAGCACTATGGGTGGAATAGAATATGACGATGGGGGTTATGTGGAGAAGACAAAAAAGGAGAAAGTCTCACATCAACGAGGCTAATCAATGGGCTATGGAGATGCCCATCGATTGATGTTAATGCAAGGAGTAGGAATTGCCATGCAACAGATGCACTAGAGCTATAAATGTATGAAAGCTCAACAAAAGAAACTAAGTGGGTGTGCATCCAACTTTCTTGCTCTCGTAGACCTAGGGCACTTGAGGAGGCCCATTGTTGGAATATACAAGCCAAGTTCTATAATGAAAAATTCCGACTAGTATATGAAAGTGACAAAACAAAAGATTCTCTATCATGAAGATTATGGTGTTACTTTGAAGCACAAGTGTGGCAAAGGATAGTAGCATTGTCCCTTCTCTCTTTTTCTCTCTCTCTCTCTCTTTGTGGCCTTCTCTTCTTTTTTTCTTTTTTTAATTGCTCACTTGGGACAATGCTCTAGAAAATGATGATCATCACACTTCTATTTATTTACAACTCAATGATTACAACTTGATGCTAGAACAAAAGATGACTCTATATGAATGCCTCCGGCGGTGTACCGGGATATGCAATGAACAAAGAGTGACATGTATGAAAGAATTATGAACGGTGACTTTGCCACAAATACGATGTCAACTACATGATCATGCTAAGCAATATGACAATGATGAATGTGTCATGATAAACAGAAAGGTGGAAAGTTGCATGGCAATATATCTCAGAATGGCTATGGAAATGCCATAATAGGTAGGTATGGTGGTTGTTTTGAGGAAGATATAAGGAGGTTTATGTGTGAAAGAGCGTATCATATCACGGGGTTAGGATGCACCCGCGAAGTTTGCACCAACTCTTAATGTGAGAAAAGGCAATGCACGGTACCGAAGAGGCTAGCAGTGATGGAAGGGTGAGAGTGTGTATAATCCATGGAATCAACGTTAGTCAAAAAGAACTCACATACTTATTGCAAAAAATCTACAATTCATCAAAAACCAAGCATTACGCGCATTCTCCTAGGGGGATATATTGGTAGGAAAGGACCATCGCTCGTCCCTGACCGCCACTGATAAGGAGGACAATCAAAGAACACCTCATATTTCAAATTTGTTAGATAACGGTTACCATACGTGCATGCTACGGGACTTGCAAACTTCAACACAAGCATTTCTCAAATTCACAACTACTCAACTAGCACGACTTTGATATTATTACCTCCATATCTCAAAACAATCATCAAGAATCAAACTTCTCTTAGTATTCAAAACACTCATAAGATTTTTTTACTAATCTTGAATACCTAGCATATTAGGATTATTTAAGAAAATTACCATGCTATTTAAGACTCTAAAAATAATCTAAGTGAATCATGAGAGTTCATCTATTTCTTCAAAATAAAACTACCACCATGCTCAAAAAGATATAAGTGAAGTACTAGAGCTAACAACAAACTACTCCGAAAGTTATAAGTGAAGATCAATGAGTAGTTGAATAATTATGCAACTATGTGAAGACTCTCTAACATTTTATAATTTCAGATATTGGTATTCTATTCAAACAGCAAGCAAAACAAAAGAAAATAAAATGACGCTCCAAGCAAAACACATATCACGTGGCGAATAAAAATATAGCTCCAAGTAAAGTTACCGATGAACGAAGACAAAAGAGGGGATGCCATCCGGGGCATCCCCAAGCTTAGGCTCTTGGTTATTCTTGAATATTACCTTGGGGTGCCTTGGGAATCCCCAAGCATAAGCTCTTACCACTCCTTATTCCATAGTCCATCGAATCTTTACCCAAAACTTGAAAACTTCACAACACAAAACTTAATAGAAAACTCGTAAGCCCCGTTAGTATAAGAAAGAAAATCACCATCATAAGGTACTGTAATGAACTCATTATAAATTCATATTGGTGTAATATATATTGTATTCCAACTTCTCTATGGTTCATACCCTCCGATACTACTCATAGATTCATCAAAATAAGCAAACAACACAGTGAAAACAAAATCTGTCAAAAACAGAACAGTCTGTAGTAATCTGTAGGTTTCGACCACTTCTGTAACTCATGCAATTCTCAAATAAATTGGTGGACCCGAGGAATTTATCTATTAATCATCTGCAAAAATAATTAACTAAATATTACTCTCAAATAAAAAATGGCAGAAAATCTCGTCAGCGCTAAAGTTTCTGTTTTTTTACAACAAGATCTCAAAGACTTTCCCCAAGTCTTCCCAAAGGTTCTACTTGGCACAAACACTAATTAAAAGCACAAAACCACATCTAAACAGAGGCTAGATGAATTTTTTTATTACTAAACAGGAACAAAAAGCAAGGGACTAAAATAAAATTGGGTTGCCTCCCAACAAGCGCTATCGTTTAACGCCTCTAGCTAGGCATGATGATTTCAATGATGCTGACATGAAAGATAAGAATTGAAAGATAAAGAGAGCATCATGAAGAATATGACTAGCACATTTAAGCCTAACCCACTTCCTGTGCATAGGGATTTTGTGAGCAAACAACTTGTGGGAACAAGAATCAACTTGCATGGGAAGGTAAAAACAAGCATAACTTCTAAACTTTAAGCACATAGAGAGGAAACTTGATATTATTGCAATTCCTACAAGCATAAGTTCCTCCCTCATAAGAATTTTCAGTAGCATCATGAATGAATTCAACAATATAACCAGCACCTAAAGCATTCTTTTCATGATCTACAAGCATAGGATTTTTATTACTCTCCACATAAGAAAAATTCTTCTAATTTAGAATAGTGGGAGTATCATAAAAGACTCGAATACTATAAATTGTTTCCACATTAAAAGAGTAATGTTCAGAAAAAGGGTAATCATAATCGTGACAAGTTTTATAAATATAATCATCACTACTTTTATAGCATATGTATCATCACAACAATTATCATAAGTAGCAACTTTGTTCTCATCATAATCGATTGAAACCTCTTCCAAGCTAGTGGAATCATTACTAAATAAAGTCATGACCTCTCCAAATCCACTTTCATAATTATCATAAGTAGGAGGCATGCTATCATCATAATAAATTTGCATATCAAAACTTGGGAGACTACAAATATCATCTTCATTAATCATAGCTTCCCCAAGCTTGGGACTAACATAGCATCCCCAAGCTTGGTACTTTTCATATCATAAGCATAATCACCCTCATCATTAATAGTATGGATACCACCAATAGTATAGCAATTATCATATTCTTCCAAGCAAGTGCCAAAAAGATTTTCAAGATCATAAGAAGTATCATTATCTTCCCAATCATAATCATCACAACAAGAAATAGGCATAACAAGATCATCATTAAGTGCATCATCTTCCACCATTATTTTTTATTTATTTTCATGAGGCACAACAATATTGGGAGCAACATTATTTGGGAGACATATCTTTTTACCTCTCTTCCTTTTTCTTTTCTTCTTCTTAACCTCATGTGTGGGTTCAATCCTCTTTTTGGAGCTCCTTATTAATGAGATTGGTTTAATAGAAGGCTCCTCCTCGTTACCTGATTCATCATAAGAAATAATAGGAGAATATTGGGAAGTCTCTTCCCTTTTGTTAGTATTCTCTTCATCCTCTATTTGTTTTCTTTTCTTTATGTAATTGGCAATATGAGGATTTTCAATGCAATTCACCGCACAATACATATAAATTTCCTCTAGATCAAAACCAAGAAGTTTATAACGGGCAAATTCTGGAAGATGCTTAGTTATACGTTTCATTTCTTTGTAACCCATAGGCAAACTGAGTTCATTATAATGTGCAAGGGAAATCAAGTCATCACAATTTTTGGACACGATTAGATCATGAAACAATTTGCATTGGATAGCTTAATGACCCTGTTCAGTGCAAAGTCCACAAGTACGGCCAAGAAAATTTAAATTTTCAGCACAATCATCTAGCCTTTCTTGCAACAGTTTAGTTTCTAAGTACTTATGCCTCTTGCAATATCTATCTTCCCTATATGGTGTGTACTTACAAACCCAATGCACTCCAAAAAAATTGACATATTATAGAAGACATTTTCATCATAACTAGTGCAATCATCATTAGTACCAAGGATATTCAATGAGTTCATACTAACAACATTCCAATCATGCTCATCATTCAATGATTTACTGCCAAACATTTTAATGCATTCTTCTTCTAACACTTCGGCACAATTTTCCTTTCCATCATACTCACAAAAGATATTAAAAAGATGAAGTGTATGAGGTAAACTTAATTCCATTTTTTTGTAATTTTCTTTTATAAACTAAACTAGTGATAAAACAAGAAACTAAAAGACTCGATTGCAAGATGTAAAGATATACCTTCAAGCGCTAACATCCCCGGCAACGGCGCCAGAAAAGAGCTTGATGTCTACTACAGAACCTTCTTCTTGTAGACGTTGTTGGGCCTCCAAGTGCAGAGGTTTGTAGGACAGTAGCAAATTTCCCTCAAGTGGATGACCTAAGGTTTATCAATCCGTAGGAGGCATAGGATTAAGATGGTCTCTCTCAAGCAACCCTGCAACCAAATAACAAAGAGTCTTTTGTGTCCCAACACACCCAATACAATGGTAAATTGTATAGGTGCACTAGTTCGGCGAAGAGATGATGATACAAGTGGTACATGGATGGTAGATAATAGTTTTTGTAATCTGAAAATATAAAAACAGCAAGGTAACTAATGATAAAAGTGAGCGTAAACGGTATTGCAATGCTAGGAAAAAAGGCCTAGGGTTCATACTTTCACTAGTGCAAGTCCTATAAACAATAATAACATAATTGGATCACATAACTATCCCTCAACATGCAACAAAGAGTCACTCCAAATTCACTAATAGCGGAGAACAGACGAAGAGATCATGGTAGGGTACGAAACCACCTCAAAGTTATTCTTTCCAATCTATCCGTTGGGCTATTCATATAAGTGTCACAAACAACCCTAGAGTTCGTACTAGAATAACACCTTAAGACACAAATCAACCAAAATCCTAATGTCACCTAGATACTCCAATGTCACCTCAAGTATCCGTGGGTATGATTATACGATATACATCACACAATCTCAGATTCATCTATTCAACCAACACATAGAACCTCAAAGAGTGCGCCAAAGTTTCTACCAGAGAATCACGACGAAAATGTGTGCCAACCCCTATGCATAGGTTCATGGGCGGAACCCGCAAGTTGATCACCAAAATATACATCAAGTGAATCACGTGATATCCCATTGTCACCACAGATATGCACGACAAGACATATATCAAGTGTTCTCAAATCTTTAAAGACTTAATCCGATAAGATAACTTCAAAGGGCAAACTCAATCCATTACAAGAGAGTAGAGGGGGAGAAACATCATAAGATCCAACTATAATAGCAAAGCTCGCGATACATCAAGATCGTACCACCTCAAGAACACGAGAGAGAGAGAGAGATCAAACACATAGCTACTGGTACATGCCCTCAGCCCCGAAGGAGAACTACTCCCTCCTCGTTATGGAGAGCACCTGGGTGATGAAGATGGCTATCGGAGAGGGATTCCCCCTCCGGAAGGGTGCCGGAACAGGTCTAGATTGGTTTTCGGTGGCTATGGAGGCTGCTGGCGGCGGAACTCCCGATCTATTGTGCTCCCTGATCGTTTTAGGGTATTTGGATATATATAGGCGGAAGAAATATGTTAGGGGAGCCACGAGGGGCCCACGAGGGTGGAGGGCGCGCCCAGGGGGGTGGGCGCGCCCCCTGCCTCGTGGCTTCCTCGTTGCTTCCCTTACGTACACCCCAAGTCTTCTGGATTGCTCCCGTTCCAAAAATAAGTTCCGTGAAGTTTCAGGTTAATTGGACTCCCTTTGATTTTCCTTTTCTACGATACTCTAAAACAATGAAAAAACAGAAACTGGCACTGGCACTGGGCTCTGGGTTAATAGGTTAGTCCCAAAAATAATATAAAAGTGCATATAAGTGCATATAAAACATCCAAGTTTGATAATATAATAGCATGGAACAATCAAAAATTATAGATACGTTGGAGACGTATTAGCATCCCCAAGCTTAATTCATGCTCGTCCTCAAGTAGATAAATGATAAAAACAGAATTTTTTATGTGGAATGCTACCTAACATATTTCTTTATGTAATTCTCTATTGTGGCAAGAATATCCAGATCCATAAGATTCAAGACAAAAGTTTAATATTGACATAAAAATATAATACTTCAAGCATACTAACTAAGCAATAATGTCTTCTCAAAATAACATGGCCAAAGAAAGTTCATCCTTACAAAATCATATAGTTTAGTCATGCTCCATTTTCGTCACACAAGAATGCTCTCATCATGCACAACCCCGATGACAAGCCAAGCAGTTGTTTCATACTTTAGTAATCTCAAACCTATAAACTTTCACGCAATATACGAGCGCGAGCCATGGACATAGCACTATGGGTGGAATAGAATATGATGATGGGGGTTATGTGGGGAAGACAAAAAAGGAGAATGTCTCACATCAATGAGGCTAATCAATGGGCTATGGAGATGCCCATCGATTGATGTTAATGCAAGGAGTAGGGATTGCCATGCAACGGATGCACTAGAGCTATAAATGTATGAAATGTCAACAAAAGAAACTAAGTGGGTGTGCATCCAACTTGCTTGCTCACGTAGACCTAGGACACTTGAGGAGGCCCATTGTTGGAATATACAAGCCGAGTTCTATAACGAAAAATTCCCACTAGTATATTGAAGTGACAAAACAAAAGACTCTCTATCATGAAGATTATGGTGCTACTTTGAAGCACAAGTGTGGCAAAGGATAGTAGCATTGTCCCTTCTCTCTTTTTCTCTCTCTCTCTTTGTGGCCTTCTCTTCTTTTTTTCTTTTTTTAATTTCTCACTTGGGACAATGCTCTAGAAAATGATGATCATCACACTTCTATTTATTTACAACTCAATGATTACAACTCGATGCTAGAACAAAAGATGACTCTATATGAATGCCTCCGGTGGTGTACCGGGATATGCAATGAACCAAGAGTGACATGTATGAACGAATTATGAATGGTGGCTTTGCCACAAATACTATGTCAACTACATGATCATGCTAAGCAATATGACAATGATGAATGTGTCATGATAAACGGAATGGTGGAAAGTTGCATGGCAATATATCTCGGAATGGCTATGGAAATGCCATAATAGGTAGGTATGGTGGTTGTTTTGAGGAAGATATAAGGAGGTTTATGTGTGAAAGAGCATATCATATCACGGGGTTTGGATGCACCAGCGAAGTTTGCGCCAACTCTCAATGTGAGAAAGGGCAATGCATGATACCGAAGAGGCTAGCAATGATGGAAGGGTGAGAGTGTGTATAATCCATGGACTCAACATTAGTCATAAAGAACTCACATACTTATTGCAAAAAAGCTACAAGTCATCAAAAACCAAGCATTACGCGCATTCTCCTAGGGGGATATATTGGTAGGAAAAGACCATTGCTCGTCCCCGACCGCCACTGATAAGGAGGACAACCAAAGAACACCTCATGTTTCAAATTTGTTACATAACGTTTACCATACGTGCATGCTACGGGACTTGCAAACTTCAGCACAAGCATTTCTCAAATTCACAACTACTCAACTAGCACGACTTTGATATTATTACCTCCATATCTCAAAACAATCATTAAGCATCAAACTTCTCTTAGTATTCAAAATACTCATAAGAATTTTTTTACTAATCTTGAATACCTAGCATATTAGGATTATTTAAGCAAATTACCAAGCTATTTAAGACTCTCAAAATAATCTAAGTGAAGCATGAGAGTTCATCTATTTCTTCAAAATAAAACTACCACCATGCTCTAAAAGATATAAGTGAAGTACTAGAGCTAACAACAAACTACTCCGAAAGTTATAAGTGAAGATCAATGAGATTGGTTGAATAGAAGGCTCCTCCTCGTTACCTGATTCATCATAAGAAATAATAGGAGAATATTGGGAAGTCTCTTCCCTTCGTTAGTATTCTCTTCATCCTCTATTTGTTTTCTTTTCTTTATGTAATTGGCAATATGAGGATTTTCAATGCAATTCACCGCACAATACATATAAATTTCCTCTTGATCAAAACCAAGAAGTTTATAGCAGGCAAATTCTGGAAGATGCTTAGTTATACGTTTCATTTCTTCGTAACCCATAGGCAAACTAAGTTCATTATAATTTGTAAGGGAAATCAAGTCATCACAATTTTTGGACACGATTAGATCATGAAACAATTTGCATCGGATAGCTAAATGAATCTGTTCATTGCAAAGTCCACAAGTACGGCCAAGAAAATTTAAATTTTCAGCACAATCATCTAGCCTTCTTGCAACAATTTAGTTTCTAAGTACTTATGCCTCTTGCAATATCTATCTTCCCTATTTGGTGTGTACTTACAAACCCAATGCACTCCGCAAAAATTGACATGTTTATAGGAGACATTTTCATCATAACTAGTGCAATCATCATTAGTACCATGGATATTCAATGAGTTCATAATAACAACATTAGAATCATGCTCATCATTCAAAGATTTAGTGAACATTTGAATGCATTCTTCTTCTAACACTTTGGCACAATTTTCCTATCCATCATACTCACGAAAGATATTAAAAAGATGAAGCGTATGAGGTGAACTTAATTCCATTTTTTTGTAATTTTCTTTTATAAACTAAACTAGTGATAAAACAAGAAACTAAAAGACTCGATTGCAAGATGTAAAGATATACCTTCAAGCGCTAACCTCCCCGGCAACGGCGCCAGAAAAGAGCTTGATGTCTACTACACAACCTTCTTCTTGTAGACGTTGTTGGGCCTCCAAGTGCAGAGGTTTGTAGGACAGTAGAAAATTTCCCCAAGTGGATGACCTAAGGTTTATCAATCCGTAGGAGGCATAGGATGAAGATGGTCTCTCTCAAGCAACCCTACAACCAAATAACGAAGAGTCTCTTGTGTCTCCAACACACCCAATACAATGGTAAATTGTATAGGTGCGCTAGTTCGGCGAAGAGATGATGATACAAGTGGTATATGGATGGTAGATAATAGTTTTTGTAATCTGAAAATATAAAAACAGCAAGGTAACTAATGATAAAAGTGAGCATAAACGGTATTGCAATGCTAGGAAAAAAGGCCTAGGGTTCATACTTTCACTAGTGCAAGTCCTCTAAACAATAATAACATAATTGGATCACATAACTATCCCTCAACATGCAACAAAGAGTCACTCCAAAGTCACTAATAGCGGAGAACATACGAAGAGATTATGGTAGGGTACGAAAGCACCTCAAAGTTATTCTTTCCAATCAATCCATTGGGCTATTCATATTAGTGTCACAAACAACCCTAGAGTTCATACTAGAATAACACCTTAAGACACAAATCAACCAAAATCCTAATGTCACCTAGATACTCCAATGTCACCTCAAGTATCCGTGGGTATGATTATACGATATACATCACACAAAATCTCAGATTCATCTATTCAACCAACACATAGAACCTCAAAGAGTGCCCCAAAGTTTCTACTGGAGAATCACGACAAAAACGTGTGCCAACCCCTATGCATAGGTTCATGGGCGGAACCCGCAAGTTGATCACCAAAACATACATCAAGTGAATCACGTGATATCCCATTGTCACCACAGATACGCACGGCAAGACATACATCAAGTGTTCTCAAATCTTTAAAGACTCAATCCGATAAGATAACTTCAAAGGGGAAACTCAATCCATTACAAGAGAGTAGAGGGGGAGAAACATCATAAGATCCGACTATAATAGCAAAGCTCGTGATACATCAAGATCGTACCACCTCAAGAACATGAGAGAGAGAGAGAGAGATCAAACACATAGCTACTGGTACATACCCTAAGCCCCGAGGGAGAACTACTCCCTCCTTGTTATGGAGAGCACCGGGATAATGAAGATGGCCACCGAAGAGGGATTCCCCCTCCGGCAGGGTGCCGGAATGGGTCTAGATTGGTTTTCGGTGGCTACGGAGGCTTCTAGCGGTGGAACTCCCGATCTATTGTGCTCCCTGATCGTTTTAGGGTATATGTATATATATATGGAAAAAATACGTCAGGGGAGCCACGAGGGGCCCATGAGGGTGGAGGGCGCGCCCCCTGCCTCGTGGCATCCTCTTTGCTTCCCTTACGTACACCCCAAGTCTTCTGGATTGCTTCCGTTCCAAAAATAAGTTCCGTGAAGTTTCAGGTCAATTGGACTCTGTTTGATTTTCCTTTTCTGTGATACTCTAAAACAAGGAAAAATAGAAACTGGCACTTGGCTCTGGGTTAATAGGTTAGTCCCCAAAATAATATAAAAGTGCATATAAATGCATATAAAACATCCAAGCTTGATAATATAATAGCATGGAACAATCAAAAATTATATATACGTTGGAGACGTATCAAGATGGCCGACAACGACGAGGCCAGCGGTTCGGGCAAGCAATTCTGGGAGCTGTCCCAGGAGATGGAGGAAGAACCTCACCGCTATGAGGACGCCGCGGAAGACACTGATCTCGACTACACAACCCTTAGTGGCGTCGGAGATGACACCACTGATGGTGTCGCCGGGGATGCCACCACTGATGATGGCAGCGAACGCACAGATGGAGCCAACCGAAGAGGCAACGGAAGGACCGGCGCCTGAACGTGCTCGGCACCGTCAAGGAGGAATTTACTCAAGTGTCCTCCAGTGGGAAACCAACGACGCCCAAAGAATTAGTTAGTGGGTACACGGGACAACTCGGGTGCATTCTCCGGAGCACCGTCTCTATCAACACCGAGAACCTAAGGCATCGTGATCGAGGGAATTTGCGCAACCTCCACTTCACGAAGCTGCACGAACGATACAAGTTCCTCGGTGATTTTGCAAACACACGCCTCTCAGGAAATAAAGTGAACAGTGCCGCCCTCACGAAGATGAGCACGGCCCTGGCTACTTGGAGAGCCGCGGTGAAGATAAGGATTCTAAGTGGTGATAGTTATGAGAAGATCAAGGAGACATATCCTTCGATCAGCGAAGCTGACTACCTGGAGTTCAAGACCAAGTGCAAGAGCAACGCATCCGCGGAATCAAGTCAGTGGGGGAAAGATATGCGGGACTTGAACTTAGGGGTCCACAAACTCGGTCCCGACGGTTACAGAGTGGCGGAACCTATATGGGACAAGGAGGACGCGGAGCGTGCCGAGCAAGGCCTGCCGCCCCTCTTCGATAAATACTGTGACAAGCAGACCAGGAACTATGTCAGGGCCCGGTACAAGGTGGACCTGGTAACAAAGGAGCTTACCACGGATCCGAAGACCAAGGCTCTTGAGCTTGTTCTGGTAAGGAATACACCCCCGCGTAATTAGCTCCATATGGTTGCATTCTAATTAATGAAGCCAAATTTCTAAATGGTTCGCGTTCCTTCCGCGGGAAACTAAAAGCAGTAGCGCGTGGTCGTCCCAGAGCTCCCTGTCTGGCCGTTGGGACACCACTTTAAATAGGGTGTTGAACATAATGAAACACAAGGATAAGTTCAGTAAGCCGTCGTCAGCTGGTCGTGTGGCCGGCAAAGGCTTGTCCACGAAATGGTCGAAATACTATACTTCTGGGCGAAAGGAGACCAACTTGGAAAGCCAGGAGCGCGAGGTTCAAGAACTCAAGGCACAAGTGGTGCGGATTCCGGAGATAGTCGAAGAGCAAGTTCGAGACCAAGTGGGAACGACGATCACCGCCATTATGCCTACCTTGCTTGAGGGGCTGCGGGGGTGGATTGCGGGCGGCCAACAGGGGCCGCCCCCGATTCCCAGCTTCACGGGCAGCAACTCGCACAACGCGCCGGCGCCATTGGTGTCTCCGGCGGCGGTGCCGACATTGGAGCTTAATGCACCCAGGTGTGGTAAGAATATGCCGGCCGGCACCTCGGCAGCAAGCGGCCCCTCCGTCACTTGCACGCCCGCCATTGGCAGTGCCTCGACATTAGCCGAGCTCGACGCCATCACGGTAACTAAGCCTCGGCCGATGACTTTATGTCCTTGCCTTTGACTAGGCATCTCTGACGCCCTACATGTTTTCGCAGGGCGTCGCCAACGTTCCATGCATTGTCGTGCACTTCGTGGACGGCGAGTTGATTGATGTCGCCAAGTCTAGAATCGTTGAACCGGGCAACCCCGTGTTCCATGGTAATCCGATGCCACCCACCGTGTATAGGGTTCAACTGGTTCAGGTGCTGCGGGGCTGCGACGACTTGTTACCTCCGTATCGACCCCCTAGGGCCGAAGAAGATGATGTGATGACCCTCAGCGCCTGCTTAGGCTAGTCCATGCTTTGGCCTAAGAGCTAGATTCGTTTGGGGGCGGGGGACAGCACCCCACAAAATACACCGCCAGTCGTGCCGGCGCCAAGCTATGGCAAGACCGCCGCAACGTTACCGCCGTCAGCTGATCCAGACATGCATATGGCACAGGATCCAAACAATGACGGCCGTACATTTACCAACGTCGATAAGTACTTCAATGAACATGGGTACGGTGACGAATTCTTGGGGCCTTCTTCTCAAGAACACAACCCTATAAAAGACAATCACGATCTAGCTGGTACCGCGGAGAAACCCAATTGCAACAGGCGTCGTCTGGCGTTCAGTTCTCAGGAGATGCCTCCAGCTGCCACCTTCACCGAGACTCAAATAGCCGAGGTGTGAAATATTATCAGCCCCAACACACTCAAGAAGGTGGTCTCTGAGCACAAGTCGATCCCATTACAGCAGAAGAAGCAGAAGGGACGGAAAGGAAAGAATAACAAGGGTGCGAGCCAGCCGACACCGAGTACGATTCGTGCTCAGGACGGGCCACCAGTACCTAAGGATATCTCGAGGAGGGTGCATGTGGTGGGTAGGCCGATGCTACCGACTAATCTGCTCAATGCTGTAACCGGTGCTATGCGGAGTCTTCATGACAGTGTTCTTTCTATGGAGTTGTGGCATATCTCCGAGAATGATGTGGCATACCCCATTTTCGTGGCCAAGGTGCCAGAGGGCAAGGGCTTTGTCGATAGCACCATCGGGCATATGATCGTTTTGCGGTTTGATGACATCTTCGCTATGTTTAACCTTCATCCGCTGCACTACACCTTCATTCGGCTATTTTCGCTCAGTATGGAGATGTGGATCATTAGAGACAAGACCCCGGACATCGTGATAGTCGACCCCTTCTACATGCATGCAAATATCTTGGGCAGCGCTGGGGTCCGGCAAGTCACGAGTTCATACCTCGAAGGCGTCATTCCGGCGAACCCAGATAAGGATAACTTCCTCGTGCCTTTCTTTTCCGAGTAAGTCATCCCCTCACCGCCCCGTAACATATGATTTCTTAGATTTTGATCGTTCTTTTTTTCTAACATTCCGTGGTTTGTGTAGTGACACACATTGCAGACTCATCCTCTTAAGCCCGAAATATTCCATGGCCACGTATTTCGACTCGGACCGTCAGTCAAAGAAAGACTACACAAATATGAAGAAAGTTCTTGTTGATGCCCTCCCCGGCTACGCCAAATCTGGAGGCACCTTCAGGAGGCCAATTTGTAGGTACGGCAAGCACGTGTTCACCCACGTAATGATGTTCCCCTGCATCAAGCAGCCACCTGGCAGTCAGAAGGATGCCTACTACACCCTCCATCACATGCGGGCGATCGTACGGGACCATAATCAACTTCTACTACCAAATAATCTCAAAGATTAGGCCACACGCTTGTCGGCAATCCAGGACGGGGACATCAGACAAGAATTATTTCTTCCAGTCGGAGTTTGCGGAAATCATCTATCAAGATGTCCTTCGTACCTCGGGGCAGTTCTACCTCAAATATCAACCGTCCAATAGTGAAATAGAAACAACACTACAAATGCAGGCTGACAACGATCGCGATTTCATGACCATCATGAAAGATGGTGGCTTCATCCACGCTCCGGTCCCTGAGTCGAGTCGAAAGTATTGATGCTATGTAGTTCTGAAATATCGATTAGCTCATGCTATAATTAAACTTTAATGAACTTGTATGTCTCTTTAGTTTGGACAGTCGTTCAACTTATATGTAATCGATGCTATTTATTAGTAGGAATATGAATCGTGCTATTAATGTGTTGCTTTTCTCTTCCGATCCTTTTGTTGCATACTTATATATTGCTTATATATTATCTTTGAATTGCTACTAACGTTTTGTTTGTCTAGTGCATAGAGATGTCGTCGTATGTCATGTACAAGGGTAAGGTTCCCGGAGTCTACGACGACTGGGAGGAGTGTCGGAGATAGGTTCACCGTTTCAGCGGTAACAATTACAAAGGGTACACCACTAGGGCGGAGGCGGAAGCTAGATACGCGCGCTATCTAGAGGGAGAGAGGAGGGAGCTGAGGAGGAACCGGATGAAGACCAGTTTCTATGTGATGCTCATCGTGACCGCAGCTCTCTTCTATGTGATGGTAGTTTAGATGATCGATATCGACTTTGTAATGTGACGGCAAACTCTGCTAATATCATGAACTTTGCTAATGTCTCGAGACCTAAACTTGGCTAATGTTTGAACTTTGTTCGCTATTTTGAATTTGGAGACTAATATGATGAATTCTATTGTGTGATGTTTATATTCTATGATGTCACGTATTTTGTAACCTGTGCAAATACCAGAAAAGCAAAAAATAATAATTCCTAATATTCATAGTAGTGGCGCACCGTATTGAGAATTAGTGGCGCACCAAGATAAATACCAGTGGCGCATTATCGGGCATAGTAATGGCACACTTGGGGCATAGATGAAGGCAAATATGGCCCCCAGTAGTGGCGCATCATATTGAGCATTAGTGGCGCACCAAGGCAAAATACTAGTGGCACATTGTGGGGCATAGTAATGGCGCACTTGGGGGCATACGTGAAGGTTTATATGGCCCCTAGGAGGCATAGTAATGGCGCACTGTTGGACATAGTAATGGCGCACTATGTGGTGTGCCACTATTATATGGGATACTAATGGCGCACCACAGGTGCGCCGTTACTATTTGTTACTAGTGGCGTGTTAATAGTGGCGCACCTATAGTGCGCCATTAATAGCAAAAACGGGTGCGCCTCTAGCAGCCTTTTTCTAGTAGTGATTCGATCACGGAGGGCTTCTACATCAACACCATAGCCTCTCCGATGATGTGTGAGTAGTTTACGACAGACCTTCGGGTCCATGGTTATTAGCTAGATGGCTTATTCTCTCTCTTTGGATCTCAATACAAAGTTCTCCTTGATGTTCTTGGATATGTATTTGATGTAATTCTTTTTGCGGTGTGTTTGTTGAGATCTGATGAATTGTGGGTTTATGATTAGGATTATCTATGAACAATATTTGATTCTTCTCTGAATTCTTATATGCTTGATTTGATATCTTTGCAAGTCTCTTTGAATTATCAGTTTGGTTTGGCCTAGTAGATTGATCTTTCTTGCAATGGGAGAAGTGCTTAGCTTTAGGCTCAATCTTGCGGTGCTCGATCCCAGTGACAGAAAGGGAACCGACACGTATTTATTGTTGCCATCAAGGACAAAAAGATGGGGTTTATATCATATTGCTTGAGTTTATCCCTCTACATCATGTCATCTTGCCTAATGCGTTACTCTGTTCTTATGAACTTAATACTCTAGATGCATGCTGGATAGCGGTCGATGTTGTAACATCCCAAATTTTCAATTTGGAATGTTATACACTAGATCATCATGCATAACATATTTTCTTGCATTTTGGTCGATCCTAGAAATTTCACGCAACTCAAGGACCTCCGGAGAGAGTTGGGGATTTCGTTATTTTCATATTTGAGAGTTTCTCAAATTTTGAAAAGAGGATCGTTTGATTTATTTGTTTTATCTTCAATAAATTTTCCGGTGTCAAAATATGAGAGAGGGAATAATATGACTTTCCCAAAATTTAGGAAAATGAAGATTTAATAAATAGATCAATTTTTGTTTGCCGGAGTTTTATTTGCATTTTATTTGGATAGGGAAAAAAATGCGCGTTTTTGAAAATTGCATTTTAGGTCCGGAGAAAAGTTCATTTTGTTCGGCTCATTTTTAGGAGTCGGGGAAAATTTACTTTAGATTTTTCGGAGTTCGTTTAGATCTCTTTTTGTTTTTTTTTGCGCGTGGAAACTATTTAAAAAAAACAAAAAAAACTGGAGCAGGCCGTCCAGGCCAAGGCCCAGCCGGGCCGAAGGCCACCGCGCCCCAGGCCACCGCGCGCCTAGCGCCAGGCGCCAGGGAGCCGGCCGCCGCCGCCTCTCTCCTGTACCGAATCCTAGTAGGACTTTTGTCCTACTTCCGTATATTCCTTTTCTATTTCTAGATCTTTTCCTTTCCTGTTTTCTATTCCTATTCCTAGTCTAATTACTTGCCCTCTACCCCAAGTAAACCCCTCCCCTCCCCAATATAAATACCCAAGCACCCCCCCCCTCTAAACATCAAATCAAAGCCCCTCTCCTCCACACCGCACCTTGCCACCCCACGCCGCACCGCCGCATCACCCCACGCCACGCCGCCGCACCACCCCACGCCGCGCCGCCGCATCACCCGCGCCGCCGCCGCACCTTGCCGCCGCCGCCCCACGCCCACGCCGCCGGAGCCCCTCACCGGAGACCTCGCCGAGGTTGCCCCGCGTCTCTTTTTCTCGGATCGTTTTCTTCTAAACCGTTCCGGTTTTCTAGATCGGTTTTTCGTTCGGTTTTTCTTCTCCAAAACCCTAGATCGGATTCATTTTCTTCTCCGATTTAGTTGTCTTTGGACCGTTCGCCGGACCGTTCGTCCTAACGAACGTGATCACCGGATTTTTTTCTAAGTTAACGACGTCCGTTCGTTTAACCGTTCTTCTTTTTCTTTTCGTCGGATTTACTGCGCATCGCGATCTCAGATCCGATCTTCTTTCTAGTTTTTATTTTCGCTCGTTTATCGGAATCAGGTGATTCAAGCGCCTGGAGTTTCGTCTCGAAACCGCCGTTCCGTCTAATCAACTTGAACAAGCTTTTGCCCCGATAAAAAAAATTGACCTAGTTTCAACTTGCTAGAACCGAGTTGTTTTCTTCCACCGTTTGTTTTCCGTTTCTTTGTTCGGTTCGTTCTCTTGTTCGAGTTTTACCTGTGCATTAGATGAGTACTTATTGTATGCTTGTTGTTTGTCTGCGATAGATTACCCGGATTGTGCCGCTTGTTACTTCGAAACCTTAGGACTCGCGGATCATCAGCAAGGCAAGTAACACTTTGATCATACCTTTTCTACAACCCATGTTTTATTGCATTAGATCAATCCTCTCACATTGCATGATTAGGATCTAATTAAATTGTGGGATGGGAAGTAGATGAGGTAGTACCTATTACCTGTATTACTATGAAACCTTTGGGAGTTACTTCTACGTTTGCTTATTATTATGCCATGCTATGCTAGTAGACGTGGATTGGGTGAGTGATATCCATGACAGATGTGAGTTGATAATTTTAATGGTTTATCTAAGGTGGCAACTTAAACACACATCTGGGTGGATTGAGGCACCTGATGTCTATCAGGACTTGCCTGTTTTTTTTGGACCGCCACCCAGGCTCAAAGGGATCATAAGATCTTTCATGCTAGAAACTTCCGTGTGCAGCCACAAGCCATTATGGGCTCTGGCATAGTTGACTAAGTTGTGCGAACTCTTACGGGGTGGACTAGCAGATGTAGGGGTTGTAGGTGGTACGGTCTACCCCACATGTAAGGTGCTAGCGCTTCTGAAAGACTGTGTCTCGGTCATCTGTCTTCTCAAACACCATGTAGTGCGAGAAACCAAACGGAGGCGATCGAGTCTTGTGGGGAAACGTGCGCAAACCTCTGCAGAGTGTACAAACTAATCATGATTAGCCGTGTCCCCGGTTATGGACAACTTGAGTATCTAGTACTTGAATATCATTGTGAATCTCAACATGTTACTTCTAATTGATGTTGTTGGGTTTTAATTGTATTTTTAATTGGGATTGAGAATGCTGTCAACCATTCTCAATGTTTCACAACCACCATGATAGTTAAATAAATTTATTCCTTTGCAGTAGGGAAAAATTGGCTTTACGCAAAACTGTAACCATAGAGCTTTCCACCAGCCATATGTGCATATAGTATAGTTGTTTCATTCCATTACTCTCTCTATGTGTTACTTTGCCAGCATATTCCATGTGCTGACCCGTTTTCGGGCTGCAACGTTAATGTTGCAGACTTTTCAGACGACGATTGAGGTGCGTTTAGGTCATGGCCCTATACTCAGTGATGCCGCTGGAGTTGATGGACCCATTTATCTTCCAAGTCTTCCGCTGTTATATTTATTAGATGGCCTTCAGCCATATTTATTGAAATAAGTTCTTTTTGAGCCATCGATGTAATAAGTGTGTGATTGCAACTCTGCTATAAAACCTCGATGTATTGTGTGGTGTCAGCATTACTGATCCAGGGATGACACCGTAGCACAGTAGACGTGATCCATTCGGGTCAGGTCGCTACAGAGATGGTATCAGAGCACACGCTGACTGTAGGACACGACCACTAAGTTAAAGCCATAGATCACTATTCTCTCCTCATTTTCTAACTCCTCATCTTTTCTACTCTATTAGGATGACGAACGTGAAGATTAAGTACGCTCAACCGGATGAAGGCACACCATTTGGATTTCACCTGAAGGAAGTCACCAAGTACCTGAACATTGGATTACCAAGCTTCACGGGAACCTTCAACGCCACTCTGCCTGAAGAGGAGCGCTGGAAGATTCAAGCTCACGTTCCGGGAAGGACATTCGCGCCAATCACGAAACCCATAGATAGTGTTTTCAATGCACCAACCTGGAGTCTGGGAAAGAGCATGGCAGCCCATATCACCATAGGACGCATTGGAGAAGTTTATCAAGAAGACCTCAAGGACACTATCTACCAGATTTGCGGACGCCGGGATGAACAATGGGAGTTAGTCAGCACCAAGAAGGATAGATCCATTGCAGCATTCATCCAGGAGTTAAACCAGCACATTCGACGCCATGAGAACCAGGTGTGCAATGATATGATGGAGTTGAAGAATGCAAAGGCAAGGATCATTGAGCTAGAAGGAGAACTGAAGTCTACACGCAAGGACTACATGGACGAGATCGTAGCTCTAGCAAGGCACAATAACGATCTTAAGCAGGAGATTGAAGAACTCAAGAGGAAGTTAGCATCCCAGGAGGAAGACGAGTACGTCGCATGTCCGGACAACTACATCATCATCGACGACACCGATTCGGATCCAAGTGAACCCGACTTTGAAGACGAAGCTGGAGCAGATATCATGGAGTCTTCCACTGGTTCAAATTTCTAGATGACCACCAGATGGTAGTAGTATTTCCCCATGTAAACATTATAGTCAAGCATTTTTGCGATAGTTTTAGACCGTTTGTAAGCCCTTGTTTGATTGATTGAAGTGATTTTGTGTGCATTTGCCTCATGTGCATATGGGTAGTGTTTTCTCTTTAGACCCCACTATTCTTAATTCTCGTCTTTTCTAAACCCTCAGATGCCTCCAAGACGTGACAATGGATTTCCACCGGAGATCACTCAGTTGATCCAGCAGCAAAATCAATTGATGCAGATGTTAGTTCAGAACCAGCAGAACAACAACAACAACAACCCACCACCACCACCACCTGTTGACCACTTAGCCCATTTTCTTAGGCTGAATCCGCCGGTGTTTTCTAGTAGCACCGAGCCGATAGTAGCAGACGATTGGCTCCGCAAGATAGGAAGGGAGTTGACCACTGCAGGATGCACGGATGGTGAGAAAGTGAAGTTTGCCGCTCACCAGCTAGACGGACCCGCGGCAGCATGGTGGGAGAATTTCACAGCCACTTACCCAGTTGACACTGTCACATGGGATCAGTTTCAGCAAGCTTTCCACACTGCCCATGTTTCAGCAGGAGCTATGGCCATAAAGAAGCGTGAGTTTCGCAACTTACGCCAAGGAGGAAGGACAGTTGGCCAGTATGTGGAGGAGTTTAGTAAGCTAGCCCGTTATGCCCCAGATGACGTTGCTACGGATGCAGCTAAGCAGGAGAAGTTTCCGGAAGGACTGAATGATGAACTAAGCATGAAGTTGATGGTAGCAAGTTTCAACAACTATCAGGAGTTGGTAGATCGTGCCATTATGATAGAAGGGAAGCAACAGCAGATGGAGAACCGTAAGCAGAAGTATGGACAGGGGAAGTATAACTCTGGAGCCAAGCAGAAGCCCCGTTTTACCCCTAAACCGGGATTTCAGTTTCAGCATACCCATGGAGGAGGTAGCACGCACAACCATAATGGCCACAAGAATGGTAATGAGAATGGAGGAAGCAATGGACAGAACCGCACCATCCCATCGACCCCAACCAAGAGAGATCTGAGTAATGTCACTTGTTTCAAGTGTTCGAAGACCGGACATTATGCCAATGAATGTCCTGAAGGCCAGAATGGAAATGGCAATGGAAGCTCTAGGAAGAAGCCGAACCCTTTCAATAGGGGACAGGTGAACCACGTTAATGTGGAGGAGGTTGAAGATCAGCCCGATGCAGTAATCGGTAAGTTTTTGGTGAAGTCATTTACTGCACTCGTTCTTTTTGACACTGGTGCATCGCATTCATACATATCAAGGGGATTTGTGGATAAGTATAACCTGCCAACCCAAGCCCTTAGGTCACCCATGTTAGTAAGCTCACCAGGAGCGGAGTTTAAGGCTAGACGATGGTGTGATCGGTTACCATTAAGGATTGGTAACTATGTGTTTCCCTCAGACCTAATAGTTTTGGAATCTCAAGGATTGGATGTGATATTAGGCATGGATTGGTTATCAAAGTATGAAGGGAATATTGAGTGTGCTAGTAAGTCAATTTTGCTTACTACACCAGAAGGGAGAAGGATCAAGTATGTATCCCGGCATGTACCAAAAAGGACACAAGTGAATTGCCTAACAGGAGTTGTGCAAGAAGAAGTACCAGTGGTAAAGGATTTTCCTGATGTATTTCCTGAGGAATTGCCAGGCATGCCACCGGATAGAGACATTGAGTTTTTGATTGAGTTATTGCCAGGTACAGGCCCAATATCGAAGCGACCATATAGGATGCCAGCAAAGGATTTGGTGGAAATTAAGAATCAGATTAAGGAGTTATTGGATAAAGGTTACATTCGCCCAAGTTCTTCACCTTGGGGATCACCCGTACTTCTAGTGGAAAAGAAGGATGGATCATTAAGGATGGTTGTTGATTATCGTGGATTGAATGAAGTAACCATCAAGAACAAGTACCCACTGCCAATGATCAACGATCTGTTTGATCGATTGCAAGGATCTAAAGTGTTTTCCAAGATCGATTTGCGATCAGGGTACCATCAATTGAAGATTCGAGAGCAGGACATACCTAAGACAGCATTTACCACGAGATACGGATTGTATGAGTATACCGTTATGTCATTTGGATTGACTAACGCACCTGCCTATTTTATGAACCTGATGAACAAGGTATTTATGGAGTTTTTGGATAAGTTCGCCGTAGTGTTCATTGATGACATCCTGGTTTATTCAAAGAATGAAGAGGAGCATAAGGAACATTTGCGTTTGGTTTTGGAGAAACTAAGGGAACATCAGTTATATGCCAAATTTAGCAAATGTGAGTTTTGGTTGAAGGAAGTTGGATTCCTCGGACATGTTATATCCGGAGAAGGTATAGCAGTTGACCCCATAAAGGTTGAGACCGTAACCGAATGGGAAGCACCAACAATAGTTGGAGAGATCCGGAGTTTTCTTGGACTCACAGGATACTACCGGAGATTCATTGAGAATTTTTCAAAGATTGCGAAGCCTATGATGGAGTTGTTGAAGAAGGATACTAAGTTCAAATGGACTGAGGAGTGTGAGGCTAGTTTTCAGGAGTTGAAGAAACGATTGGTTACCTCACCAGTGTTGATATTGCCAGATCAGACCAAGGATTATGAGGTGTATTGCGACGCTTCACGTCGAGGACTTGGAGCAGTGCTTATGCAGGAAGGGAGAGTTGTTTGGTATGCTTCCCGACAACTGAAGCCTCATGAGTTGAATTATGCCACGCAAGATTTGGAGTTAGCAGCCGTAGTGCATGCATTTAAGACGTGGAGACATTTCCTCATTGGAAATCATTGTGAGGTGTACACGGATCATAAGAGTTTGAAGTACATTTTTACGCAGAAGGAGTTGAACCTCAGAGAAAGGAGATGGTTGGAGCTCATCAAGGATTATGACATGAGATTGCATTACCATCCCGGAAAGGCTAATGTAGTAGCTGACGCATTGAGCCGTAAGAGCCATGTCAATACGATAATGACGGGAGGTATACCCAAGGAGTTAGCAGAAAACCTTCGTGAACTAAGTTTAGAGATAGTTCCGAGAGGCTATGTAGCGGCATTGGAGATTAAGTCAACATTGATGGATAAAATCAGAGAAGCTCAGAAATGTGACAAAGAGATTGCTGCTATAAAGGAGAAACTTAGCAAAGGAAAAGCAAAGGGATTTCGTGAGGATGAGCACGATACCCTATGGTTTGAGGACCGTGTTTATGTGCCCAATGACCCAGAGATCAGGAAGTTGATTTTGCAGGAGGCACATGATTCACCATATTCGATTCACCCGGGGAATACCAAGATGTATTTGGATTTGAAGGAAACATTCTGGTGGACCGGAATGAAGAAGGATATTGCAGCATATGTAGCAGTTTGTGACGTATGTCAGAGAGTAAAGGCGGAGCATCAGAAGCCAGCAGGATTATTACAACCATTGCCGATACCCGAATGGAAGTGGGATAAGATAGGCATGGATTTTATCACGGGACTAGCCAGGACGAAAGCAGGGTATGACTCGATATGGGTAGTAGTTGATCGTTTGACGAAGGTAGCACATTTCATTCCAGTTAAGACCACTTACACCAGTGCTAAGTTGGCAAAGATATACATGACTAGAATCGTTTGTTTGCATGGAGTTCCGAGGAGTATCGTATCAGATAGAGGAACCCAATTTACCTCAAAGTTTTGGAATCAGTTGCATGAAACTTTGGGAACCAGACTAGAGTTCAGCACAACTTTTCATCCGCAGATAGATGGACAGACCGAGAGAGTCAATCAGATTTTGGAAGATATGCTGAGAGCTTGTGCACTAGATTATGGATCTAGTTGGGATGAGAACTTGCCGTATGCGGAGTTTTCTTATAACAACAGTTATCAAACCAGTTTGAAGATGGAACCTCTCGAAGCTTTGTACGGAAGGAGGTGCAGGACACCGTTGTCATCGATAGCAGATTCATAACAGCGTGCCACACCACTTGCCTATCTGGCCTCCCCTGGCAAGCACGACATGGTGGATCTCTTCATGGGAGCCGTCCGCATCAAGCCGACCTCCCCATTTCTCCCCTCGCCCTTCCTATCGCTCACCCTCACCATGGCCGAGCGTTGCTGTCGTCGTTGCTTGTCGCGGGCGAAGGCACCTCCTCCACCTCACCCGAGGACTGTGTCAAGAAGCTCCGCCCCAATGCGCTCATCCTCCCCATTGAAGAACGCAAGTTGGGAGGCCCTGCTTCATCATCACTGCGGTTGTCTTCTACCTCGAGCAACCAAGATCGCTGTCGACGATTGGCTCCGTCTAGATCGCCCATGCTCTTTGTTTCCTCTCTCCCCATAGGCTTTTGCTTGCTCTAGCCACGCCAACCACTGAAGCTGAGAGCTTCTTGCCACTGGCCATGTCAACGTCGTGGATATAGCCACTGTAGCTCCCACCAGAGCGCACCATCGTGCTCAGAATGCACTCATGAACACATAACAACCGTTAGCTCCCCCAGAGATTCACCATGGTATTGATTCCATCGATGCCCGAGCTCCGGCCGCCGCAGCCGAGCTCGCTGCCATCGTCCCCGGCCAACTCAGGCCTGGCCCCGACCACCACTCACATGGACGAGTCTCCACAACCCGTAGATGCCCTCGGGCATCCATTTGGACGCCGGAGGAGCGAACCCAAGTCCCCCGCCAAGTTTCCCGTCACGGGCGTCGAGCCGCCGACGTGTTCGACCCTTTTGACCAGGGGTTTGACCTCCCCTGGGTCTATGACAGGTGGGGCCAGCCCCTTACTAATCTTAGATTAGGTTTTTAGTTAGCACTAATTAACAGACACTAACATGCGGGTCCCACTAGTCAATTTGACCTGGACCGCCCCAGTTGAGCTCCTGATGTCACATTGATGTCATCCTGACACAATAAAGCAATTTCTAGATTTTGTTTAATTAGCAAAGAAATTTTATAAAATGCTTTTAACGTCAAAAAAATCATATAAAATCAACCATAGCTCAAATGGAAATAATTTATATATGAACAATTATAAAAAAAATATGAAGAAACTGTTTGTGGCATTTTCATGCATGTTTTAACAACTTAAAGCTGTTGTATATAACAATTTGAATAAATGGCATTTGAAACGTCTCTTATGGAGTCTGAATTTGAATTTTGTGTTCAAATCAATGTCATTTAAATTGTTGCTAGTTGCATTAGCCCAAATCACAACATGTTTCCATGTCATGATCATGCATCATATTATTGCATTTCCGTGAAATGAATGTTGTTCCCTTGTTTGCCACTGTTTGTTCCCTATCGGTAGACGTTGTTCCGACGTTGAGATCGATGTCATTGATGAAGACACAATGTTGTCTTCAAAAGTGCCAGGCAAGCAAACCCCCCTATGATCATTCCGATACAATCCCCCTCACTCGCTCCTACTCTCTTTTATTGCATTAGGACAACAATGATTCAACTGTTACATGTTGCAGTAGTTGAACCCATTCCTCTGCATGACCTGTATTTGCCACAGTAAATAGTTAAAACCTTCTAGGATGAGTAGGAATTGCCCGAGCCATGTTGTGACTACTCATCCATGTTTACTTGTTATGCTTGATATTGCTTAGAGTTGTGTCAGGTCTGATTCATCCGGGAATGAATCGTAATGTTGTGATCATGTTCTGATGTTGAGAGCTAAGTGTGGAACACGATTCGGTAAAGGTAGCGATGGGTGGCCATGTTGGTGTACATGGTGGGTTGTCTCATTGAGACCGTCCTTAAGAGCTAAGTTATGTGCATGTTATCCAAGAACATCTACTACCACACATTGGGATACTTAATTGACCCTCTTGCTTATTTATCACCTCGATCTTTATCCAGGAGTTGCAACTAGTTTTTGGTGTATGGTAGGCAGGTGTTGTGACTTTAAGTGTAGGACCATCTGGTGAGGTCACTGGTGCGCGTCGGTCCTAAACAAACAATTTTTACTCATTTCCATGATGGCCTTCAGAACCGTCGCCAAGTGAGTGTGTGCGATAGGGGGTCCTTCCCACACGACCCAGAAACCGTCGGGGATATGGAACAGTGATCCAGAGGCCTTCCAAAATGTAATTGTGTGTGATGCATCACACATTAAATTCTTTCGCACGTGTGGTATCGGTGATTAAGCGTTTCTAATGATGCAGTGAAACCATACGGTCTGTCGTAACGAACCGTTTGGGAAACAATATGTAAGGCACACGGGCCAGCATATGATCTGTGGGTGATTTGTGCCCTATCGCACACGGGTTTTCTGTGTAACCCGTCTGCCATGCTAGACTCCATCGCACACGTTTTCCAACAATTACCGCCCGCGATAATGTCCTATCACAAATGGTTCAGGAGCCCCTTCGCACACATACAAGTGCTGCAGACCGTTTGTGATTTGTTAGGTATCACCGACGGTTGTTGCAAGAGTGATGTGTGCTTTTCGTTTGGGATCCCACACGTTTCCTGAAAAAATACGACTGGGATTGTATTTTGTATTGGGCACGGTTTACTCCCAGTTCTCGTGTGCGATAACGCGATATCACAAACGGTTCAAGAGAACCTACGCACACGTAGTAGCGCTGCAAATCGTTTGTGATCTGCTGTGTATCACCGACGGTTCCTCTACGATTGACGTATGCTTTCCGATGTGGGTCGCACACACTCATTTAGTTGAACCGTGTGCGGAGCAATTCCAGGTTAAAACAAAAATATCCCATTTTGAATCGGCACGCCAAAAGAAAATTCACCAGAATATTCAATTGCACAAATAAAAAATAGCCCATTTTGTATCGGCACGCAAAAAGCAAATTCGCCACAATATTCAATTGAACAAATAGTGTCCACAGGAAGAACATTCATCACATTTCGCAACAAATGCAATTGAACATATGGTAGCTAAATTCCAATGATTTGTCCACACATATATGCATTACATAATTAATCATAGTGTACGAAATAGGAAGACCTCATCTGATGGAAAATAATGGATCCATGCGTTATATGTTTAGCGGCTAACTCTTATTCAATGTTTCAGGAGAAGGCATGCTGAAATCTTCATTATCACCAGTGGGATTGATGTAGTGATCCAGGAAGAAGTCGCTAATAAATCTCCGAACCATCAGCAATTCACCAGCCGGGAGCGGTTCAGGGGTCCTCGGTTTTAAGATCCGATGCAGTATTTTTAAGATCAGAATGTGCCATATGAGTGGAGTAGAAGATATTAATGAAGATAGACTTACTGGTACTAATTCGCGAGGATCGTCACAACTATCAGCAGATTTGCAGATGGAGATCATGTGTCTGCAAACATAGTATCCACAAAGGTTGGTCCCTGCTTCTTGCTGAGGACACTGAAAGTTTTTGTACAAAATTAGTTATGTATTTGTCCTATTAGGAACAACCTAACCGGTGTTAGATGTATTATTTTTTCTTTGGACAAAATAGAAAGAGGTTTATTTAGAAGCTTGAACATTTGACTAGCATAAGGAAAGGCATTTGCAGACTGTTAGATAAATTTTCTGAAAATAACGGATTTCAGTGTGTTACCGGAGAAACGATCTCGTGCTGCAGTGGTAGTTCCCTCTTGATCAAGTTCCCTGGTTTAGTTTTCAGCAATGCGAGCACACTACAAATGATGATGAATTTTGACAATATCAATTACTGAACCAGACATGAATGCAAATTATTTTCAACATCATAGAATTCAATACCTATCCATGAATTGCTAAAGATGCGTCAGATCTTGTGCATTCGTTGACTCTTTGAGAGAATTGATGTAGTAAACTGTGTTCTTGTTTGGAAAAGTGAATGCCAATATCCAGTGATTGCTACATATTAAGAAAGCCATGAACTTACGAATGATGTCGAAATCTGAAAGACAATCAGTGTATGCGTGGTTGTTTACTTAACTTACCATTCATGATATGGCCAGTGAAATGATTCTACATGGGACGTGTTTTCGAAGATACGGACGACCGTGTTAACGGCCCAATCCCGTCGGTCCTTTTCATGTAATGTTGTGCCATTTGCTAATGCAGGATCTATGAAACACACATTCTCACTTTGTCTTCTCTGTGCATTCAATCCCCTGAGAGGAATAAAATGCAGTTAGCTGTTTATCATTTACAGCCTTGTATGGAGAAGTTGATCAGAGTTTGTTAAGTACTTACAAAAGCACGCATCTAACAAGAGTGGCATCGAGCATGTTGAAGTTGAAGAAGATATGCAAGTCCTCGAAACTCACAATGATGGAACCAACATCGTGTTAGAAATGATCTCTGTTGTAGTGGACTAGCAAATGGTGATGACCTTCTGACATTTGATCCATGCAATATTCATGTAACTCGCGGCAATTGGAGCTGCACTCATCAAAGTATTAGCTAACAAGAAATGGCTGGCCATGGATGTAGTTGCGTGCTTCAAGTACATATGCTTTTCTTTTAGCAAGCAACAATTCTACTTCTTCATCATCCATGGCGTCAGAAATAATATTACTCCCGGATTCGAACAAGCTGCTGTTAATTTGGTTCTGGGCGATGAGTGCTTTAAGTAAGAGGCAATCGTTCTCTTTCCTCTTCACTTTCTTGCTGTGCTTCCTCGTGGTCATGGGTGTAGGCTTTTTGGCCACTTCCTTCTTGGTACTTGAAGCATTTCTGGCATAGCATCTGGTTTCCTGCACGGTAGACTACCGAGCAGACGGAGAAGCTTGGACGGACTTCTTAGAAGACTGTTTATCTATGCCGGACCACTGAGTTGGCGGTGCTGCAGCGACAGACTACTGGGCTGTAGGAGCAAAGGCATCGGACTGCTGACCATGCGTTGAAGCTATGTCGGGTTTCTGCGCAGGTGGTGCCAACTTGTCGGTGTGCTAAGGAGGCCGTGCCAACGCGTTGTTTTGCTGAGCAGGAAGTGCTGATGCATTGGTATGCTGATCACGCGCGTGCGGACCGACGGACTGATGAGCAGTCGGTTCTGGACCTATAGACTACTTAGCGGGCAGTTCCGAAGCATTAGACTGCATAGCAGTCGGTTCCACCAGGTTGGTCTGCTGAGCATGTGCTGCAGCTGAGTCTCCCCCCGCTGCTTCAACGGCCGGCATCTGAACCGGTGGTGCGTCATCAGTAGTTGTAGGCCTTGCCACTGGCTGCTTTGGGGCGGAGGATGACATGGCTTGTATGCCACAAAGTCGGTCCGGCTGATCACAGGTTGATGCATCATCCCACGAGAGCTGCTCTGGCAAGGAGAGCGTCACCGGTTGAGGGGCGACAGTGGTTTCTCTTGGCGGGGCTTCAGGAATCTCATAGATGAACTCTATTTCCTTTCATGGCCACTGGATGGGATGTAACAGTGTTTCTCCCAAGGTCCTTTGCTCATCAAAGTCTCCTAGGACATTCTTCAAGGCAAAATCATTGAATCCAGTCTTTACTTCAGTCACGTAGCACTTCACACAGCCCGGCTTCAATGGCGCATTGTCCAAGAAGAGGCCATCTTCCAAGAAGGGTGGGCAAACCCAGGCTATTGCACATTTTAATGTACCTTCATAATGTGTAAGAACTCCCTTCAGTCTATCTTTCATTCCAGATAGATCAGATATAGCATCATCACGAGCAGCTACAGTCTTAGTGTCGCTGGAGTCAGCTGATGCACATCTACTCTTGTGCAGTGTTGTCGCACAATAAGCAGCATCATCCATGCCCGCCTCCCCTCCCATCTGCTGGCTATCTTTCAGTGTTAGAGTCTTTTGCATCATCATCATTGACTCCTCAACATCCTTTCGAACAGCCGGATAAATCTCCTTCTTCAACTTTTCAAACAATGCATTCTGCTTCATTTGACTCCTCGCTTTTTTCATGTTGAGCATCTCTTCTTTCTGAGTGTGAAAGCCCTCTTGTGCGGGACATTAACACCTATACCCCTTGCACGACTAGGGGGCTCTTTTGTGTCCAGAGCAATGGACAGAATGTCACATGGCCCCGAGTTCTTGTAGAACCTTCCAGGGATCTTGGAAGCCTCTACCATCACTTCATACAGTTTGGCGTCACGTGCGTTTTCAAAGTAATAAGTTCCGTCATCACGCCTCTTTGCACGTGCCCGCAAGTAGTCTATGGCCGTTCTCCCTTGATTTCACTAAAGGCTGGACTCCCACCCGCCGCTACTGCTTCTTTGTCCTCCTGTTCCCATATGAGTTTCATGCCGTAGTATCCTGCCACACCCATATGGTGGGGGTGTATGTTCTTCTTCTAAGTTCTGATTGCTTGAAACTCTTTGCAGCAAACTCTGGAGTTGCCCTGACCCTTTTGAATTCTACCTAGTCTGCCTTTGTAATTTGGGGGTATGTGGGGATTGGGTCCTTGCCTTCATTCAAGTACGTCTTGTACATCGCGCGCTTCTAGTTTCTCCAAGCATCCCTAGCCTTCTTCAGTGCAGCGTGTTCCACCTGCAATCTCCACTGCTCTGGAACGTTGAAGTGATCCATGATCTCCCGGACTATCCTTCGCCGTGTTCCTATGTCAGCCTTCCGAAACCCCGACAGATTAATGTTGAGCATTGCCCTGCCAACAAATCAACACACACTCCTGAACCTCGTGCGTGCTTTATCTGGTTTAGTTGGAGCCCAGGACTTTAAATCAATATCGGCTACTTCATATATACCTTTAGGCTCGTGTGTGGGCTTCCTTGGAGCGTTCCTTCATGTCCTGGCCGGAAGGGTAATTGCTGCAGCTCTATCCCGTTCAAGACTACTTGATCCCTCACAATCTGCTTAAGACCTAGGGTTGTCCGAATCAGATGAAGATACATGGCCTGAATGAGTGATGTCACTGCTACTTGGCATCTACAGAGAACACATGCGAAACTCGGGAAAGGAGGATAAACATAAAACTAACAACTTGGTATCAAGCTATCTAAACATGCCATGAAATAATTTACAAAATGTATGGCTAATTTGTTAAGTTTGTGTGAGTCAGGCGCCTGCGATCTATAAATAGGCAGTAACTTATTGGAACAAATACAGCTTATATGTAGTAAGGAAGGTAGATAATGAACATATATACGCTCTCCGTTATTTTATAGCCAATTTGGGAACATACGGAACGAAATTGGAAGAGGGATTGCGAGGAAATATGCCTCACCGCGATGGAGAGCAGTAACTAACAGGCTTCTTAATGCAAACCCGGCCGGACCACAGGAGAGGCGAGGGTGGCTGGCGAGCAAACGAAGACGGCGAGGCACGGGCCGCCACATGTTGGGAATGGCAGTGGAGGTAGGCTTGACGCCAAAGAGAGGGCACATGGCCGGGGTGAGCACGGCGGCGCTGGAGAGGGTTCTGCTGTGGATCTGGGGGAGGGGAGCTGGCAAAGGATATTGGGTGGACTAGTTGAGTTTAACGCGGGCGAACGGTGGGGGGTGTTGGCGGCCCAGGCGAAAATGGTGAAAAATATCCCCGGTCGCCGCGCGCGCGGAAAGGCCTATGCAAACGGTTGCCTCTAAGTGCTCATGTGCACAAACAGAATAATTTCGTTTGAAATGAAGACGTACTAATTTTGAAATGAAGACGTGAGTTCATCGTTTCTCATCTAAATTTTTCGCACGTAGACCAATCACAATTGTACCACGGGTTTGATTTGCTGGCGCATTTCAGGTCTCGTGTGCTATATGTAAGACATTTTTTGAAATTTACTGTGCATGTTTGCATATAAATCAATTCCTAGCCGGACTGCATTTCCTGTCGAAAGGGATGAGGATTGTCGTTCGATCTGGGAGCATCCAACGGTGCAAACGTACGACCCGTGGGGTTTGGGTTCTGGCCAATCAGAACACACGACTCAGATCGCACGTGCAGTGAGGGGGGGCATCGGCCACGGTTTGGTAGGCACACGGCTTTGGTGTGTGAATCATGTGCTATTTGAAAACATTTTTTGGGAGGGGCTATTTGAAAACTTGTACATGTGTTGTCGAAAGGGATGAGGATCGCCGTTCAATCAAGGAGAATCCAACGGTGCAGACGTACGATCCGTGGGGTTTGGGTTCTGGCCAATCAGAACGCACGACTAAGATCGTGTGCGTGGCAGAGGGGTGGGGGTGCATCGGCCACGGTTTGGTGGACACACGACTTTCGTGAGTGAACCGTGTGCTCTTTGAAAACATGTACATTACCTAACATCATATTTTCGTTCGAACGAAAACATGAGTTCATCGTTTCAACTCCAATTTTTTTCCACGGTAAGAAATCATGAGTATAGTGGAGAGTGTCTTATACTAGTATCATGAATATACAGTACATATGATACTACCTTTAATTAATTATAGAGCATAGTATAATACATAGAGTATAGTATATCATATATATATATATCATATTTATTGCCATGCATGACACAAATTAGCATCGCATTTAACATGATACGGTATCTAGCAACTATATGTTACTCTAACCCTCTTTATATATATTTAATTATTTATATATACTTGCTGCCTGCCCCTATGAAGTAGCTCGACTAGTATGTAATCAAGATCCTAGTAATGATAGGGAGGCTAAAGATGTGAACATGCATTTGGTTCTGACATCATGAACTCTACCATAACAGTAACGAGTTTCTCACTATTCACTAATATAAGATGTTTTAGATATTTAAATGTAGAATACATCCCTACTGAATTGAGTGAAATGACACATTATAATGTGTCTATATACATCTAATTACAAAAAAGTTGAAAGATCTTATAGTAGTGAGTGGAGGGAGTATTAATCAGTGGCCTAGTGACTGGGTTACAGGTGAGGAACCCTACGCAAGCACAATGTCAGACAAATAGGATGTCCTGGTAACTGTAATACAGTGACTTACCATAACTGGTTGTACAGGCTCAGCGCTAGTCCTCCTTCTCTTGCAAGGCTCCTTCTTAACATCTTGTACTTGGAAATCCTAAATCTTTGCTTCATTGTACCCCCTCCGCAAGGTGACACAAACTAGTTACTGGTCTCCTTACATGGACGATAAATATGCATACTTTCCAGTCTCTAAACAACACCAAAGAATGATTTTATAACAAAACGACACCACATAATGAAACATTGCATATCTCTTGCACGCACTCAAATGAGCATTTACTGTGTTTGCACTATGTAAAAACTAGGCATACCTTCGAACTAGACCTCCAGGTACTCTTGGAGAGCCTAGTTTAGTTTACAGGTAAACCTTTATGTCACCTATGAGTTATACAAGCCCCCACTACAACAGCCCCTAGTGTTTAAATCGTTGACAAGCTTTGTTAGGTCAAGAACAACAAGTAATTAAAGCAAACAGTTCTAGTATGGCTGGCTGATACAAACAAGCAATCGAACACATGTGTGAGCAAATCTTGCACAACACTAAATTACATATCAAAAAACAAGCACAGAAGGAGGCTCAAAGACCATCACTTGACTGACCAGATTTAGGAGGCATTTAAACATCATGTGTAATGTATGAATTAACATAAACATTGCATATTTCAGATTCTATAATTCATACATGTATTAGGTTATGCCATGTATGATGCCTAAATCTACACTATAGCAGGCAGGGGTGATTCATCATTGCACGCATAGCTGAATCGCAGGTTAAGGGCCAGTTCCATTCCACCTCTTGAGAGTTTATTATCAAATAATCCATAAAAGACGTAAAGAACTCATTTTTTAGTTATGGGCAGGGGCTCAACTTATTTCCACCACCAATTCCTTCACAATGAGAAAAAGCTTAGGGGGGCGGGGGTTCCCGTGGAAGCTCACTTGAAATTGAAGGGAAGGGGAATAACGAAATGACTCTGTTCTGTGCCTGTATTACACTCAGAATGTCAGTGCTCATGCCTGCGTAACAACTAACCCCCAAGTAAAAGCATACACACAAGCGTTCATTGCCCTACCCACTCGCATCTCATCTCCACTTTCTCTCTACATCGATCCCCTGCCTGCAACGCTATGGTTCATCAAGCGAGCCTCCGCCATAGGTCCCTTCTGGCCTGCTCCTTGATGATGCTCTTTCCAGCTAGGCTACATGGCCAGCGGGTAGGGCCGCATCTCCCTGGTTGCTCCTCCCTCCGGCGCCGCCCCTCACTCTCATCGTCTCTAGCAGCTGCTCCGCCATGGTCCGTCCAACACTCAACTCTGGCGGTCACCGCACAACTACGGCCGATGCCCCACTCCGGCAGAAGGCACCTCATTCTGCCTCCCCTCCTCTTAGGCCGTGGCCTTGAGGTGCTATTGCGAGATGAGCTCATCCAACGAGTTGAGGATCTCTGGTATTTTGCTAAATTTTCTTTCTGCTCTGCTATATAATGAATTGCTATGAGCTACTTCTGCTAATGATATATGATGAATTGGTATGAGCTGTTGTTGTTGTATGCTGAATTGCTATGAGCTGCTGCCGCTATATGATTGTTTGCTATGAGCTGCTGCTGCTATATGATGAATTGGTATAAGTTGTTGCTGCTATATGATGAATTGCTATTAGCTGCTGCTGCTATACATGAATTGTGACGAGTTGCAGCTGCTGTTGTATGATAAATTGCTATGAGATGCTTCTGCTATGTGATACTTTCAGGTGGTGCTGCCATATGATAATAACCGGCCACTTGGACCATGGAATTTTGATAAATCATGGTTCTTCATTTAAATTTAAGCAATGGGTTCTCCATTTAAATTTAGGAAAGGGTCTCTGTTACATTGACCAAAATAGATTGTGCTAAGTAGATGGTATCTTCATATTTGCATTTTGAACAAATAATGGTGGTCTATTTTCCTGTCATATTAATTACTGCAATGGGTTCAATATGTGATGTTTGCAAGTCAAATTAATTTCTATATGGGCAGCAAAATGACAAAATAAAATGCAATCATAGCACAAATAAGCTGAAAAAGCAGGCAATGAAAAGCACTAGTTGGCTTATTATCTGGAGCTTATATTCAAAGGAGCTTATTTTCTTAGGATAACTCCAAATAAATGTCCCTAAGAACCCTGGCCAACAACATTGACATACAAATAACATGTCATGATGATTGCAATGGAGTGGCCTATCATACCACGTTGTATAGGCTCACCGCTACCCCTCCTTTTTTTGTGATATTCCATGAAAATGCCACATACATCTTGTACTAAGATATCTTGTACTTTTTCACTGCAGCACCCCATTTGCAAGTTAACACAACTAATTAGAGATATCTCTACATGATAATACATTGCATATCCCTTGCCCATATTCAAACCACCATTTAACGATTGTGTACATCAACATAAACTAGCCATGACTTTGTGTACTAGACTTGTAGACACTCTAAGGGAGCCTAATTTAGTGCACTGGAATTCCCTCTTGCCACCTATGATTTTGTGTAATATATGATGTCTAAATCTCTAATTTAGAAGGTAGTGGTGGAAATCATTGGTTGCACAAAGGGATTACTGGTCAGAAATCCTAGCAAAGCACACTCGTAGGCACACAACAATACAAGAGAGACACACTTAAAAGATCATAGCAATGCCTCAGTACAGGATCTTGGTTGGCCAAGGTGTTAGATCTAGAAGAAACATCGTCCTTGTGGCTCTTGCCAGCTCCATAACATATAACAGCGACCTGTTAGTATATTTGAAGTACATCTGGCACGTGATGCTGGACGGGTTTAAAGGTGACAGTACCTCGGCCGCGGCGGGTGCTTGTCATCACGCCAGACGGGGTCATCAAGTCAGAAACGTCAAGAGTGGTGACTCCACGCTAGCTGTCAGGGTCCGGTAAGGAGATCTAGGACCGTGGAGGAGGGTGTTTGTGTAGCGACTCTAGTAGGGTGGACTACGGTGTGGACAAAGTGGATCTGAGGCCATGGACGAGGGCGTTGGTGAAGCTACCCCAGTGGTTCTGTTGAGGATGGTGTCGACGATGCGGATCTGTAGTCATTGAAGAGGGCGTCAAAAGCTGCTACGAGGGTGTCGACGAAGTGGATCTGAGGCCGTGGACTTGGGCGTTGGCAAAGCGGCTCCTGTAAGGTTGAGAATGATATTGGCAAAGCTGCTCCGGTAGGGTTGAGGATGGTGTCGGTGAAGTAGCTCCGGTAGTGTTGAGGACGGTGTCGACGAAGAGGATCAGAGGTCGTCGACGGGGGCATCGATGGGGCGGCTCCGGGGGTGTGGATGAAGCGGACAAGGTCGACAGTCAATGGGCTGTGGTATAGTGGTGGATGAGCGGTCTACTATTTCTAGGGGAGGTGGGAGAGGCAGATGCGACCACAGAAGCACATCCGTCATGGTGGATGACACCGACAGTGAATGGGCACTGGTAAGCCGGTGGATGAGCAGTCTGGGGTTTCGAGAGGGAAGGGGTAGAATGGTCGATGAAGTACAGACGGCGTGATGTAAGATGCTTTGGTGCTGTGGACTAGTCATTTTTGCGAGAGGGGGGAGGAAATGGGGGTGTTGTGTGGTGGGGGGAACCGGAAGTAACCAAAGCAACCCCAACCTATTATGTTAATGAGGGTCGTATTGTTATCCGTGCACCAAGGACAAAAGGGGAATTTCGCATGCTACAGACTTGGTCGCGGAAATTTTAAAAGCAGGCGGGACATTTTGCCTCCCAGGGGATCGTTCGTATCTAGTTTCAACTAATTTTGGACAGTGCTAGAGGGAAGGTCATGCGACACTGTGTACACGGGGCACACATCAGTAGTTGATGTCGCTTGAACTACGTCGGTATTTCCCCAAAGAGGAAGGGATGATGCAGCACAGCTATGGTAGGTATTTCCCTCACTTATGAAACCAAGGTATCAATCTAGTAGGAGAACCAAGCAACACTATGTAAACGGTACCTGCACACAAAGAACAAATACTTGCAACCCGACACGTATGAGGGGTTGTCAATCCCTCTTTCGGGTAACGGTGCCAGAAATTGTCAAGTTGACGGGATAAAATTTGTGATAGATTGGATAAATAGATCTCGAATATGCAAAATAAAAGATGAAATAAAAAGTGTAGCAAAGAATTTTTGGGTTTTTAGAATAATAGATATGAAAATAAATGCAAATAACAATAGATCTCAAAGGCAAATAATAGATCGGAAAGCAAATATGATAAAGAATAGACCCAGTGGCTGTAGATTTCACTAGTGGCTTCTCTCAAGAAATAACACATGGTGGGTAAACAAATTACTGTTGGGCAATTGATAAAAAATTGAATAGTTATGACGATATCCAGACAATGATCAATATATAGGCATCACGTCCAAGATTAGTTGACCGACTCCTGCCTGCATCTACAACTATTACTCCACACATAGACCGCTATCCAGCATGCATCTAGTGTATTAAGTTCATGCAGAAACGGAATAATGTAATAAGAATGATGACATGATGTAGACGAGATCTATTCATGTAGAAATAGCCCCCATCTTGTTATCCTTAATAGCAATGATACATGCGTGTCTCGCTGCCCCTTCTGTCACTGGGAAAGAACACTTCACAATCGAATCCAGCACAAAGCACCTCTTCCCATGGCAAGAAAAATCGATCTAGCCAGCCTAACTAAACCAAAGATTCGAAGAAGAAATATGAGGCTACAAATAATCAAGCATATGAGAGATCGAAAAAAGACTCAAATAATATTCATGGATATAGATCTAATCATAAACTCAAACTTCATGGGATGCCAACAAACACACCACAAAAAGAGTTACATTAAATAGATCTCCAAGAGGCCATTGTATTGAGAATGAAAAGAGAGATAGGAAGCCATCTAGCTACTGCCTACGGACCCGTAGGTCTATGGTGAACTAGTCACACATCATCGAAGAGGCATCAATGAGGATGATGAACCCCTCTGTGATGGTGTCTAGATTGGATCTCATGGTTCTGGAACTAGCGACGGCTGGAATTGTGTTTCGTCGACTCCCCTAGGTTTTCTGGAATATTTGGGGATTTATAGGGCGAAGAGGTGGCGCGGGAGGCCACCAAGGGGGGCACAACCCCCAGGTCACGCCTGGGCCTCCTAGCACGCACGGGTGGGTTGTGCCCACCTCGGGCCTCCCCTCTAGTACTTCTTTGGCCCCCTGGTGGTCTTCTGGTGCAAAAACATTCTCCAAAAGGCTTTGCTGCATTCGGACTCCATTTAATATTGATTTTATACGATGTAAAAAACAAGCAAAAAATAGCAACTGGCACTGGGCACTATGTCAATAGGTTAGTCCCAAAAAATGATATAAAGTTACCATAAAATGATTGTAAAACATCCAAGAATGATAATATAACAGCATGGAACAATAAAAAATTATAGATACATTGGAGACGTATCAGCATCCCAAGCTTAATTCCTGCCCGTCCTCAAGTAGGTAAATGATAAAAAGGAATTTTTGATGTGGAATGCTGCCTAACATGTTCATCACATATTCTTTTATTTTGTAGCATGGACATTTGGACTTTTATATGGGTTAAAGCAATAGTCAAGTTTTGACATGAATATTTCAATACTCAAGCATATCAACAAGCAACCATGTCTTTTAAAATATCAACACTAAAGAAAGCTATCCGTAGCCCATCATGCTCAATCATTGATTCATTCATGAAATACACTCGCATATTAGCTCCATCCAATGCTCAAGTATGATCACAGTGCTCCCCAGTTGGTGCTTTATAAGAGAAGATGTAGAATCAAATAAAAATAAAAATTGCACAAAGTAAATAGAAAGGCCCTTCGCAGGGGGGAGTAGGGATTTGTAGAGGTGCCAGAGCTCAAAGCTTAATTTGAGAGATATTTTTTTGAGAGGCATACTTTTCCCGTCAACGAAAATGACTGAGTAATTCCCAACACTTTCCATGCTAGGTATATCATAGGCGGTTCCCAAACAGAAAATATAGTTTATTCCTTTTTCCACCATTCTTTCACAATCCATGGCTAGTCGTATCCACGGCTGCCTTCCATACCGACACTTTCCAAGGAATTCATTATTTGACAACATAAAGTAAATTTATTTTTCATTTTGGGACTGGGCATCCCTATTACCACCGTACTCTCGTGCAATGATAAGTGAATAAACACTCATCTTGAGAATAACACATCTAGCATGGAAAATATTGGCCACCCCCTGCCGCTTCATGAGCGGTACGAGCACACAAAAAGGAAATTCATTTTGAAATTTAGAGATGGCACATACAAATTTGCTTAGAACGGCATGGAAATACTGCATATAGGTAGGTATGGTGGACTCATATGGAAAAATTGGGTTTAAAGATTTCTGATGCACAAGTAGTATTTCTACTTAGTACAAGTGGAGGCTAGCAAATAGATTGAGAAGCAACCAACCAAGAAAGGAAAAATCACATAAGCGAGCATTAAGCATAACTAACACCGAATAATGCACCATAAGTAGGATGTAATTTCATTGCATAACTATTGACTTTCGTGCTTGCATAGGGAATCACAAACCTTAACACCAATATTCTTACTAAATCATAACTACTCACCAACATGACTCACTTATCACTATCATCATATCTCAAAACTATTACAAAGAATCAAGTTTAATTTATCCAATGATCTTCATGAAAGTTTTTATTATATCCGTCTTGAATATCTATCACTTTGGGATTAGTTTCATATGTTCCTTTTGATAAGCTCAATCAAATTTAAGTGAACAACATGAGCATAAAATTTTCGTCTCTCAAAATAATATAAGTGAAGCATGAGAGAATTTCATACAAAATTTACTAACTCTCAAATAAGTCTAAGTGAACCTGTCGGATTCAGGGCTCTGCTGACCCAAGAAAGGTTCGAACTCTGGCGCGTGTGCGAAGAACTCAACCTCTCCAGCCAGCCAGTTCACCGCCCCCACGGCGTAGCTTGATGAACAAGAAAGAAAGGGACACGATAGTTTACCCAGCTTCGGGCCACCTTGCGGTGTAAGACCCTACTCCTGCTTTGGGGTGGATTAGCCTCACAGGGGGCTGATGATGAACTAGTATAGGGGAAGAACAACTTTAGGAGTCATGTTGTTGTGTGGATGTGAGCTAGTGAGGGTTTGGGTTGGATCCTCGACCCCGGATCCCCTCCTATGGTGGTGGCTAAGCTATATTTATAGTGGCCTCGGTCCTCTTCCTCCAAAACGAAGGCGGGAAGGGATCACACAGTGGCCAATTTTGAAGGGGGCATACATCTTATCCTACCGAAAGGTGGTCTTTGCCTGTAAAGCTTCTGCTCGACGCCATGGTGGGCTCGGTGATGACATCTGTTCTGTTGTTCTGGCGGTCTTGGTCTCGTTGCATGGGTACGGAAACCTTTGGCCGATTCCTCGGGACTCCACGCCTGCACTTGCCTCCTTAGCACCAAAGAGGAAACTTGCTGCTCTACGCCTGCTGGCGCCCGCCTGGCCTTGGTCATTATGGCTTGCGCCACCTTTACGTCATGAGGTGGGCGCCTGCATAGGAATCTCCGCTCCTTGGGAGGTAGCCTGAGGAGGCCGCTCCCTCCGGAGGTCTTGGCAACGTCCGCCTCGTGAGGCTTGGCCCCTCGCGAGGGTCTTGTCTTGCCAGTGCTGAAGATGGGCTATACCAGGCCATCGATGGAGCCATGCTATCGGTGTCAAAACCAGCGGATCTCGGGTAGGGGGTCCCGAACTGTGCGTCTAAGGCGGATGGTAACAGGAGGCAGGGGACATGATGTTTACCCAGGTTCGGGCCCTCTTGATGGAGGTAATACCCTACGTCCTGCTTGATTGTTCTTGATGATATGAGTATTACAAGAGTTGATCTACCACGAGATCAAAGAGGCAAAACCCTAGAAGCTAGCCAAGGGTATGATTGTATGTTGTCCTACGGACTAAAACCCTCTGGATTATATAGACACCAGACGGGGCTAGGGTTACACAAGGTCGGTTACAAAGGAGGAGATATACATATCTGTATTGCCTAGCTTGCCTTCCACGCCAAGTAGAGTCCCATCCGGACATGGGACGAAGTCTTCAATCTTGTATATTCCTAGTCCAACAGTCCGGCCAAAGGATATAGTCCAGCTGTCCGGAGACCCCCTAATCCAGGACTCCCTCAGTAGCCCCTGAACCAGGCTTCAATGACGATGAGTCTGGCGTGCAGTGTTGTCTTCGGCATTGCAAGGCGGGTTCCTCCTCTGAATACACCATGGAAGAGTTTAAATATGAGGATAGTGTCCGACCCTGCAAAATAAGTTCCACATACCACCGTAGAGAGAATAATATTTCCACAAATCTAATCTACTGACACGTTTTGACAGCATGACATCACACCATGGCCCGGTTATTATTCAAACCGCTTTTCTCAACCAGCTCCGCACATATCGCGAGGTGGTTTTCTTGATACATCTTGTCAAAGTAGAGATTGTGTTCCCCTTATCACGGGATTCTCATCAATACGGACATGGGTAACCCAACCGCGCCATCAATTACGGCGCCTGGGGAATAAGCAGTTTTGCCAGGCAAGTGGGGAGACACATCGCCTCCTCCGCCCTTATAAAGGGACAAAGATTTACTTTCTTCACCCACGCCTTCTCCCTTCTCGCTTACCCATTCCCGCACACTCGATCTCTAGCGCCCAAGCTCGCGTTCTTCTTCTCAAACCACTCCAATCATGTCCGGAGCAGGAGGCAAGTGGATGGTCTCCTCCGCCACGGAGGAGAACATCAAAAAGTAACAGGAAGCTGGATACTTGGCCGCGAATATCGCGCACCGGCTGCCAAATGCGGGGCAGATCGTCCCCATGGTCGAACCCCATGAGAGGGTAGTTTTTCTTACCCATTTCGTCCGTGGACTGGGATTTCGTCTCCACCCGTTTGTCCGTGGGCTCATGTTCTACTATGGGCTGGATTTTCATGATCTGGCCCCCAATTTCATCCTCAACATCTCGGCGTTTATCATCGTGTGCGAGGCCTTCCTCCGCATCAGGCCCCACTTCGGCCTATGGTTGAAAACCTTCAATGTCAAACCGAAGGTGGTGGGTGGCCAACAAGCAGAGTGCGGAGGCGCCATGGTGGGTAAGATGCCTAATGTCACCTGGCTCGAGGGCACCTACGTGGATACCATAAAGGGGTGGCAATCGGGGTGGTTCTACATCACCGAGCCACGCGACTCCAACTGGGTGGCGGCCCCCAAATTTCGATCCGGAATCCCCATGCGGCTCACCTCCTGGAAAAAGAAGGGCCTGTCCTGGGGTTCTTCGATAGAGCTGACCGGACTCTAGACCTGCATCCAGAACATGATAAACAAGAAAATCAAGCTCGTCAACGTGTTCCAGGTTATGCTCTTCCGCCGGATCCTTCCGTTTCAACGACGCGCATTTGTTTTGTGGGAGTTTGACTCGGCGAAGCACCAGACACTGCGAGAGCGCTACGACATGACGCGCGAGGACGTCTGGAGGGTGCTGTTCAAGGGCGCCGAGATGCTCCCTCCCTCACCGAGGACCGCGAACTTAGCGCAAAGCGCCGCGCCCATCTGGTAGGCTTTTATATATCCCAGGGTATTTATTTGCCCCGGTTTAGTTATGTGCTGGATCTAAGCTTTCATGTCATTAACAGGACTGGATAGAGACAGCGGAGCAGCTTGATTGCCCAGCCCCCCTGCCCGAAGATCCTGCAGACGCTCTTCTAACGAAGATGCTGACTCCGGCACCTTACGAGGTGCCAGAAAAGAAGGCCAAGAAGAAGGCCACGGGCACCCGAAAGGGTCCCTGCGCAAGGTTATATCGGACTCATCATCCGATGACTCCGACGCGCACTCCTCCCACAGAAACGAGGAGGAGGAGAAAAGCCCCCCCCCCAGCCGGGGGAGACAAGAAAAGGAAGGCCGACCCATCTGGGGAGGCCGAAGGGTCCAAGAAGGGAAAGACCCTCCCTCTGGACTGTGCCACGACGGCCGCCGATAGCGGCGACGAGTGGCTACACAGGGACAAGCCCCTGGCGAAGTCGTAAATGTCTGGACACCATAGTACTTCATGGTATGTTCTATTGTACTGCCTTTCCTCATGCCGAACATGATTATGCAGTCCGTCTCGAGCTCATCTCGACGTACCCTCGTCGAGCGGCTCTTTGGACTCGTCGGATATGAACAGCGGTTCTCCTCTGAGTGCTTCCACCCCTCACCCTACGGACAACGCCGAGGTGTTGTCCCAAAAGGCACCGAGCCAAGGGGAGGTGATCCTGGGGGCGCCTCATGGCGACCTCCCAGACCCTGGGTACCAAGGGAGCGAGGCTCCTACGGGCTTCGAGTTCGGGCCCCAGCCGGACACTGCGCCGGAACCTTCGATGGTTCCGGACTCTGGCAGGCGGTCCCCCATTAAGGGGGGCCAACCATCCATGCCGGTGTCCTCTGTCCAACAAGAGGCACCGGACAACTGGCTAGAAGCGCTTCACAGCGCTTCCATCGGTGTAGAGCACCGCACTATCATGAGTGTGGTGGTCGAGAAGGTTCAGTCCGCCAAAAACGGACTGACCAAAGCTTGCGCCAGCCTCCTGACAGGCTTTGAGGTAAGCATTCAAAATATAAGAAAATATTACCGCATAGATAGTAGCCCCTGATGCTCTGTTCAGCGTTCGTGAAGAAAAGTCGAATAGAGTATCAAATGATAACTCAGGAGTCTAATTAGAGTATGTCTATGTGTATGTGTAGGCTTCACTGCTGGCCGCTGCCACACGCACTACGGAGGTCTCTGCGCAGAAGCAGGACCTGAAGCGGTCCGAGGACGAGCTCGGCCTTACCAAGAGGCAGCTCGAAGAGAGCAAAGGTAAGATATACCCCTGTCTATATAGTTAAAAAGAAGTTCGGGTGTAAAGTAATAGGATCATCATGAATTTGTCAGGGGCCACAACCGAGGTGGAGACCCTGAGGAAGGCGTTGTCTGAGGCCGAAGACAAAGCGGCCAAAGAGCGCATTGAATACGAGAACCAAGAAGCCCAAGTTGGCGAGGTGGAGCAAGAGCTTGAGGCTCTTGCCAAAAAGCACGAGTCCTTGGAGCTTGACTCTAAGATGCGAGAGTCCGATCTCGCACACGCGCTTGAAAGCGTCTGGAGCGCCAAGGCCGAAACCCACAAGGCCCTCCCAGAGATTGACGCGGTGAAGAAGATAGCAGCGGGTAAGGCATTCAATATGCAAATCAAGCATGTGAAGGAGACTTTCCTTTTTCTTACCCGAGTTCGGAGCTCTCCAAGAGCGTTTGCAGATCTTCCCCGTAGTGTACTGGATGCCACGGTGTTTTACCGGGCTGAGGAGGGGAGCTCAACGGAGAAGTTGTTCTGGTCTCAGTATACTGGGACCGAACACCCCGTGCCCTTGAGCGACCAGCTGAAGCAGTTGGTCGAGCTTCACAAGGTGGCCGAACAGGCCATGAGGGGCCTTATAGTCTGGATGTGGCCTGGCGAGCCCCTTTCCGACAGCTACTTCAGTCTGGTGAGGCGGCTTGTGGAAGCCTGCCCACGGCTTGAAGTCATCAAGCGGTAAGTCTGCATCGAGGGTGCACGCAGGGCTTTTGCCCGGGCAAAGGTGCACTGGGCGAAGCTGGACGCTGTGAAGCTAGTGAAGGAGGGGCCGCCGGAGGGCAAGGAGCATCGCCGCCCCAAGAATTACTATGAAAGTGTCCTGAAGGGTTCCCGCTTAGTGGCAGATGAGTGTGCCAAGGATGTAATTTTTGAATGAACATGCCCATGTGATCCAGTAATATGAAACGAGTTCTTTTGCACCATGCGACACTTTCTTAATTTAAAACATTACCTTCTGTGTGGCCGTTTATAAAATCTAAGAGTTGGCCAGTCGTCGGCTTCTACCCCCATGTAACTAGTACTGGGGTGTTCGGGGTAAATCTGAACACTCTTTGCCCCAATTTTGGGTTCTTCAAGGGAGGTGTTCAGCGCAACGAACCAGGCAATCGGACTATAATGCTTTATCACTCTCACTTAGCCATAGAATTCTATGATTTTAATTTTTTGGCGAAGCCCCTGGTATTCGGAGGGCCGAATTTGGGGCGCTATACACGCCGAAGCCGGACAAGGCCGACTCCTCGCCCGAAGCGGAAAAAGACTTTAGGGACTTGAGACCTCTCGAACAGCGACCAGTCTCTCGCCTTATCATGACAGTCACTTTTTGGCTTTCTCTACTGAGGTGCTCGTCTGGATGAACCCGGACACTATCGCAGTAGTTCTCCTACCGCTACCTTAGCCGATATAGCGGAACGTAAGGTACCAAAGCATGGGAGCCGGGCGACCCAACATTTGACCAAAGACATGATTCGGAGCTGATGCATATAATGCTATAAGTTCGGGGTGCCGCACTATCGAAAGTGTTCGGACTTCTTGCGCCGTATTGTGGGGTAAACGAGAGCCCCTGGCGTACTAACCGTACCCGAACATGCGGGTGCGGATTGTCATAAATGGACATATAAGAGAAAGAGAAAAACATAAATAATGCAATGACAGATTAATGATATGCATTGTTATTTGAATAATACGTCGAAGTGTACTGGTACAAGTAGTGCAATAAGCATAAAGTAGGACAATTCGAAATGTCCTATCCCAGGGCAAGCTACGCATAAATAGTGAAAAGCGGGTATATCAAGTATTACTAGAGACCACCTGGCGGTTCCCGTGTTCATCTTAGCTTCTTGCCGCCTTGGTTGTTGTTTCCGGAATGTGTTCGGCAATCGTACTGCCGGAAAGGGCTTCTGAAGAGTTAGGCCCTGAAAGAGAAAAGGAATGTCAAAGGTATACATCCGCTAGTGTGGTTAAGCCACAATGGGGGCGTGTCCTGATTGTGCCCCTGCCTGTGTCCATGGTATTTTCAATGCGTAGTTATGTACGTGCGTCACGGATTTTGTCGCTTCACTGGGACTGGGACGGGGGCCGGATTTCTAGGCGATCTCTGATCGTGCCAGGCGATCTTGTTGCGGCTTGTTCCGGGCTCGCTTGAAGGTGTCCGGGGGCTGTGACGCCGAATGAGTGGTCTGCCTGAACATGTTGCTTTGTGTCTCTGCTACAAGGGCCGCAGTGTGCTCTTCCGTACGGAGCGAGCGTTCTGTGTTTCCATTTACTGTTATGACCCCGCGAGGTCCTGGCATCTTGAGCTTGAGGTACGCGTAATGCGGCACTGCAATGAATTTTGCAAATGTTGTCCATTCGAGCAGTGCATGATAGCCACTGCGAAACGGGACGATGTCGGAGATTAAATCTTCGCTTCGGAAGTTATCCGGTGATCCGAAGACCACTTCCAGTGTGATTGAGCCTATGCAATGGGTCTCCACACCTGGGATGATGCCTTTAAAGGTGGTTTTGCTGGGTTTAATCCTCGAGGGATCGATACCCATTTTTCGCACTGCATCGTGAGAAAGCAGGTTCAGGCTGCTGCCGCCGTCCATAAGGTCTCGAGTGAGGTGAAATCCGTCAATGATGGGGTCTGGGACCAGTGCGGAAGATCCGCCATGAAGGATGCTAGTGGGGTGGTCCCTGTGATCGATGGTGATCGGACAAGCAGACCATGGGTTGAACTTTGGGGCGACGGGCTCCATCGCGTAGACGTCCCTTAGTGCACGCTTTCGCTCCCTCTTAGGAATGTGGGTTGCGTATATCATGTTCACTGCCTTCACTTGAGGGGGAAACCCCTTCTGTCCTCCTGTGTTCGGCGGCCGGGGCTCCTCCTCGTCATCGCTATGCATCCCCTTGTCCTTGTACTCGGCATTTAACTTGTCGGCCTGCTTGAACACCCAGCATTCTCTTTTGGCGTGATTGGCTGGTTTGTCAGGGGTGCCGTGGATTTGACACGAGCGATCCAGTATGCGATCCAGACTGGACGGAGCCGGAGTATTTCTTTTAAATGGCTTTTTCCGCTGACCGGATCTAGAGCCTCTGAATCCGGCATTAACTGACGTTTCTTCGGTGTTATTGCCGTTATTGCGGCGCTTTGGTCTATTACGACGCTGCCTACCGTTAGCATGTTTGGTATCCGAGGTATCCGGATTCCTCGATGTGTTGTTGCTGAGAGCCTGCCAGCTATCCTTGCCCGCGCAAAAGCGGGTCATGAGTGTCGTGAGGGCTGCCATAGATTTCGGCTTCTCCTGGCCGAGGTGGCGGGTGAGCCACTCGTTGTGGATGTTATGCTTGAATGCCGCTAGGGCCTCTGCATCCGGACAGCCTACAATTTGATTTTTCTTAGTCAGGAACCCTGTCCAGAATTGTGTGGCCAATTCCCCTGGCTACTGGGTTATGTGGCTCAAGTCATCAGCATCCGGTGGCCGCACATAAGTGCCCTGGAAGTTGTCAAGAAATGCATCTTCCAGATCCTCCCAACTGCCGACGGAATCTGCTGCAAGCTATTCAGCCAATGCCGAGCTGGTCCTTTGAGTTTTAGTGGGAGGTGCTTGATGGCATGTAGATCATCACCGCGAGCCATGTGGATGTGAAGGAGGAAATCCTCAATCCATACAGCGGGATCTGTTGTGCCATCGTATGATTTGATATTTACGGGTTTGAAACCCTACGGGAATTCATGATTCATAACTTCATCAGTGAAGCATAGGGGGTGTGCGGCACCTCTGTGCCGGGCTATATCCCGACGTAGTTCGTATGAGTTTTGTCCGCTGTATTCGGCCCGGCCGGATTTACTCTTGGTGTATCCGACGCGACGATCATCGTCTCATGTGGGCGCACGTGCCTGTGTCCCATATATTGACCTTGCGATTTTTGCCTTACTGTCCAAGATGTCTCGTAGGTCCTCTATGTTGCCCCGGGCCTTAGTATTTTTGACTAAGTGGCGACGGGGTGCGGTCTGAACTTTAGGCTGAAACGCCTCTCTGGCTCAGCAGCGTAGTGGCCAGTCAGCCGCATCGTACATTGGTGAATGAGGTTTCAATGCTTCCTCCTCTAGGTGAGGTAGCAACCTGCACTTTGGGTAACTCTTGGACGGGCACTCGAGTTCATGCTCCTCGGCCGCAAGGACTTCGGTCCAGCTGTCTGCTAGCAAGTCTTGATCAGCTTGAAGTTGTTGTTCTTTTTTCTTCAGGCTATTTGCCGTGGCCATAAGCCGGCGCTTGAAGCGCTCTTGCTCGACGGGGTCCTCAGGCACGATAAACTCATCGTCGCCAAGGCTCGCCTCATCTTCGGAGAGAGGCATGTAATTGTCCTCCTCCGGTTCTCCATCTGCTGCCTACTCTAGAGGGCTAGCTTGTTTGTCCTCTAGCTCTACACCGTGCTTGTCGGATTTCGGGTTCCGGCAGACCCTTGAGGTTCGAACACTGGGGTGCATGTGGAGATTTCGCCTTCTACCTACCTGCGCCCCACCGCCACGCTAAGATATAATATATGGAAAGAACAACACAAGAGACACGGAGTTTATACTGGTTCGGGCCACTGTTGTGGTGTAATACCCTACTCCAGTGTGTGGTGTGGTGGATTGCCTCTTGGGCTGATGATGATGAGCAATACAAGGAAGAACAGCCTCGCGAGGGTCTGTTCTTGGCTGGGGCGATGAACTGCTGGGAGGAGTTCAATCACCCTTCTCTCTCTGTGTGTCTGTGTGATGCTACTCGATCCGATCCCAGCTTGTTTCTGGGTTGGCCGATTCTAGATCCCCTCTACCCTGGGGGTGGCTAGTCCTATTTATAGGCAAAGGCCCTGGGCCTCTTCCCAAATATTGAGCGGGAAGGGCGCCAACAATTGGCCATTTTGAAGGGGAACATCTGGCACACTTATCCTGACTAAAGTTGGTCCTCGCCTGCCAAAGGCTCTGGCGGTGACGCTGGCTTGGGCTCCACAATGACTTCCTCCCTGCCGTTGGGCTGGTCTTGGTCTCGTTGCACCGAAATGGGTGCCTTTGCTTGATGCTCTCGCCTGCGCTTGCTCCCTTTGCACCAAAGAGGAAAGGAGGACACTTCGCGGGCTGGCGCCCGCCTGGCACCCTTGGTCGTCATGGCTTGCGTCACGGGCACCTCGTGAGGTACCCTGCCTTGATCTCTCCGCCTCCTCGCGAGCCAGCCTGATGAGGCCATGCCTAAGGAAGCTCCGTGTCGTCCGCCTTGCGAGGCTTGACCCCTCGCGAGAGTCTTGGGTCTGTGTTGATGAAGATGGGCCGTGCTGGGCCCCTCCTCGAGCCACGCCGCAGGCCGCAGGCAGGCAAGTCTAGGGACCCCCGTTCCCAGAACGCCGACAGTAGCCCCCGAGCCCAAGGCGCGCCCGGACTTGGCCGTGCAGGTTGGCGAAAGGGCAAGAGCGAAGCACTGCGGACCCTAACAGCCTGCGGCCTTGGGCGCCGCGTGGCGGTTGATTGGACGTGGGCGGCTCCACTCCCCCACGGCGCCTCGGCAACTGCACAGATTGGACAAGTCCCTGCATGCAAAGTGGGTCATGATTACCTGCGATCGTGGGGGCCGACGGTTGGCCCTCGCCGGCTATAAGTATGGATCGGTGCGCGCCCTTCCAGTTCATCCCCCCTTGCTTCTCCTTCTTCTTCATGGCCCTGTCGAGGAGGTTCTCGGCCGCAGAGAAGGGGAAGGCTCGCCAGGTTGAGCATGCCTCCCCCCCGCCCAAGCGCGGCCGAGGGCGCCCTCGCAAACATCCTGTGGCCACCATGGCAGCTCCCAGTGGCCGTGGAGACGATTTCCAGCACGGTGATGGGCGGACTGCTGCGGCCGGGGGGCGCGCTTCGGTCGCGCGTTCCCCTAGGCCGCGCTTTCGCGCTGCAGAGGTGCTGCCGGAGTTCGTTGTGTGGTCGGCGGAGCCGACTAGCACCCGGCTTCAACTTCCTCGCTTCCTCCTCGGCGAGCTCCCGGCCGGCGCCCCGGGCGGCCTCTGGCTTCAGGCAGACGGCTACTGCAGCCGGGCCTCATGGGCTTCACTGGAGGTCTCCACAGCCGGGTGCCTGGCCTTGACCCGCGGTCGGCAGACGTTTGCCCGCGCGCGTGGCCTGAGCCGTCGGTGCACCCTGCACTTCAAGTTTGACGGCGATGCCACCCTCTATGTGAGGGTGTTTGGGGAAGATGGTCGCCGCGTAGGGTGCTGCCCTGAGGACGACGACCGTGGCCGGGAACCCAGCCCCGGCGATGATGGAGAGGACAGCGCTCGCGTGATTGGCGGCGCTCAGGGTTCCTCAAGCTTCACCGGTTCTTCTTCAGGCGGCGACTCTTCTAGTGGTGGCCGCGGTCAGCCTCCACGCCGTCGTACCTACTTGGGAGGTGGTAGCGTGTCTGCCCGCCGTCGCGCCTCGGTGAAGCACGAGAGGGAGTCTGCCTGAGCCCCGGAGGCAGCTCGAGTCTTCCCTGCAGGCCGGTGTGAGGCGAGCTGCGCCTGATTTGTTCTTTCTTTTCCTTTTTCCTGCGTAAAAAGACAGTAGAGTGGAGCCCCGCGGGGGTGTGTTTGGGTTATTGTTGTTAATCATCGCTTTGCTTCCGTTATCGTGCCTTCCGGCTACGTGCCCGCGCGTGGATAGTTCCCGGCCCCAGCCGTGGGGGGCGACCGACCCAGGCCCTATGTTCGTGTCGCGGTGCCCATGGGGCACGAACTGGAGGGGTGCTCCTGTAATGGACCCAGGTCGCGAAACCTTTGAACGACTAGGACAGGAACATTCGGGAGGGTGCTCGGCTACCCCCCTCGCGAGGCCTTGCATAAGAGAAATCGAGGCAGGAGAGTGAAAAGTCGAAGAACCACAAGCCAAAGATGGCAACAGCTTCAATAAAACCTCGAATGAGAATGAAGAAGCCAACTGCGGAAAGCAAATGAAAAAGCCGTGTCCGGCACCTAATCTAGTCTTCGAGGTCTTCTCACCAGCGCGGAGCTAAGTGCTGCCACTGGGTGTGGGAGGGAGCCCCAGGGCCTGAGGCCGGCGCTCCTGAGACTCCGGGCGTGTACAGCCCCAACTCATTATTACGTGAGAGTGTCATGGGCGGCGAGCTTCACAGCCGTTGGCCTTCTTCACAGGCTCCGGGCCTTTCTTGGGGGAAGCAGGCTTCACGGGAATTTGCCCTCTTCACAGGCTCCGGGCCCTTTCCAAAACGCGACAGCTTCACAGGCATTCGCCTTCTTCACAGGCTCTGGGCCTTTTCCAAAACGCGACAGCTTCACAGGCATTCGCCTTATTCACAGGCTCTGGGCCTTTTCCAAAACGCGACAGCTTCACAGGCATTCGCCTTCTTCACAGGCTCTAGGCCTTTTCCAAAACGCGACAGCTTCATAGGCATTCGCCTTCTTCACAGGCTCTGGGCCTTTTCCAAAAAGGATAATCTTCACAGGCATTCGCCTTCTTCACAGGCTCTGGGCCTTTTTAGGGGTAGAACCTCCGGAGGTGCTGGATGTTCCATGCGTTCTGGACCGGCACCCCCTCCTGAGTCTCCAAGCGCGCGGAGCCAGGCCTGGAAACATGAACAACCTTGAACGGGCCCTCCCACATGGGAGAGAGCTTGTACAGTCCCTCCCTGGAGAGAACTTGCCTGAGCACGAGGTCTCCTACCTCGAGAGTTCTGGGGCGGATGTTGCGGCAGTGATATCGTCGCAGTGCTTGTTGGTACCTCGCCGCTCGCAGCGCGGCTTCTCGGCGACGTTCCTCCCCCAGCACGAGGTCCATCCCCCGCATGGCGTCCTGCTGTGCCTCGTCGAACGCCAGGACCCGCGCGGAGCGATGTCTGACCTCGTGAGGGAGGACCGCCTCGGCTCCGTAGACCAGGAAGAACGGGGTCTCTCCAGTCGGCTTGGTCATGGTTGTGCGGATGGACCACAACACGAACTGAAGCCCGTCGTACCCACCTCTGCCGCAGGCCTCCAGCTTCTTCTTGAACATCCTGGTCTTGAGGCCCCTCAGGACCTCTGCGTTGGCTCGCTCAGCCTGGCCGTTGCTTCGGGGGTGCGCCACCGAAGCGTAGCATATCTGCGTTCCAAGGTTATCATAGTATGTTTTGAAGAGGTTACTGGTGAACTGCGAACCGTTGTCTGTGATGATGCGGTTCGGCACCCCGAACCGGCTCATGATGCCCCTGATGAACTTGACCGCGGAACCCGCGGGGATGGTGCGGATGGCCTCTACTTCAGCCCACTTGGTGAACTTGTCCACGACGACATAGAGGTAGCGATAGCCCCCTGGCGCCCGAGGAAACAGGCCCAGGATGTCCAGCCCCCAAACTGCGAATGGCCACGAAAGGGGTATAGTCTGCAGGCCTCCTGCCGGCTGATGGATCTGCTTTGCGTGGAACTGGCAGGCCTCACAAGGTTTCACCAGTTCGACAACGTCATTGAGTGCGGTGGGCCAATAAAACCCACTGTGGAACGCCTTGCCGACGAGGGTCCGTGATGATGAATGATGTCCACAGTCTCCGTCGTGTATATCTTCCAGCAGTTCCTTTCCTTGCTCCCTGGAGATGCAGTGCAGGGATACATCGTTTGGTCACTTCCGGTAGAGCTCTCCATCCTTGATGCAGTATGACGTGGCCTGCCATGCGACATGCTCCGCTTCCTCCTCCTTCTCCGGCAGGGTCCCTTGTGTTAAGTAACTCCGGAGCTCCGTGATCCAGCACCCCTCCAGAGGTTCCATCGTCAGGAGCAAGCGTGCTCCTGAGGCCGGGCCACAGACCGGGGCTCCTGAGGCAGGTGGCTGGGGGAGCTCCTCCCGAGGCTGAGCCGTGTTTGACAATGATGGCAGGGCTGAGGGCTTGAAGAGCCGCTCCTCGAAGACGCCAGGCTCCTGAGGTAACCGCCTGGACGCCCGTTTGGCAATGTCGTCGGCCTCCTGATTGGTGCCACGGGGCACATGCTGCAACTCCAACCCACATAACTGCTTCTCCATCCTACGGACCTCCGCAAGGTAGGCTTCCATGTGCTCATCTTTCGGCTCATACACCTTGTTGGAGAAATTGACAAGGAGTTGCGAATCGCCCTTGATGGTGAGGCGTTTCACCCTCAGGGCAGCTGCGGCCTTCAAGCCCACTATTAAACCTTCATACTCCACTATGTTGTTGGAGACCTTTTCACCTTGCTGGAAACAGAGCTGTACAGCGTAGTAGAGCTTGTCCTGAGTGGGCGATATAAGCTCCGCCCCAGCCCCAGCGCCATGCCTGGAGAACGCCCCATCGAAGTACATGACCCAGCCTTCTGGCACCTCGCTTCCCGGGGAGAGGGACCGATCCTCGTCGGCCTTGAGGCCTGGTGCCTCTGTCCATCCTGCCAGAAAATCCGCTAATGCTGCTCCCTTGATGACTCTGGTCGTGCTGAATTCGAGCTGAAATTCTTGCAGTTCTATGTTCCACTCAGCGACCCTTCCAGCTGAGTTAGGGCTCCTGAGCACTCTCTCCAGGGGGTATGACGAGATGACCTTGATGGGGTGACCCTGAAAATAGTGCCGCAGCTTGCGCGAGGCCACCAGTAGCGTGAGGAGGAGCTTGTGAGGCATGGGGTACCGTGCCCTCACGTCCCGCAACACCGTGCTGACGAAGTACACTGGGTGCTCAACGAGGTTGGGTGCGTCAGTGCTGGTGGCGCCCTCCGGAGACCATGGCGCCTCCTGAGGCGATGAGGCCTCCTGAGGCTGGCCATCTGGGAGAGGGGCCTCTTCCGCCTCCGGTGCACTCCTCTGCGGCGGCTGGTCCTCCTCAGCCGCGGTGGCAGTTTCTGTGGGCCTTCCTTGTTCCTGTTTTGCCTTGTCCCGGGCTGCTGCTGTGGTTTTGATTCGACGCTCCTCCCTAACCGCCACCAGGGCTACGCTGGCGGAGTAGGGAGTGGCGGCGAGGTAAAGCACCAGGGGCTCTTGAGGGCGCGGAGCCACCATGACCGGAGGGCTGGTCAGGTATCTCTTGAGATCCTGGAACGCCTTGTCGGCCTCTTCAGTCCATTCAAAGGGCCCCTTTTTCTTCATTAGCTTGAAGAAGGGCAGCGCTCGCTCCCCCAACTTGGAGATGAAGCGCCCTAGCGCGGTCACACACCCAGTGAGCTTCTGCATTTCTCTGAGGGTCTTTGGCGGGCTCATATCCTCGACCGCCTTGACCTTTTCCGGGTTAGCCTCGATGCCTCGGTGGGACACGAGGAAACCCAAGAGCTTGCCCGAGGGGACTCCAAACACATACTTCTCTGGGTTGAGCCGCAGGTTCACTGCGTTAAGGCTCGCGAAGGTTTCCTCCAGGTCTTGTATCAGGGTCCTGGCCTCCCGAGACTTCACCACAATGTCATTGACGTAAGCCTCAACATTCTTCCCGAGCTGCGGGCCCAAGGTGATGTGCATCAGCCGCTGAAAGGTCGCCCCTGCGTTACGCAGCCCGAAAGGCATGCATGTGTAGCAGTACACCCCACACGGGGTTAGGAAGGCTGTCTTTTCGACGTCTTCTACCGCCATCTTGATCTGGTGATACCCAGAGAAGGCATCCAAGAAGCATAGCAGGTCGCATTCTGCGGTGGAATCGACGATCTGGTCGATGCGGGGGAGCGGGAACGGATCTTGCGGGCATGCCTTGTTGAGGTTGGTGAAGTCGACACACATGCACTCCTTCCCTCCCTTCTTTGGCACAACGATAGGGTTGGCCAACCAATCCGGGTATCGGACCTCGCGAATGACCCCAGCGGCTTCTAGTTTGCAGGTCTCTCCGGGTTGTTGCTTGATGCGGCGCATGTCGCTCACGGCGGGTGGCCGGTCACGAGTACCTTGGAAGTTGGCGATGAAGCGGGTGCACGTCTCGTCCCAGGAGGAGATCGTGCCTGGAGCCAGGTTCAGGAGCCAGGTGCGGGCCCCGTCCTTGAGCGCCATGGGAAACCAGTTCGCCATGACCTTCTCGTCTCCGTTGGCAGCTTCGATGCCCAGCTCATAGAGCTGGAGGAACTCCGCAGGGTCGGCCGTGCCGTCGTAACGAGGAGGCGGGTCTGGCTTGAACTTGCCGGGCCACGCGACGCTGCGTAGCTCGGTGGTGAAGGCACGGCAGCCTGCTGTGGCCACGGAAGGCCTTGGGTGACGGAGAGCTTGGTCTTGCATGTTCCCACGTGCTGCAGCTGGGAGCAACGCGGGGTCTTGACGTGCGGGAGCAGGAGCATGGTCGCGACGTGCTGGAGCAGGGAGCGCCCGGGCAGCTTCTTGCAGGCGAGGGACTTCTTGGCAGCTCTGCTCTTGCCGCGCTGGCACCTGACGGAGCGGGTTCCCCCCAGGGGCCACGTGCCTTGGAGCCATGGCGCCTTCTTGAGGAGGAGGCGGCTGGGGCGCCCCGGAGCTTCGTCGCCCGCGCGGGGCGGGGTGCGGTGCAGCGGAACGGACGGCGCAGGCGAGCCCCCTTCGGCGCGGACGATCTCGGCGACGCGGTCGAGCCATTCTTCATAGACGTCGTCGACGGGACAGTAGCGCAGGAGCTCGTTTGACGCGATGAGCGCAGCTCGAGCCTCCATGGGTGCGCGGATCGCGTGGGACGAAGAACCAGCTGGGGTGAGCGAGGGAGTAGCGGTGCGGCCGTATTGCCGCATGGACGGATGCTGAGACGACGCTTGCTGCTCGTTCCCCGCCGGGCCGGTGGCGGCGTTGACGGCAGGTGACGGGGAACGGCGAGGAGGCCCGCTGACAGGAGCCATCTGGGCAACGCGGGAAGCGAGAGCGGCCCGGCGCTCGGCGTGGGCCCGACGAGCGTCAGACATGGACGTGATGGTCGGAGGAGAACGGGGCGGTGGAAGACGAATTCCGGCGCCCCCCTACCTGGCGCGCCAAATGTCGGATTTCGGGTTCCGGCAGACCCTTGAGGTTCGAACACTGGGGTGCGCACGGAGATTTCGCCTTCTGCCTACCTGCGCCCCACCGCCACGCTAAGATCTAAGCAATGGAAAGAACAGCACAAGAGACACGGAGTTTATACTGGTTCGGGCCACCGGAGTGTGTGGTGTGGTGGATTGCCTCTTGGGCTGATGATGATGAGCAATACAAGGAAGAACAGCCTCGGGAGGGTCTGTTCTTGGCTAGGGTGATGAACTGCTGGGAGGAGTTCAATCACCCTTCTCTCTCTGTGTGTGTGTGTGATGCTACTCGATCCGATCCCAGCTTGTTTCTGGGTTGGCCGATTCTAGATCCCCTCTACCTTGGGGGTGGCTAGTCCTATTTATAGGCAAAGGCCCTGGGCCTCTTCCCAAATATTGAGCGGGAAGGGCGCCAACAATTGGCCATTTTGAAGGGGAACATCTGGCACACTTATCCTAACTAAAGTTGGTCCTCGCCTGCCAAAGGCTCTGGCGGTGACGCTGGCTTGGGCTCCACAATGACTTCCTCCCTGCCGTTGGGCTGGTCTTGGTCTCATTGCACCGAAACGGGTGCCTTTGCTTGATGCTCTCGCCTGCGCTTGCTCCCTTTGCACCAAAGAGGAAAGGAGGACACTGCGCGGGCTGGCGCCCGCCTGGCACCCTTGGTCGTCATGGCTTGCGTCACGGGCACCTCGTGAGGTACCCCGCCTTGATCTCTCCGCCTCCTCGCAAGCCAGCCTGATGAGGCCGTGCCTGAGGAAGCTCCGTGTCGTCCGCCCCGCGAGGCTTGACCCCTCGCGAGGGTCTTGGGTCTGTGTTGATGAAGATGGGCCGTGCTGGGGCCCTCCTCGAGCCACGCCACAGGCCGTAGGCAGGCAAGTCTAGGGACCCCCGTTCCCAGAACGCCGACAGTGCTGCAGGGGATTGTTGTTGTCTTCGACGCTATCTGGAGTGTTATTATCTCCTGTGCCGGTATCACTGCTCTTGCTGTGGCGGGACTTAGAGCGGCGCTGCTGACGTCGGCGCTTGGGTTGCTTCTTGGAGGGGTCATCCTCTACTGTCTTGTCACCATTGCCTTCTTTGGGGGTGTCCACCATGTATATATCATATGATGAGGTGGCGGTCCAGCGCCCTGAGGGCAGTAGTTCCTGCTCGTCTCCGGCTTCGTCGTCCATACCGTCGAAGTCTTCGGAGTCGAAGTCGAGCATGTCGGTTAAGTCATCAACAGTGGCTACTAAGTGGGTGGTGGGTGGGCCGCGAATTTCTTCGTTGTCCGCATCCCATTCTAGCCGGACATATTTCGGCCAAGGTTCTTCCGACAGGGAGAGAGACCTTAATGAGTTTAGCACATCTCCGAAAGGTGAGTGCTGAAAGATATCCGCGGAGGTGAACTCCATGATCGGCGCCAAGTAGGACTCGACGGGCACGGATGTGAGCGGCTCGGAGTCCGTGGCCGGAGATGAATCCTGTGGTTCGGCGACACGACTCTCATAAGGGGTGAAGTCAGTATCCGGCTCTATCGCCACAGAGAGTGTGGCCTCCATGGCGGGGTCCATCCCTCCGCTCTCGGATGGCGCGACTTGCTCTGGATTGATGGACGGAGTAGTTGCGGATGCGATCTCCCGAACATTGTCTGACGGCCAAGTTACGTCATGCTCGTTGCGACTGTGCGGCGCATCCGACATGGGTTCGGATTCGTCAAAGATCAAGTCTCCGTGGATGTCGGCCGTGTAGTTCAAGTTTCCAAATCTGACCTGATGGCCAGCGGCGTAGCTTTCGATCTGCTCCAGATGTCCAAGAGAGTTGGCCCGCAGTGCGAAGCCGCCAATTACAAAGATCTGTCCGGGGAGGAAAGCCTCACCCTGGACCGCATCACTAGCGATGATCGAAGGAACCATCAAGCCTCATGGTGACGACATAGTAGAACTCTCAATGAAAGCACCAATGTTGGTGTCAAAACCGGAGGATCTCGGGTAGGGGTCCCAAACTGTGCGTCTAAGGCGGATGGTAACAGGAGGCAGGGGACACGATGTTTCCCAGGTTCGGGCCCTCTTGATGGAGGTAATACCCTACGTCCTGCTTGATTGTTCTTGATGATATGAGTATTACAAGAGTCGATCTACCACGAGATCAAAGAGGCTAAAACCCTAGAAGCTAGCCTATGGTATGATTCTATGTTGTCCTATGGACTAAAACCCTCCGGTTTATATAGACACCGGAGGGGCCTAGGGTTACACAAGGTAGGTTACAAAGGAGGAGATATACATATCCGTATTGCCTAGCTTGCCTTCCATGCCAAGTAGAGTCCTATCCAGACACGGGACGAAGTCTTCAATCTTGTGTCTTCATAGTCCAACAGTTTGGCCAAAGGATATAGTCCGGCTGTCCGGAGACCCCCTAATCCAGGACTCCCTCACATGCCGTGGGCCGCAGGTAGGTAAGTCTGGGTACCCTGGTTCCTAGAACACCGACAGTAGCCCCCGGGCCCAAGACGAGCTCGGACTTGGCTTCGTGGCGAAGCCAACAGGCAAGGGTGAAGCACCACGGGCCCGAATCGCCTGCGGACCGATTCGACGGATGGCGCTTTATGGGACGTGGGCGTCTCCACTTTCCCATGCTGCCTCCGCAACCGTCCGGGTTGACAAAAGACTGGCCCCTGCTGCCGAGCCTTCATTGCCTCCTCTTCATCTTGCTCTAGATCCCCTTTTCTCCCCACCGAGAGCGTCTCCGGATCTGCCGAATCTTCCCCCGAGCTCTTCGTTGATGGCGACCAAGAAGGTGAAGATTGCCACTCCGGCTGTGCACTCTTCCTCCTCCCCCGCGCCGGACCTCAATACATCTTCCATCACTGAGGCGAGGCACCTTGCCGCCGTGCTCCCACTGACGGCGAGCAATGACAATGAGGGGAGGGAGACGGTGCTTCGGGTCGGCTCCACCGAGCGGGAAACCTTGGCGGGGACATTCTCTCCCTTCTTCCTCCACAGCTTCTTTGCGGGGCTCGTCCCGCCCTTCTCCAAGTTCTTCCTCGACGTCCTCGACCATTACGACGTTCACGCTCTGCACCTCCAGCCCAACTCCATTCTTCTCCTGTCGATCTTCGCCTTCTACTATGAGGCGTTCATGGGCGTGGTGTCCTCTGTTGCGCTGCTCCGCCACTTCTTCTTCCTTCGGATGCATGACCCGACCCAGCACTCCGGCTGTGTCTCCTTCGCCGCGGCCCACAGCGGCAATGCACCCATGAGGGCTGGTAAGAAGGTGGAGGACTTTCGGCATAAGTGGATCTTCATGGATGCCAAGGGCCTCCTTGCTCGGCTGGAGCTGCCGACCGAGATGCCGGAGAAGCTGGACCAGTGGGCTCATGAGAAGCTCACCGACCCCCGGGCAGCACCGGTCCTTAGGCCGATGCAAGCAGACATGGGGTCCATGGCGCTGACGGGTGCATGCTCGTTAGGGAGTTCCTGACGCAACGCCTAGCCCCGCTCAAAGCACACTCGCGCTCCATGTGTGATTTCAAGGACGTAAAGGATGACATTCGGCTGTGCCCAGGGGGCTTGATAGACGAGGAGCTTAGCAACGCCGTCTGTACCTTGCTCGAGAAGGACCCGGGCAGCCTCTCGGCGGCCTACCTCCCATTGTACCGCCGTGGCAACCAGTACTAGAAAAATGCTTATAGATAGTAGCATAATAGTAGTGCTTTTTATAACAAAGCGCTGCTACTACTTATCAGTAGCGCTCTTTATAAAAAGCGCTACTACTATGCACTTACCCATAGCGTTGTTTTAATAAAAATGCTACTGCTACAATTGCTAGGTCGTTGCCGGCAGGCCGGGCATAGTAGTAGCGCTTTTATGTATGAAGCGCTACTACTATTGGACGTAGCAGTAGCGCTTTCTACATATAAGCACTACTCCTACGGGATCCTTATCTAGCCCAACGTCCCGCGCTCGACCTCTCTCTCACTCCCCCGACCCTCACAATCACTCGCGCGCCTCTCCGCCGCCGCCGTCGCCGCCGCCCTCCGCCGGGCACCGTCGTCCCCCACGCTGGAGCTCTCCCGCCGGCCGCCCTCGCCCACGTCGGTTGAGCTCCCCCGCCGGCCACCCTCCCTCGCGCCGGCCTCCTCCCCCGCGGGCCTTCCTGTGCCGGCCTCCTCCCGCACCGGCTTCCTCCCCCGCCAGCCTCCTCCACCACCGTGAGGTACTCCTCCTCCCTCCTCCCTCTAGGTTAATTAACTTAGGTGCATTTAGTTCATTAGGTTAACTAAGTTGAACTAAGTGAAGTAGCTAGGTTAATTAGGTTTACTAACTAGCTAAGTTAATTAGATGTTTGGTTAACTAGTTTGGTAACTAAGTAGATGTTAATTTGGTTAGGGCAGTTGTGGTACTATTAATTAGATGTTTTTTAGTTAGGGAAGTAGGTTAGGTAACTAATTAAGTAGATGTTAATTTAGGGAACTGGTGTTTAGTTTATAGAAAAAAATTCAATATTGTTTTTTACTGTTTTTAGTAAGTGTTTAATAGAATTAGTTAAAAAAAATAGTAGAACTAGTTTATTTTTAGTAAGTACTAGTTTATTTATTTATAGTAAGTGCTTAGTTGAGCTAGCTGAATTAATAAAACTAGTTTATTTTTAGTAAGAATTTAGGTATATGAGATTTGATTATCTAATTAAAATTTTACTACAGAACTAGTTTATTTTTAGTAAGAAAATTAATAGAACTAGTTTATTTTTTAGTTAAACCAATCATTCCCGCATCGACGTCGACGATGCCTATCCCGCATCCTCGTCGTTGACCTGGCGGAGGAGGCCTGCTTGATCAGAGGGGCCATGTCCGATACTGGGCTCCGCCGGGCTGGTACTGGGAGGTGCTACCTTCCGGGGGGCACAGCTTGGTGAGGAGCCAACCCATCGTTGAGCCGAACCTTCTTTGGTGGCGATTGCGTGGGCCAGTGATGGTGCGGAGGCTTGAGGACGCCATGGAGGTGGTATGTCACCGTGTCAGCGAGGAGGACGAGCACGTCCGTCGCTACATGGTTGCATTGGAGGGCAGGTTCTCCAATACCTGGCAGGTTCTTCAGGGATCTCACTGGAGCTATGATCCTGTGATAGTTCATTCTCTTTGGGTGTCCACCGCCCGTGCCGATACCCGTCATTCGCTATAGTTTTAGCTGTATTAGTGATGTTACATGTATGATACTATTCAAGGTGTATTAGTGATAATATTTGACGAACAGACAAAAGAGATGACTTAGTTTTTCTTATTGAATGCATGCTAATTTGAATACTAATTTATTTTATGATTTGATTTTGCTTATTGAATGCTCATATCGGAAAACTACTCCTACTTTGAATGTTAATATTGATAGCTTATAGGGTTTTTGTTTTTGCAGAAATCAAGGAGCCCCTCCATCATCACCGCTGTCGTCCCCGTCACCAACCCCCTTCGACCTCGAGGTGAGACCCCCTCCGTCACCGATCCCCTCCATCGTCCCCATCAAGTTTGAATGCTCATATGATGTAGATATAAACATGTATATCTTGTGTTGCTGCAATAGGATATGTGCTTGCCCAAGTGGCCGGCCATGTTTGCAAGTTACACCTCCTATAGTGGCCTATGTTTTTTCGGAGTGTTGATTAATTTCCGTTCCGTCAAATTTCAGGCGCTCGATATGTCCTTTTTTAGCAAAGGTCATGCCGGATTTTTCGTGAATTTTGGCATGACTTGTGCTAGAATATGTAGGAAATATTGAGTGGCCTGGATTTTCTAGAAAAATAATTAAACGACATTTCGGGTTGACTTTAAGTCTGTCGAGGCTCCATCACCGAAGGTCAAAAAATCAGTGAGGGAGTGTATCCACCATATATGAGAGAGGATGAAGAAACCTGACTATTGTCGTGAGGGTCGTTTCTCCTTCTTCTCTAGGTGCTAGACCTTTGTTATGCACTAGGGGAAGGAGTAACAACCATCACCGACGGTCACAAATGTCAGAGATGAATCAGTGAGTGAGAGTCTCCACCACATATGAGAGGACGAAAAATCCTGACTATTGTCATGGGGATCGCTTCTCCTTCATTCCCATGTGCTAGACATTTTGGTGTAATGCACTCGGGAACGAAAGGAGGAGCGACCATCACCAACGGTCGAATGGATACACCACGCAAGCTAAGAGTTCTCAAGAAAAAGACTCGACAGACCGATAGTCAACCCGTGATGAATAATAATGATCTAATTCAATATTTTTAGTACATATATTGAATTGTACAAGTTTAATCTTTGAATTATGAACGTAGGAAATGTCGTCATCGGAGGATGAAAGTCTTCCGGGGGAGTGCAACTGGTGCAACAACGACCAAGGTCTGTGCGATAGGCCTCACCTGGACAAAGATCAGCACTTCAGCATTAAGCTCCAAGAGACCTTCGATGTTGAAATGGTACGCAACGACGACAAGTGTTTTTTCGTAATTAAGCATGACTCCAACTATTTCAACGTGTAATTTTCATCTTTTACAATTCGAGTAGCTTATCCCATGCCATGCAAGACGCTATGTCTTGGAGAGGATGGATTTTCAGGACCATGAAAATTTCGAAACAAAGAAAATTCACCTAAGGACCCATCATGGTATGTCTTTTGAAGTAAATCTGTATAATTCTGAGAGCATAACCCATTTTGGTTGCAAAAATTGGGAAGCACTTTGCAAGATGTATGGTTTTTATGAGGGTATGCTTGTCACCATGGATCTTGGTGATCCTGACATCGACCAAGACAATATGGACATTTGGGTCCTTGTTGATACGCTTCCAATTCTACCACTATGTGAGTTTTTCAAACATAGTTATTAACTAATTTATATTGTTTATTTCAAAATAATTGACACCTTATTTCCATTGAAAGCTCATTTTCATTCTTCAAACAATGTGCGGAACATGGTAGACAGAACCTACTACACCGATGGCTTTGAGTTAACTTATGAGGAGAAAAATCATATGGTCGCATTTTGTACTGATCTTGAGAATTACAATATCTATTACAAAACTCCTCCACATTATGGTCAATATGTGCCACTAGTGCACGTGTTAAACTATGGTAACATCCATGGAGATGCCATGGTAATATTTTTTACTATTACGACATCCGTGCAGCTTTTGCATAAATTCTTTTAAAACTTAACTACACTAGTCGTCAACCCGTGCATTCGCATGGGCTAGAACATTTTTAATGAATTGATTAGGTTTTTGTGACATTTATTAAATTGCGAATGCACTGATCAGTATAAAATGTAGAAGAACTTCATATATATGCCTTTGAAGTATGTAATTATGCTTGTGGATTCTTTGTGGTACATTTAGTTCAATAGATACTTGGTTGGATGATATATTTTTGCTTTGTAACTATATGTTTTTGTTGTCTTATATCCCCGGTGTCTTCTAATCCTATATGTTGTCTTCCAATTCTTTTTGTAATTTATTTTTTCTTCTCATTCATTTTTCAATCATTACACACAAATGTTTATCGCTTTTTCTCTGCCAATTGAGTTGTTAGTCTTTGGTACTGCTAACTGTCACATCGGAATGTGTAGTTCTTTTGATATAGGTTATTTGAAGCATGGACTATTTTCATCATATTGTATAGAAGAATCATTTTGTAAGCAATACTCATCTAAGGTTATTGCTTTGTCTATGACAACTGAGTTGTTATAATCTATATTTGGTATTACACATAATCGATACGGACATGCCATTCTGTAGCACATGGTCTTGCATTTTGTACACTATTGTAATGTATTGTTTGGTCTTGGGTCACTCTTGCCTAATAATATATTGTTCAAGTAGTTCTTGTTCTTTCTCTTGACTAAGGTGTTATGGAAATTCTTTTTTTTATTTTGTACTTTTGAAGTACGAGTATATATACAATGTGAGGATTATATCTAACAGATGTTACGTAAAAAACAATTATAGCAATACATCAAGGAGCTAATGTATTTTCCCCATATATAAACTCGCGAATCATCATGCCTGGTTAAAATTGAGGAAGTAATCATGTTTTGTATTCAAGTAGGCAAATGAGTAGATGATATTGCTGTTTTTTCTTACTTCTAGCTTACACCAGAATGCCTAATATTATCATTTCCAAGTTTGCTAGGGTTCACCAATGGATTGTGGGTCAACATTCACCAACCTTTCTTCCTCTCTCCCTCCCAAATAATATATCCAACTTCATAAAAAGGGTGAAAAAGGATCGTACTCTATACGAAACCGGCAACAGAGTAGGCCATAGCTTCAGGAGTTAAGCTAGTCGCCGAAGGAGTTCAATGTACTAACAACATGAAGCAGCATGGGCGCACCACAGACAGAAGTTAGGCATGATGGATGATATACTTGAGGACTTTTGTGCGTTAGCACATAATAATTATATACATTGGAACCTTTTGCCACATAGATTGAAATATATTTTTCTCAATGCACACTTGCAGGACCCACTAAAGCCAAAAAGAAGTAACACCAAAGCATGGAAATTAGATGTACATAGAAAGCATAAGTTTTTCCAACTTTTTTTCCACATTGGATGCGTTGCTAACTAATTTTAAATGAGCATATAAATGAACTATGCAAGAGAACGGAAAATCCAATCACCCTGCTGTCAAGCTGTTGACTTCCATCAATTCACATTCCATGTGTACTCTGGAACATCACTTAGCCTGGTATGTCCCAGGAGCATGTTGCACCAACTAAGCATGCGACGCTGAGAGAAACCACTATTCTCGTCGTCTGAGCTATGATGTTTATTTTTGTTTCTTCTTTCTCTGTACATGAATCTTAAAGAAAATAAGCTCATGAAGGAAAGGCTGACTCATCCTTTTCAAGATTATATGGGAGTACGGAATTTATGAAACCTTGTTTCTGTGTCAATCCATGTCTCATATTTGCAGTCGGTGGTAGCCAGCATGTAATCCCTAGCCAATAGTGCCTCTTTCTCTGTCCTAGGATGGCGTTCACATGTTTTCTGAAGTAGCATTATCAACAGGTAATAATAGTCCACAACATATATAAGATATTGTCATGCAAATTGTACCCAACGAAAATCTCCATGAGCTTACAAAATAGAGACTAAAGCTTCGTCAAGATAGTTTGAGGATCTGGCTAACAATGTAGAAAATTTGGAGTTTCTGAAAACAAAAAATAGTGGTAGCTTAACTACCGCAAACAAAACAGAGACTGGGCAGCAACCTCTTTGTCAGGTATTATGATTTCATGGAATAATAAGTTTAAGAATTTCTAAGAGTTTTCTTACAGATTGTACCCTGTTTGTAAGGAAGTACCGTGTCACCTGTGATAAGTGTATCACCGTTTCATTTATATCAGTCTTTGACCTCCTCAATTCTCAAGCAGAAGGAATGTGTAAGAGAGAGACAAAGATAAATCATTCTCCTATATAGTGATTCTGGCCAAAACATAATTCAAAAGGATTCTATTAGATTGGGCGAGGTTCAACAACCTGAAACTGTTGTGTATAGGCCAGTGAGCCTCTGTAGTTTATAAACAACAGTGTGCAGTCAGAGAAATTCTTGAAGTATTCTACAAAGCCAAGCTACCATTTTAGTTGTGACCATCCAAAAGTACTATGAACGACATGTGTTTTTTAACTCGTTATGAAATATTCAAGCAACATAAACGCGTGAGGAGTTTGGTTCATATTACCAAATAGTGAAAAGCAAGATACATGAATCAAGTAGTATTTAGGACAAACGAAAAATATGATAATAAGGAAAATACATTCTGGGGAGAATTTTAAGTTTTCACACTAAAAACAAAAAATATTGGTAGCTTCACTATTGAAAAAAAATAGAGACTAGGCACTACCACCAATGGCCCTTTCTATTTTTAAGACTGAGCTCAACAACCTCTTTTTTAGGTATTATGATATCATGGACTAATAACTTACAGCTTGTACCCTATTTGTAAAGAAGTACCATGTCACCGTCTGATAAGTATGTCATTATTCCGATCTATATCAATGTTTGGCCTCCTCAATTCTCATGCAGAAGGAATGCGTAAGAAAGAGGCGAAGATAATCATACTCCTATATGTAATTTTGGCCAAAACATATATTAGATTAGGCGAGGTTCAACAACCTGAAAGAGTTGTGTATAGGACGTTGAGCCTCTATAGTTTATAAACAACAGTGGGCAGTCAGAGAAATTCTTGAAGTAGTCTAAACATCCAAGCTATCATTTTAGCTGTGAACATCGAACGACATGTGGTTTTGCTTCTAACTCGGTCTGAAATATTCAGGCAACATAAACATGTGAGGAGTCATATTACAAATAGTGGAAAGCAAGAAACATAAATCAAGTAGTATTTAGGACAAACAAAAAAAATAACAAAGAACATACGTGTTGGGGAAAGTCTGGAGTTTTCACACTGAAAACAAAAAATAGTGGTAGCTTCACTACTAAAAACAAAATAGAGACTTGGCAGTACCACCCATGGCTGTGCTCAGCAACCTCTTTGTCAAGTGTGACGATATCATGGACTAATAAGTTTAACACATTCTAAGAGCTTTCTTACAGTTTGTACCCTATTTGTAAAGAAGTACCATGTCACTGTCTGATAAGTGTGTCACCGTTTTGATTTCTGTCAGTGTTTGACCTCCTCGATTCTCATGCAGAATGAATGCGCAAGGAGACGAGAGATAAATCATACTCCTATATAGTAATTCTAGCCAAAACATAATTCAAAAAGATTCTATTATATTAGGCGAGATTCAACAACCTGAAAGAGTTGTGTATAGGCGAGTGAGCCTCTATTGTGGCCAGTCAGAGAAATTCTTTTAGTAGTCTATAGAGCCAAGCGATGATGTACTATGAACGACATGTTGTATTACTTCTAACTCGGTCTAAAATATTCAAGCAACATAAACACGTGAAGAGTTTGGTTTATATTATAAACAGTGGAAAGCAAGAAATGAATCAAGTAGCCCATGTGACCCACATTAATTGCCGCTGATGTACCAAGTCAACGATAATTAATACAGATCGATGGGAGTAGAATTTAGGACAAACGGGAAATGCAACAATAAAGAAAATACAAATTACTTGCTAATTCATAGCCCTGGGAACCTCACCTTGCTGATCCCTCTCACTCTGTGGTATCCATCAAGCCCACGCCACATCTTTTGAAACACTGATCCAACTATAGTTTGACGCGCCGAGGAAAACCATGGACTTAGAGTGTGGTTTGAAGATAGAGGAGAGGAGTCTTGCTGAGATTGCTTACATGAGTGAATATAAGATGCACATTGTGTTAAAAAAGAGATGAGGAATATCAAGAACACTGCTTTATTTTTTACCAGCATACATAAACCCCCGATTTCAACTTTAATTTGCAGAAAATAATAATGTAATTTGGTGGCAACGAAAATATAAATTCAAATAGATAGAAACCTATCAAGAGGGAAATCAATTCCTTACCTATAGAAGTTAGGACTCATGTCAAACTTTTCATGACAGAAGCAACTCAATTGGCCATATTGGAATTGGTTGTGGAAAAAACCAATTTAAATCAAACTTCTCATCTCCATACAATGTTATGCTACTGTGTAAGTTTCATCAAAAAAAATTTGTTCTACACTTGTGAAGACTGTATAAATATTGTTCGATGAAGTAGATCTATAGGCATGCATGAATATTATTCTAAGCATAATGGGGCAACAAAAATCTACTAATTTATTTTAGAGCGGATTTATAATTATGCAGAACCCACTAATAAACATGAAAATCACTGTGAGGGCACTCTGAAAGTGTATATGAAAATTCTTTAGCATATTTCTATAATTGGCAACTATGTTATCTGAACATTATAACTGCAAAGGAAGGATCACACATATTATTAAAACAAATGATATTATGGATTCCATGGTTACAAATAGAGAAAAAAATATGAATGTTTTGTATTAAAAAGATCACCTATTTAGATCCATTACCAAATACAACAAACAAACCATACACAGAAACATGTGTGACTCAATAATCCATACATGAAGCTATTTCTTTTGCAGAACCAACAATATTTAAATGTTACAAATCTACCAAGAAAATATTATACACTCTATAAGATATGATTCTTAATCCTGGACGGAAGAATTGTTTGCTAAACATCCAGATAATCTGAGAGTTAGCACACACTGGAAGAAAAACGTATAATCTCCAAATATTTCCATAGAAAAATGTACAGCTTCCATCAAACGCGCCCAAGTTCCATGAGAGAACTTTAGAGAAGAAAATTACGTTGTCGGGCAGCCACGCAACACGGCAGAATTTGCTACGCGGAGTGCGATCTTCTCCGGCTACTTCCGCGCCACGACGGCCAGACGTGTGGAGGGGACAATAGGACACCATTGTTGTCACTTATATGCATCACCACAGGAAAGGAGAGCACCATGTGTTGAAGCAACTTTAGATGCGACGTTCGATTGGAGAGGAACAGGAGATGGGAACAAATCGATGAACGATACACAGTACACCTCACTCGCGTTCCCTCGACCAACTGCGTCTCCACCACGCAGCCGGAAGCCGCATGCTACTCAAAGAGAGAGGACCAAGGAGAGAGATGGATCAAGGTGGTGGTGGAGGCGGCAGTGGGATGCGACAGAGTGTGGATGCGGTGGGCGGCGGCGGCGGATGGGGCAGGGAGCAATGACAATGGTTGGGGCACAGGGCGGCGGCGCGATCCATGGCGATGGGCAGGAAGGTGGGGGTCGGGAGAATAGGGATAAGGAAAGATGGCTTCTGTTTTGTGAAAAATAGGACCGTGGGCCTTTAGAGTTCTTTTTTTCTGGCCGAATTAAGAACATAATTAAGTTCAAAATATATACACGAATTAATCTGCACCGTAATAATTTGGTCCCACCAGATTAACGGCTCGTAAAATCTAATTAATGTAGGAATTATTAGGGAGTCTAGAATTAGTATAGGTATAGACAAATAGATAGATAGATTGCTAACTACGAAGTTATTACTATGTTTTTCAACAGAAAATCCCAAAGGATTGTGTGCCTCATCTGATGTATCAGAATGGTCGCCTTGATGTTTTGAACCTACAGCCAGGTCATCCTACGAATCACACCTGTCCATATTGGATTTCTAAAACCAGTGAAGACATGAAAATCAAAGAATGGAAAATTGTATCGACAGTCGTAAGGAGGTACTTCAAAGCAACATTGTGCGAAAGACTAGAATTGGAGACAGGATAATCTCCATTCTCAATAATGGAGAGTCAGGGCCTATCTTGTTTTATGCTATTTTACCTAAGAGAAGGTAGTACGTCCTAGCTAATAATACTCATGATCATGTGCTAAGAACAACTAAGTAGGATTGGTTAGATGACTACTATGATGATGCGGTATCGAGTAGAAGTTGTATGATCGATGATGATGAGTATGACTTGTTATTATGATACCAATGATGAGTTATTTATTATTATGATCGATGATGCATGATGCTATGTTGTTACATGAGCATGATGAGTTATTATATATAATAGTAGGTGAAATGAACGTGGAGTAGATTCAAGTGAAGCCAACATGTGGTGCACATCGAAAGTACTACTAATCTGTGACACCATGCCCAAGTGCTCTTCTCCTTGCAACCAGGGCGAAGCCTGTGGTGAAGAGGAAGAAGGAGGAAGCCAGGACCCATGAGGCCGCACCACCCGCCCAGACCGCGGCGGTCCTGGCGCGGGAGGAGGAGGTCGCCTCACGCTCCCCCGTGGTGGAGCGGGCCCCTCAGAGCAAGGTGGTAGAGCCTCAGGAGGAAGCCGCTCCCGTGACCCAGTAGACCCTGGAGCCAGCCGCCCCTGTCGCGCCTGCAGGGGGTTTGGGAGCTCCAGAGCCCCTGCTGCCCTTGCTGCTGTGGCGGCGCCAGTCCAGGCGCTGGCGCCGCCTCCTCCCCAGGCCCTCGTGCTGGCGGACTGATGACCCACAAGTATAGGGGATCTATCGTAGTCCTTTCAATAAGTAAGAGTGTCGAACCCAATGAGGAGCAGAAGGAAATGATAAGCGGTTTTCAGCAAGGTATTCTCTGCAAGTACTGAAATAAGTGGTAACAGACAGTTTTGTGATAGGATAAATTGTAACAAGCAACAAGTAACAAAAGTAAATAAAGTGCAGCAAGGTGGCCCAATCCTTTTTGTAGCAAAGGACAAGCCGGAACAAACTCTTATAATAGGAAAAGCGCTCCCGAGGACACATGGGAATATCGTCAAGCTAGTTTTCATCACGTTCATATGATTCGCCTCCGATACTTTGCTAATTTGATATGTGGGTGGACCGGTGCTTGGGTGATGTTCTTACTTTAACAAGCATCCCACTTATGATTAACCTCTATTGCAAGCATCCGCAACTACAACAAAAGTATTAAGGTAAACCTAACCATAGCATGAAACATATGGATCCAAATCAGCCCCATATGAAGCAACACATAAACTAGGGTTTAAGCTTCTGTCACTCTAGCAACCCATCATCTACTTATTACTTCCCAATGCCTTCCTCTAGGCCCAAATAATGGTGAAGTGTTATGTAGTCGACGTTCACATAACACCACTAGAGGCTAGACAACATACATCTTATCAAAATATCAAACGAATACCAAATTCACATGACTACTAATAGCAAGACTTCTCCCTTGTCCTCAGGAACAAACGTAATTACTCACAAAGCATATTCATGTTCATAATCAGAGGGGTAATAATATGCATATAGGATCTGAACATATGATCTTCCACCAAATAAACCAACTAGCATCAACTACAAGGAGTAGTCAACACTACTAGCATCCTACTAGCACCAATCCCGGACTTTGAAACAAGAATTGGATACAAGAGATGAACTAGGGTTTGGAGATGAGATGGTGCTGGTGAAGATGTTGATGGAGATTGCCCTCTCCCGATGATAGGAGCGTTGGTGATGACGATGGTGATGATTTCCCCCTCCGGGAGGGAAGTTTCCCCGACAGAACAGCTCTGCCGGAGCTCTAAATTGGATCTGCCAAGGTTCCGCCTTGTGGCGGCGGAGTCTCGTCCCGAAAAGTTCCCTCTGATTTTTTTTCTCATCGAAAGACTTCATATAGCAGAAGATGGACGTCGGAGACCCACCAGGGGGCCCACGAGGTAGGGGGGCGCGCCCTAGGAGGGGGGTGCGCCCCCCACCCTCGTGAGCAGGGTGTGGGCCCCCTGGCCTTCATCTTTGGTGAGGATTTTTCTTTATTTATTTTAAGATGTTCCGTGGAGTTTCAGGACTTTTGGAGTTGCGCAGAATAGGTCTCTAATATTTGCTCCTTTTCCAGCCCAGAATTCCAGCTGCCGGCATTCTCCCTCCTTATGTAAACCTTGTAAAATAAGAGAGAATAGCCATAAGTATTATGACATAAAATGAACTAATAGTCCATAATGCAATAAATATCGATATAAAAGCATGATGCAAAATGGATGTATCAACTCCCCCAAGCTTAGACCTCGCTTGTCCTCAAGCGAAAAACCGATAACAATAAATATGTCCTCATGTTTAGAGGTAGAGGCGTCGATAAAAATAAAATACGGACATGAAGGCATCATGATTATTCTCATAACAGCAACATATATAGATTTTGTCATATGATTACTTATGTTCAAGTGATGATCTATTCACAATGCAAAAGTATAAATCATAAACCTTATTGGGCTCCGACAAACTATAAACTCAGTCAGTGAAGCAATTGCAATTTATCATAACATCGGAAAGAGTCTATGTCAGAGGTAAAAAGCAAGTCCACATACTCAACTATCGTTTAGTCCTTCATAATTGCTAACACTCACGCAATACTTGTGGTTATGAAGTTTTAATCGGACACAGAGAAAGATAGGGGCTTATAGTTTTGCCCCACAACCTTTTACCTCAAGGGTAATGTCAACAATAATAATTCATGCTCCCCTATATCCAATTAGATATATATATATATATATATCATGTTCTTTCCAACGTGCTGAGCTTGCCAAAGGATGAAATGAAAAAGGAAAGGTGAAGATCACCGTGACTCTTGCATAAGGTAGAAGATAATAATAAAATATAGGCCCTTCGCAGAGGGAAGCAGAGGTTTCCATGCGCTTTTATGGTTGGATGCACAAAATCTCAATGCGAAAGAACATCACTTTATATTGTCCCTTGTGATATGAACCTTTATTATGCAGTCGGTCGCTTTTATTACTTCCACATCACAAGATCGTATAAAGCTTATTTCTCCCACACCAATCAATCATACATATTTAGAGCAATTTTTATTGCTTTGCACCGATGACAACTTACTTGAATGATCTTACTCAATCCATAGGTAGATATGGTGGAATCTCATGGCAAAACTGGTTTAAGGGTATTTTGAAGCACAAGTAGTATTTCTACTTGGTGCTGAGAATTTGGCTAGCATGAGGGGGAAAGGCAAGCTCAACAAGTTAGAGGATCCATGACAACATACTTTATCTCAGATATATGAAAGACATAACTCATTACGTTGTCTTCCTTGTCCAATATCAACTCTTTAGCATGTCATATTTTAATGAGTGCTCCCAATCATAAAAGATGTCAATGATAATATATCTATATGTGAAAACCTCTCTTTCCTTATTACTTCCTAGTAATTGCAACAATGACCAAAGCTATGTCTGCCAACTCCCGACAACTTTTAATCATCATACTCTTTCTATGTGAAATCAGTACTCTCAATAAGATCAATATGAACTCTTTGTTTCTTTTTATTCTTTTTCTCTTTTCTTTTATTCACCCAAGATCATGGCAAAATAATCAAGCCCTTGACTCAACACTAATCTTTATTATATATAACTCGCGGACTCGAATACATAGAGAGATCAAAAAGAAAAACTCAAAACTAGATCATGCCATAAACTTTATTCTACTAGATCAAGATACTACTAATAGGATCGAACTAAGAAAAACGGTAAAGGTAGGGGATGTGATTGTGATACGATATCGGGGCACCTCCCCCAAGCTTGGCAGTTGCCAAGGGGAGTGCCCATACCCATGTGATTATGTCTCCTTGGTTGGTGAAGAAGGTGGAGGTGTTGCTGATGATGCAGGCTTGTCGTCCATCTTCCAAGGCATAGGCTCACCATCATAGAAGGATGATCGAGTCTCCGAGATCCTCAAATCTGCAGCCAAACTCGTCCTTTTGAATCTATATTCATACTCACAGTTTTGGTTTTGCAGGTCATAGATTTGGGCTTGGAGGTGCTCGATCTTCTCATGAAGCTTGAAGATGGCCTCCCCAATGTTGTCAGCATCCAACATGTGGTTGCTAGCGAACTCCGCGATCGTCATGTGGTTGGAGTTGAGTCCATGTTCCACCATCCCTTGGCACTTGAAAACTTGTTGCTCCACCGCTTCGAGCCTCGTCTCCACGCTTCCGGTCCCCTTTGGTCCCTCTTCATCGCGGATGTGCAGCAACCCATCACGCAGCTCAATGGTTTGAGGGTGTTGCAGCACCTCCGCAAGGTAAGGGTTGATGACCTTCTCGAAGAACTTGTCCTTGGAAGCATTTGGGGCCGTCATGATAACCTAGATTTGTCAGAAAAACAGCTCGAAACAAGAACAGAGGAGATTTGTGTGATACGGGAGTCAAAATCTTCGGGGGGTTATATAGTGAATTTTTACCGACCAAAATACGTATCGTGCAAGAAAACGGAGTCCGGAAGGCACATGAGGTGCTCACGAGGTAGGGGGCGCGCCCACCACCCTCATGGGGCCCTCGTCTCCTTCCCGGACTGCTACTTATTTTTCTATTTTTCTAAATATTCCAAAACGGAGAGATATTTCCTTAAAAATTGTTTTGGAGTCGGTTTACTTACCGTACCACATACCTATTCCTTTTCGGAGTCTGAAACATTCCAGAAAGTGTCCCTTATGTATTCCTCCGGGGTTACGGTTTCAATAATATTGGTTTCAACATTTATGGGATTACCTGAGATATAATGTTTGATTCTTTGACTGTTTACCACCTTCGAATTTGTGCCTTCAAAGTTGTTGATTTTTATGGCACCAGAACGATAGACCTCCTCGATAACATAGGGGCCTTCCCATTTAGAGAGAAGTTTTCCTGCAAAAAATCTTAAACGAGAGTTGTATAGCAATACATAATCACCTACATTGAACTCATGCTTTTGTATCCTTTTGTCATGCCATCTTTTAACTTTTTCTTTAAACAACTTGGCATTTTCATAAGCTTGGGTTCTCTGTTCATCAAGTGAGCTAATATCAAATAACCTCTTCTCACCGGCAAGTTTAAAATCATAGTTGAGCTCTTTAATAGCCCAATATGCCTTATGTTCTAGTTCGAGAGGTAAGTGACATGCTTTTCCATAAACCATTTTATACGGAGACATACCCATAGGATTTTTGTATGCAGTTCTATAAGCCCATAATGCATCATCAAGTTTCTTGGACCAATTCTTTCTAGACCTATTAACAGTCTTTTGCAAAATTAATTTGAGCTCTCTATTGCTCAAATCTACTTGACCACTAGACTGAGGGTGATAAGGAGATGCAATCGTATGATTAACATCATATGTAGCAAGCATTTTATGGAAAGCACCATGAATAAAGTGTGAACCACCATCAGTCATTAAATCTCTAGGGACTCCAAACCTTGGGAAAATAACTTCCTTAAGCATTTTAATAAAAGTGTTATGATCAGCACTACTAGTTGGAATGGCTTCTACCCACTTAGTAACGTAATTAACAGCAACTAAAATATGAGTATATCCATTAGAGGCAGGAAAAGGTCCCATATAATCAAAGCCCCAAACATCAAATGGTTCAATAACAAGTGAATAATTCATAGGCATTTCTTGACGTCTACTAATATTACCAATTCTTTGACATTCATCACAAGACAAGACAAACTTACGGGCATCCTTAAAGAGAGTAGGCCAATAAAAACCAGATTGCAATACCTTATGTGCAGTTCTATCTCCAGCGTGGTGTCCTCCATAAGCCTCAGAGTGACACTTGCGTAGGATCTGTTCCTGTTCATGCTCAGGTACACAACGTCTAATAACACCATCTACTCCTTCTTTATAAAGATGTGGATCATCCCAAAAGTAATGTCTTAAATCATAGAAAAACCTTTTCTTTTGCTGGTATGTGAAGCTAGGTGGTATAAACTTAGCAACAATATAATTAGCATAATCAGCATACCATGGAGTACTACGAGAAGTACTTATAACATTTAATTGTTCATCAGGAAAGCTATCATTAATAGGTAGTGGGTCATCAAGAACATTCTCTAACCTAGACAAGTTGTCTGCAATGGGGTTCTCAGCTCCCTTTCTATCAACAATATGCAAATCAAATTCTTGTAGCAAGAGAACCCATCTAATAAGTCTAGGTTTAGCATCTTTCTTTTCCATAAGGTATTTAATAGCAGCATGATCAGTGCGAATAGTTACTTTAGAACCAACAATATAAGGTCTGAACTTATCACAAGCAAATACAACTGCTAAAAGCTCTTTTTCAGTAGTAGCATAATTTCTTTGAGCATTGTCTAGAGTCTTACTAGCATAATGAATAACATTTAATTTCTTATCAACTCTTTGCCCTAGAACAGCACCTACAGCATAATCACTAGCATCACACATAATTTTAAAGGGTAAATTCCAATCAGGTGGCTGAACAACAGGTGCAGAAACTAATGCTTTCTTAAGTATTTCAAATGCTTCTACACAATCATCATCAAAGACAAATGGTATATCTTTTTGCAATAAATTAGTCAAAGGCCGAGAAATTTTTGAGAAGTCCTTAATGAACCTCCTGTAAAATCCGGCATGACCAAGGAAACTTCTTATACCTTTGATGTCCTTGGGACATGGCATCTTTTCAATAGCATCGACCTTGGCTTTATCAACTTCAATACCTCTTTCAGAAACTTTATGCCCCAAGACAATACCTTCATTAACCATAAAGTGGCACTTTTCCCAATTCAAGACAAGATTAGTTTCTTCACATCTCTGCAAAACTCGATCAAGATTGCTCAAGCAATGATCAAAAGAGGAACCATAGACGGAAAAATCGTCCATGAAAACCTCACAAATCTTTTCACAAAAGTCAGAGAATATAGCCATCATGCATCTTTGAAAGGTAGCAGGTGCATTACATAAACCAAAAGGAATACGTCTATAAGCAAAAGTACCAAAGGGGCATGTAAAAGTAGTCTTTGATTGATCTCTAGCCGACACAGGTATTTGAGAGAAACCAGAATAACCATCTAGAAAGCAATAGTGTGTATATTTGCATAATCTTTCTAGCATCTAATCAATTAAAGGTAAGGGGTAATGATCTTTCTTAGTAGCTTTATTTAATTTGCGGAAATCAATTACCATCCTATAACCTGTGATAATTCTTTGTGGAATCAATTCATCTTTATCATTAGGAACAACAGTAATACCTCCCTTCTTAGGGACAAAATGTACAGGACTTACCCACTGACTGTCAGCAACAGGATAAATTATACCTGCCTCCAGAAGCTTGAGTATTTCTTTTCTTACCACTTCTTTCATTTTAGGATTCAGACGTCGCTGAGGATCACGAACTGGTTTGGCGTCTGCCTCCAAATTTATTTTATGTTGACATAGAGTGGGACTAGTGCCCTTAAGATCATCAAGAGTATATCCAATGGCAGCACGATGCTTCTTCAGAGTTTTCAACAATCTTTCTTCTTCATGCTCTGAAAGGTTAGCACTAATAATAACAGGATATATCTTCTTTTCATTAAGATAAGCATATTTAAGATTATCAGGCAACGGTTTAAGCTCAAACACGGGATCACCCTTGGGTGGAGGAGGATCCCCCTAAAATTTCAATAGGCAAATTGTGTTGCAGAATAGGTTCCTATTTAAAGAATACTTCATCTATTTCCCTTCTTTCATTCATGAACATATCATTTTCATGGTCTAGCAAATAGTGTTCTAAAGGATCACTAGGAGGTACGACAATAGAAGCAAGACCAATAATCTCATCCTTACTAGGTAATTCTTCCTCATGATGTTGTTTACTAAATTTAGAGAAATTAAACTCATGAACCATATCATCTAAGCCAATAGTAACAACATTCTTTTCGCAATCTATCCTAGCATTAACATTGTTCAAGAAGGGTCTACCGAATATAATGGGACAAAAGCTATCTTGCAGAGAAGTAAGAACAAGAAAATCAGCAGGATATTTAGTTTTCCCACACAAGACTTCAAGATCTCTAACAATTCCAATTGGTGAAATAGTATCTCTATTGGCAAGTTTAATTGTGACATCAATACCTTCTAACTCAGCAGGTGCAATTTCATTCTTAATTTCTTCGTATAAAGTATGCGGTATAACACTAGCACTCGCACCCATATCACATAAGACATGATAACAATGATCTCCTATTTTAACAGAAATAACAGGCATGCCTACCACAGGTCTATGTTTATCTTTAGCACAAGGTTTATCAATTCTAGCAGTTTTACCTTCGAACTGAATAACATGCCCATCAGTATTATCAGACAAGATATCTTTAACAATAGAAATATTAGGTTCTACTTTAACTTGCTCAGAAGGTGTATAAGTTCTAATATTGCTTTTACGAACAACAGTTGAAGCTTTAGCATGATCCTTTATTCTAACAGGGAAAGGTGGTTTCTCAACATAAGAAGTAGGAACAATAGGATCATTATAAGTGACAGTATTTTCTTCAACATTAATAGGTTCGGCTACTTTTACTTCTATGGGAGGATGATATTTAAACTACTTCTCCTTAGGGAGATCAACATAAGTAGCAAAAGATTCACAGAAAGAAGCTACTATCTCAGAGTCAAGTCCATATTTAGTGCTAAACTTACGGAAAATATCGGTCTCCATAAAAGATTTAACACAATCAAACTTAGGTGTCATACCTGACTCCTTACCTTTGTCAAGGTCCCAATCTTCAGAATTGTGTTTAATTCTATCCAATAAATTCCATTTAAATTCAATAGTCTTCATCATAAAAGAGCCAGCATAAGAACTATCGAGCATGGTTTGATTATTATGAGAAAGCCGAGCATAAAAACTTTGCATAATTATTTCTCTCGAGAGCTCATGATTGGGGCATGAATATAACATTGATTTAAGCCTCCCCCGAGCTTGAGCGATGCTTTCTCCTTCGCGAGGCCAGAAATTATATATATAATTGCAATCACGATGAACAAGATGCACAGGGTTATACTTTTGATGAAATTCCAACTTCAATCTTTTATAGTTCCATGATCTCATATCATCACATAGCCTATACCATATCAATGCGTCTCCCTTCAAAGATAAAGGGAAGACATTCTTCTTAGCAACATCATCGGGTATACCTGCAAGCTTAAATAATCCACAAACTTCATCCACATATATTAAGTGCTCATCAGGATGCTTTGTTCCATCTCCTGTAAAAGCGTTAGCTAGTAGTTTTTCCATCATACCCGAAGGAAATTCAAAAGGAGTATCATTTTCAATAGGTTCAGTAGGTTGAGGAGCAACTCTTTGATCTACTGGATGGGGTGAAGATACCCCGAACAAGCCCCTCAGAGAATTACTTTCCATAGTAGCAAGTGAAAGTAAATTTCAGCACACTATATAAATTTTTCCTTACCAAATTCCACCTACCAAAGGCGCTACACTCACCGGCAACGGCGCCAGAAAAGAGTCTTGATGACCCACAAGTATAGGGGATCTATCGTAGTCCTTTCGATAAGTAAGAGTGTCGAACCCAACGAGGAGCAAAAGGAAATGATAAGCGGTTTTTAGCAAGGTATTCTCTACAAGTACTGAAATAAGTGGTAACAGATAGTTTTGTGATAGGATAAATTGTAAAAAGCAACAAGTAACAAAAGTAAATAAAGTGCATCAAGGTGGCCCAATCCTTTTTGTAGCAAAGGACAATCCGGAACAAACTCTTATAATAGGAAAAGCGCTCCCGAGGACACATGGGAATATCGTCAAGCTAGTTTTCATCACATTCATATGATTCGCGTTCGATACTTTGATAATTTGATATGTGGGTGGACCTGTGCTTGGGTGCTGTTCTTACTTGAACAAGCATCCCACTTATGATTAACCTCTATTGCAAGCATCCGCAACTACAACAAAAGTATTAAGGTAAACCTAACCATAGCGTGAAACATACGGATCCAAATCAGTCCCTTAAGAAGCAACGCATAAACTAGGGTTTAAGCTTCTGTCACTCTAGCAACCCATCATCTACTTATTACTTCCCAATGCCTTCCTCTAGGCCCAAATAATGGTGAAGTGTTATGTAGTCGACATTCACATAACACCACTAGAGGCTAGACAACATACATCTTATCAAAATATCAAACGAATACCAAATTCACATGACTACTAATAGCAAGACTTCTCCCTTGTCCTCAGGAACAAACATAATTACTCACAAAGCATATTCATGTTCATAATTAGAGGGGTAATAATATGCATATAGGATCTGAACATATGATCTTCCACCAAATAAACCAACTAGCATCAACTACAAGGAGTAATCAACACTACTAGCAACCTACTAGCACCAATCACGGACTTTGAGACAAGAATTGGATACAAGAGATGAACTAGGGTTTGGAGATGAGATGGTGCTGGTGAAGATGTTGATGGAGATTGCCCTCTCCCGATGAGAGGAGCGTTGGTGATGACGATGGTGATGATTTCCCCCTCCGGGAGGGAAGTTTCCCCGGCAGAACAGCTCTGCCGGAGCTCTAGATTGGATCCGCCAAGGTTCCGCCTCGTGGTGGCGGAGTCTCGTCCCGAAAAGTTCCCTCTAATTTTTTTCTCATTGAAAGACTTCATATAGCAGAAGATGGACGTCGGAGACCCACCAGGGGGCCCACGAGGTAGGGGGGAGTGCCCTAGGAGGGGGGGCGCCCCCCCACCCACCCTCATGAGCAGGGTGTGGGCCCCCTGGCCTTCATCTTTGGCGAGGATTTTTCTTTATTTATTTTAAGATGTTCCGTGGAGTTTCAGGACTTTTGGAGTTGCGCAGAATAGGTCTCTAATATTTGCTCCTTTTCCAGCCCAAAATTCCAGCTGTCGGCATTCTCCCTCCTTATGTAAACCTTGTAAAATAAGAGAGAATAGCCATAAGTATTGTGACATAAAGTGAACTAACAGTCCATAATGCAATAAATATCGATATAAAAGCATGATGCAAAATGGACGTATCACAGACCATGGCCCCTCTCACTGGCCCGGTGCTTTGGAGGAGGCCCACGCCGCACTGGACCAGCTCCGAACCGATCTTCAGGGCGCTGACAAGTGCATGTTGTTGGGGCGTCTGGGGATGATCTCGGGGTGGCTCCAGGCCAACACGTCTATCAAGACTGCCTGGGGCCGGGCGGAGGCTGCCATTGTGGAGGGCAGGAAGAAGGCCGGTGAGGCCACGGCAGCCCACAACGCGGCGCTGGTCAAAGCTGCGTCCGCCAAGGAACGCTACAACACGGTGGAAGCCGAGCTGAAGGCCCTCCGCAAAGATTAGGCCGCCCACACCCGTCGGCTCCAAGAGTGGGAGGAGGACCTCAAGTCCCGGCAGGCTACGCTTGCAGATCGCGACGCCAAGCTGAACCAGGAAGCCCAGGAACAGGCAGCAGAGCGAAGCCGCCTGGGCAAGCTGAAGGAGGAGGCGGACAGGGCCCAGGCGTCCCTTTCCCAGTGATAGTAGGGGAAGCAAGGCACGTATTGTATTGTTGCCATCGAGGATAAAAAGATGGGGTTTACAACATATTGCTTGAGTTTATTCCTCTACATCATGTCATCTTACTTAATGTGTTGCTCTATTCTTCATGAACTTAATACTCTAGATGTAGGCAGGAGTCGGTCGATGTGTGGAGTAATAGTAGTAGATGCAGAATCATTTTGGTCTACTTGACACGGACGTGATACCTATATTTCATAATCATTGCCTTAGATATTGTCATAACTTTGCGTTTTTCTATCAATTGCTCGACAGTAATTTGTTCACCCACCGTATTATTTGCTATCTTGAGAGAAGCCTCTAGTGAAACCTATGGCCCCCGGGTCTATTTTCCATCATATAAGTTTCTGATCTTTTATTTTCCATAGCATTAGTTTCTGATCTACTATTTTGCGATATTTTACTTTCCAATCTATAAACCTAAAGAACCCAAAAATATTTACTTTATCTTTATTAGATCTCACTTTGCAAGTGATTATGGAGTGATTGACAAACCCTTTATCGCATTGGGTGCAAGTTGCTTGATTGTTTGTGCAAGTATTGGTGATTTGTGTGTTGTCTCCTACTGGGTTGATACCTTGGTTCTCTAACTGAGGGAAATACTTATCTCTACTTTGCTGCATCACCCTTTCCTCTTCAAGGGAAAAACAAACGCAAGCTCAAGAAGTAGCAGGAAGAATTTCTGGCGCCTTTGCCGGGGAGATCTATGCCAAGTCAAGACATACCAAGTACCCATCATAAACTCTCATCTCTTGCATTACATTATTCGCCATTTGCCTCTTGTTTTCCTCTCCCCCACTTCTAAAATGATTTTTGAGAAGTTTTGCCCTTTCTCCGCCCTTCTTTCGTTCGTCTTTTTGTTTGCGTTTTGCTTGCTTGTGTGTTGGATTGCTTCCTTTGACACGATGGCTCAAGAGAATACCAAATTGTGTGTCTTATCCAACACTAATAATAATGATTTTATTAGTACTTCGATTGCTCCCGCCACTAGTGCGGAATCTTATGAAATTAATGTCGCTTTGCTAAATCTTGTTATGAAAGATCAATTTTCCGGCCTTCCTAGTGAAGATGCCGCATCCCATCTTAATAATTTCCTTGAGTTGTGTGATATGCAAAAGAAAAAATATGCGGATAATGATATTGTTAAATTGAAGCTATTTCCGTTCTCACTTCGAGATCGTGCTAAAACTTGGTTTTCATCTTTGCCTAAAAATAGTATTGATTCATGGAATAAGTGTAAAGATGCTTTTATTTCCAAGTATTTTCCTCCCGCTAAGATCATCTAATTTAGGAACGATATTATGAATTTTAAGCAACTTGATCATGAACATGTTGCACAATCTTGGGAGAGGATGAAATTGATGATACGAAATTTCCCTACTCATGGTTTGAATCTGTGGATGAATATACATTTTTTATGCCGGATTGAATTTTGCTTCTAGAAACCTTCTAGATTCGGCCGCGGGAGGTACTTTTATGGAGATTACTTTAGGAGAAGCTATTAAACTCCTAGATAATATTATGGTTAATTATTCCACTACAAAAAAGACACATCCGTGACATTTTGGGCCGAACAAATTTTTTTCTGTCATACTTATGACACTTCTATGACGATAATTGTGACAAAACCCGGTATCATCATAGATGTGGTGGGCTCCTTCTTCTATGACAAAAAATCATGACAGAAAATGGGCTCTTCGTCCTGTGCGGGCCGGAGACGTAGCTGCATGACATTCTTTGGGCCGTCCATGACGGAAAAAACCATGGTAGAAGCGAGGGCGAGGAAAATATCGGGGTGTTCCCGGTTACGGTGGGTGGTCGAGGCCGAGCGATGCATGGAGGTTTGCGCGTTTCTCTCGTACACACACGTGCGTGGGTGCGAGGCATTGGGCTCTTACTGAACCCGAGCGAGGCGTTTGCCTACTGAACCCGAGCGATTGCACTGTAGGCTACGTGTTACTGAACCCGAGCGATCGACCAATGGTTGTTAAATGAACCCGATCGAGCGATTCCTTCGCTACTGCTGCTAACTGAAGCCGATCGATGCTGCCTCTGGATGAATAGTGAGCGTTGCTGGGGGGTTTGGGTGAATAGTTCCCGGTGGGGGTGGATGAACAGGACCCCGTGGTGTTGCCTCTGGATGAACAGGACCCCGTGGTGTTGCCTCTGGATGAACAGGACCCCGTGGTGTTGCCTCTGGATGAACAGGACCTCGATCGATCGAGCCGGTTGGGGCTGGATGAACATGACCCCATGGAGGGCTGGATGAATAGGACCACCCCGTGGAGGGCTGGATCAACAGTAGACGGTGGAGGGATGGATGAACAGTAGCCCGTGGAGGGGTGATTGAACAGGAGCCCATGTGGAGAGGGCTGGTTGAACAGTAGCCGGTGGAGTAGCGTGCGGTGGAGGCTGGATGAACAGGAGCCCATGAATGAACACTCATAGGTGGAGGCTGGAGGAGGTCAACGATGGATGAACAGTAGCCCGTGGAGACTGGAGGGGGTCGACGGTGGAGATGAACAGTATCCCGTGGAGTCCCGTTTTGCGGTACGCCACACCCCTACCAATGAACACGACCCCCTTTTCGACCGTAGCGCTCCAACACAACCAACACAAGTCCATTTCCTCCGCTTTGCGGTACGCCACACCCCTCCCGATGAACAAGACCCTCGTTTCAACTGTAGGAGGCCCGTTTCCTCGGTTTTGCGGTACGCCAGACTCCTCCCGATGAACATGATCCCATTTCGAACATGGCCGGTCGAACACAAGGCCATTTCCTCCGTTGTGCAGTACGCCAGGCCTCTTTTCCATTGGTTGTTCCGTCCAAGCCCTCCCGATGAACACGACGACGCATTCCGTTCTGACCCAGCCGGTTGGCTCCCCATGAACACGACAACGGCACAGTTTCTCCATTCTGACCCAGCCATGTACACGACCCCTGGCCGTACGTATGCACAAGTAGGTGTTCGAGACCCCGCCCGTATGTACGTACGTGGCCATATTTTCTTTCTTGCACACTGGCCGTTGTATGTACGTGTACATGCTACGTGCGCGCCTCTACTACGACACGTGTGCACCTCTACATCGACCAGTATGTACGTACACGGTCGCGACCAGAATGACAACACTATGTACGCTTCGACCAGGTGGGTCCCGACTGTCAGGCACTTCCTTGCGTGCGAAGATGTAGCTGGTGGGTCCCAGCAGTCAGGGGGGCGAATCGTTTTTTGCCCGGACGCACTTCCTTGCGTGTGAAGATGTAGGTGGTAGGTCCCAGCAGTCAGGGGGAAACTTTTTTTCGCAAAATACGGTCGCCCATCCGGTGGGTCCCTGCTGTTAGGTGGAGGAATCATTATTTTCTGCGTAATAAGGAGGCACTTCCTTGCTGCGGCCGTGGACCTAGTTGTCAGCCTCTCCATGTACAGTCCACGTCCGATGGAAGCCGTTCCTTGACCATGTTGACCACGCCGCCGAGAGCACCAGGGCGGTGGAAGATGGCGAGGTCTAGGAAGGGGACGACGCGGAGCCGGGGAAGACACGGGAGTGGATGCCCACGCGTAGAGGAGTATGAGGGTTCACTGGTTCGCTGTAGTGTGAGGTTGCCGTCGCCGCAGAATAACAGGGGGTGTGGGTGAGTAGAGGGATGGCCTGGCCAGCTATGGAAGTAGTAGGGGGCGGTGAGGCCTCCGCGGCATTGTAGCCGGCCACAGGAGGCAGGAGCACGAGGCACGACCGACGCTGGTTTGGGCGGCTGGAGCAAGAAGACCAGAGGTTGAAGAAGCACTACGGCCGTTGGATGGACATCGTACGGTCCCTAGAGCTAGAATCGTGCATATTGACTAAGTTGACAAAGCCCTCCGTCCCTGTCAACTTAGTAGGCCCACAAGTCAGCCTCCCACTATACTAGGTCCCAGCTAGTAGGGGGAGTATTCATTTTTTTGTGCGTAATAAGGAGGCACTTCCTTGCATGCGAAGATATAGCTGGTGGGTCCGAGCTGTCGGCGGCGGTAATGTTTTTTTCACGAAATACAGAGGACCTTTCGGTGGGTCCCAGATGTCAGGTGGAGGAATCATTATTTTACGCGTAATAAGGAGGCATTTCCTTGTGTGCGGCTGTGGACCCAGTTGTCAGCCTCTCCACGTATAGTCCACTTCAGATGCATGTCGGTCGTTGACCACATTGACCAGGCCGCACCGAGAGCACCAGGGTGGTGGACGACGGCGAGGCCTAGGAAGGGAACCACACATATCCAGGGAAGACTCAGCAGTTATTTCCCACACTGAGGGGAGTACGACTGTACGAGGGTTTACTGGTTCGTCTGTCGTCGCCGGAGAATAACAACAGGTGTGGGCGAGTAGAGGGATGGCTAGGCCGGCGATGGGAGTATGGTGGGGCGGTGAGGCCTGCGCAGCGGCACAGCCGGTCGCGGGGAGGAGGGAGCAGGCAGTCCCGTCGGCGCTTGTTTGAGCGGCTGGAGCAGGAAGAGCAGAGATTGAAGAAGCACGACGGCCGTTGGATGGACATCCAATAGTCACTGGTTGTGCGTCAACCTTTTTTAGGAAAGCCTCAAACCTGTGGAAAACAGCATACAGCCCATCTTCCATTATTTCTAATAATTTACAGCCCATTTGCTAATTATTAAGGTTTTTTTGGTGCCCATATTCTTTTTTGTTAGCATTACAGCCCATATTGTGGCCATGGTTAAAAAATTATACGAAATTTTCCATATTTCGGTGCGGTCCGAACTAGTTTTAATCCCGAAATTTCGAGTCACATTCAAACTGATTTAAAAAATAAATGTATATCAATATAAAATCCAACAAATTGTCCACGCATAAAAATCAATGCAATTTCAGATCTCGAAATGAAAAAAAAGAAATTTGAAACTAATTGCCGGTTTGATGTGTGTTAAAAATGTACAACCCATTTCTCATTACTGATAGGCCATTTTCTCGGCCAGCCGAATGAAGCTCTCCTCGTCTTGAAAGATTTGCAGCCCAACAGGCCTGACAAAGCGACTTACTTGGCAAATCACAAAAAAACTGGGTTGTGGCCGTGGACCCAGCTGCGGCCGTGGATCCAGTTGTCAGCCTCTCCACGTACAGTACTCTTCCGATGGAAGTCGGTCATTGACCACATTGACCACGCCGCGCCGAGAGCACAAAGGCGGTGGATGACGGCAAGGCCTAGGAAGGGGATGACACGGAGCCGGGGAAGACGCGACAGTGGATGCCCACACGGAGAGGAGTACGAGGGTTCACTGGTTCGGCCGCAGTGTGAGGCTGTCGTCGTCGCAAATAATAGGGGGTGTGGGTGAGTAGAGGGATGGCCTAGCCAGCGGTGGGAGTAGTAGGGGGCGGTGAGGCCTCCGCGGCATCGCAGCCGGCCACGGGAGGCAGGAGCACGAGGCACGACCGGCGCTGGTTTGGGTGGCTGGAGCAAGAAGACCAGAGGTTGAAGAAGCACTACAGCCGTTGGATGAACATCATACGGTAACTGGAGCTAGAATCGTTCATACTGACTAAGTTGACAAAGCCCTCCATCCCCGTCAACTTGGTAGGCCCACAAGTCAGCCTCCCACTATGCTGGGTTCCAACTGGCAGGGGGAGTATTCATTTTTTTGTGCATAATAAGGAGGCACTTCCTTGCGTGCGACGATAGCTGGTGGGTCCGACCTGTCAGCGGGGGCACGTTTTTTCGTGAAATACAGAGGCCATTCTGGTGGCTGGAGGAATCAAAGACTTGAGAAGGCGTACAGAACAAGCTAGTGTACCAGTAAAGAGACGTTGCTGAGTTTTAGAAAAAAGAGAGACGTGCTCCTGTAGCTGGTTCGGATCCAAACCTAGACTATGACTATATATGGTGCTATGCTACTCTGCAAGTAATGAAACTGACATATCCAACGTTCGCTTCTCCTCTTCTCTACTTACTCTGCCTAGCACCAGAAGCTCTGGCCGCAGCAACCATGTCCGCTGGCTGCTCGTCCACCTACAGCAGGCAACAACCAGATACGCGCCAAGTCGCCACCCGTACCATCACCTGTGGATCTCATCACACCCCCGCCGGCATGCGCACCGCAGCCGGTTGCTCATCGCAAGCCACTGCCGTTGGTGTGGTGCCACTGCTGCAAATCACGCAGAGTCATCCATCGCGTCTCAACCACAATCCTCAACCCTGGCCGAGTCTTCTATAAATGCCCGAATCATGGGGTAATAATATGTTTAAGTGTTGTTCTGCTGCTTTCAGTTGCTGATTTTTTAATAGTTTGGTTGATGATCTTCCAATTTGATTCGTGCAGAAAAGGGAAGATTTGTGTGATTTGTATTTCTGGGAAGTTGCTGATGTGGGGGAGTGCAACTACGCTGATTATTTAGTTAGCCGAGGAATCCCAATACCAACAGGTTGGGGTGTTGGACAAGTAGCTGAAGGAACGACAGAAGAGGAAGATGCAGAGCAGAAGGTTACAGATGCAGTTCCTCTGATCATTGCCAACCAGCAGCTGTTGAACGGCCTTGACAGCAATGAGGAGATGAAAGAGCTTGTGAAGATAATGGGAAAAATCTATATGCTCTGTAGGATGATTGTCTCTTTATTTGCAGTGTATGTAGCACTCGTGATGTATTCAGTGGCTATGACATGAGCACTTTGCTGAAACTAGCAATGAATGAAACCTGTGTAGTAGGCTGGGCATAGTGTTGTGAACATCTAATGATTTCTATTAACGGAAATCAGGGGGTATCCCCTTCTGCTCATAAATAAATAAATAAATAAATAAATAAATAGAAGAGGCCCTTTTGATAATAAATAAACAAATTAGAAGAGGTCGTGTCGGGTCAGCTTTGTTCTCATTCGAAGATATCGAGCAAATTGCAGTCCAACAGCAAACTATGTCATCAAATTCAAGTTTCACAGCCAAATATGAGTACAACGAAACAACAATGTCATCATGTTTTAGTCGTCATACAATCACCAAGCACAAATCAGCATGCATAACAAGTGATGTTCTCATAGGAAAATACTAAATAACATGTTCATCGGGTTTCAGTTGTCATAGCAAGCACAATTTCACATAGTAGATAAAAAACGTCTTCTGACAGGCAAATACGACAAAAGCAAAGTAATCATCATCTGTAGCAACAGCGTCAACATCTTCGCCATGTGTATCAGTCTGAATCATAATTCCCCACGGTGTCATCATCTTCTTCGTCCTCAACGTCCTCGAACATTGGCTTCTTCTTGATCAACTCTTGTATGTCCACAGTACGACAGGTAATCTTTTTGCCGGCGTCATTGACATGATGGTCTCAAAGATATTAGGAACATCTTTGTTATCTTGTACATCAGGAGCAGTGTAAGCATCATCTTGTTGTGCAACTTCATTAAACGAATTCCTCTGCTCTAACCTTTGCAATACTCTCCAGTCATCGCTACGTGCAAATGTTTCTTCCAAGAAAAATATCTATGTTGCTTGATTTGTCAAAATAAAAAGGATCGTTGGTCTGGTACGCCGCCTTGACATTGATGGATTTGAAATAATCATCAGCTCTGGGTTTTGCGATCCTGGAAAATAGGTTATACCAATGACAGCACAACAGAACCACACACCGATGATCCTTGAAACTAGAGATATACTGCAACTGAACAATGTCTGTTATGTTAGCATACATTTCAGTTGTCTCTTTGTCATACGTATCCGTGATCATGATGGCACTGTTTTGTGTCTTCCTTCCTTCGTCTCGTGCAAGGGTGTTGTAGCGCACATCTCCAACAACGCAAGCATCATAATGTCTTACCCGAGTATCAGGACCCATTGCTAGTGAGTAAAGGGCATCATCAACTCCCTGCCCATCCTCCTGCATCTTCTTAACCTATGGTTAGAAAATAGACAAGTTGATCATCTTATGTACTCAATATATTGAAAAACTGACAGTGCAATTCAAAAGCTTACATGGCTCTTGAGCAATTTCGCAATTCCTGCCATAACCAGTTTGTCAATGTTTCTTGGATTTTGTGGTAGTAACTCCTTTTTGTAGATGTTGCACAACATAGTGATCGCGTCAAACATCTAAATATATAAGAATGTGCTGCAAGTTTAGTAGATTACGATGTATAAGCTGTAGTACTTAGCACTTACTTGATATAAGGTAGTATCTCAGGACAGTTATTCAACACATACCAAACCATTTTGTCCAAATCTTTAGGTTTGTCCTCTTGTCGACTCTTCCCTGTAACTCGAACAGAATAATCGAAAACATTGAGCCCGAGATTGTCTACACCCACCTCTTTGCTAAGTTGATCAGCTGTTTCAATGTATTTTGAGCAGAATGTCAATGCTTCTGTAGCAATGTAGGCATCTGCAACGGAACCCTCGGGTCTAGCTCTATTCCTAACATAGCCATTGAAAGTGCCTACCCGCCTTTACATCCAGCCATACTGTACTGGACCTCTAAGTAGTGCCTCATCTGGTAGATGAACAGCCAAATGCACCATCACATCAAAGAAGGCTGGAGGATATATCTTCTCAAGGTCGCATAGGATAGTTGGTATCTTGTCTCTAAGACGCTCCAAAGCATCTATCATGATATTTCTACTGCAGAGTTCCCTGAAGAATTGTCCCAACTCTGCAACTGCTCTGCATAAGTCAGGGCGGCCCAAATCCTCTAAGGATAACAGGTAAAACCCTTTCAAGTAGGACGTGGAAGTCATGAGTTTTCAACCCTTGTACCTTGTTTCCATCTGCACTGACTCTCCTTTCAGGGTTGGAAGCAAATCCATGTGGGAATCTCTCACGTGACAGGACCTTGCAGAATTCTTTTATTTTTACCTTGTCCAAGACGTACACAGCTGGTGCCATATCCCGTGGTTTACCTTCATCTTGCACCTGCAAATCCTGTCTGATACCCAGGTGTGTCAAATCAATCCTAGATTTTTAAGGTATCATTCGTCTTGCCTTCAATATTAAGAAGTGTGCCGATAATGCTGTCACATATATTTTTCTCGATGTGCATCACATCAAGATTATGCCACAGATCCAAATCTTTCCAATACTCCAAGTCCCACAAAGTGGACCTACAGGTAAACAATAATCTCTCTTCTGCCCTGCCATGCTTCCTTTTCCCGCTAACATTACCAGGATGGTTTCCTGGTGTAATATGCCTGACCTTCTCTAATTCCACTTGCAACTCATCGGCGGTGAGCCTCTTTGTTGCATCATGGTTTTCATGCTTTGCATTGAACACATGTCTTTGGTATTTTCTAGGATGCGTCTTGTCCTTGGCAAGGAAATGGCGGTGTCCAATGTAACAGATCTTGCTAGGTATTGTGTATGAAAGCGGATTCCTATCACAGCGATCACATGCATTGTAACCATGTGTCGTTCGCCCTGACATAGTGCCCAAAGCCGGATAATCATGGATGCACCAAATTATAACCGCACGCAGAAAGAAATCAGCTGGTGAGCTGCTATATACGTCTCGAGTGAGAACACCCCTCCATAGCTGTTGAAGTTCCTCCACAAGAGGCTCCATGAACAAATCAAAATCCTTTCCAGGACTTTTTGGACCTGGGATGAGCATGGCCATCACGTAGTTTGATTCTTTGGTGCCAGCATTTGGAGGCATGTTGTAAGGGATAACAAGCACTGGCCACATGCTATATGTGGCGCTCTAGTGGCCAAATGGGTTAAATCCATCTGAAGCTAAGCCAAGTCTAATGTTTCTCGGGTCAGCAGCAAACTTTTGGTGTTTCTAATTTAAGCTTTTCCACTCACTACCATGTGATGGATGGCTCATTATATTCTGATCTCTGTACTCCTGGTTCCTATAATGCCACAGTACACCCTCTCTTGTTTCAGCATCATGAAACAACCTCTGCAATCTTGGTGTAACTGGAAAATGTCTCAGAACATTATGAGGAATCCTCTTCACAGCATCGCCATCTTTCCATCTTGATGGTTTGCATTTCGGGCATTCACTTAAGTTGGCATAATCCTTCCGGAAAAGAACACAATTATTCTTACAAACATGGATCATATCATATCCAATTCCAACTGCAGGAAGGAAATTCTTCATTTTATGGTAGGTGTGTGGCAGCTCAGACGCATCTGGGAAAGCTTTGCGGAAAGAAGCCAACATTGCATCGAATGATTTGTTGGTCATCCGCTCAGATGTCTTCACCTGAAGAAAGGTGACCATAGCTGAGAATATTGACAACTTATTTCCTGGGGTGACAGCCACGTTGCATTGCTCCAACATGCGAGCCCATCGTTTTTCTTCTGCAGGTGAAAGTTCACGGAATGCACGAGCATTTCGTAGCATTTGTTTCAATGTTGGTCAAACTCACTGGCTCCGCCACCAGCTCCTCCTCCTCGTCTTCCACCTGAGCATCAGGCGGATCAAGATGGTGATCTGCTGCTTCCACCATGAACTGGGCCAAGGCCAGGTACCCGAGGATGGCGTTCTATGGGAGGCCATTACGGGCAATGTCGAAGTCGATAAGCTCGGTGCAGTAGTTGTCGCGGGTGCCGAAGGTCAGAGGAAGGTGGATCTGCCCTAGGGGGCTGGTGGAGCCACCGCCAACCCTGGAGAAGGACTTGGTGGGGCGAAACCGTTCATGCGGCACATGGAGCAAGACGAAAGTCTCCACGGAGAGCACATTAAGGCCGGCCCCGTCATCGATGAGGGTCTTGGTGACGGCTACGTTGCAGATGGTGGGCGTGCAGAGCATTGGGAGCACACCCGAGCTAGTGGTGGCGACGGGGTTGTCCCTCGAGTCGAAGGTGAGGTCGGCCTTGGGCGCCGCCCAACCTGGGGGAGCTCCCTGCTGCATGGAGGCGGCGCCGATCTGGCGGAAGAACTGCTTGGTGTGGCGGTCCGAGGGCGGTGCTTGTGAGCCACCGAGGAGGGTTGCGACGGCGATGGGCGCTGGTGCGGCAAAGCGTGCGATGAAGAGGACGCGTAGCTCCTCCCAAGACGCCACTGAGGATTCTGGGAGGGTGAGCAGCCAGGCGCGCGGCACGCCAGCGAGGGCCATGGGGAACCAGTTGGCCATGACCTTGTCGTCGCCTCCAGCTTCCAGGATGGCCTCCTCGTATGCCAGCAGGAAGGCCGACGGATCCGTTGCGCCGTCATAGCAAGGCGGCATCTCTGGCTTGAACTTGCGCAACCACTGCACCCGCCACAAGGCGGGGGTGAAAGCTCCGAGCCCCCTAGCTCCATCGTGGGTGCCCGTTGTCCCAGCCGAAAGAGCAACACCTGCCATGGGGACAGAGCGTGGAGGCGGTGGAGCATGGATCGACAGAAGGAAAGCTTCGGCGCAGCCCCTACCTGGCGCGCCAAATGTCGGATTTCGGGTTCCGGCAAAAGCCTTAAGGTTCAAACACTGGGATGTGCACAAAGATATTTCCCCCGAGCTCACGCTCTCGCAATGATCTCAAAACCTAGCTCGCCCAACTCGAAGACCAAGGGACACAAGAGTTTGTACTGGTTCGGGCCAGCGATGTGGTGTAATACCCTACTCCAGTGTGGTGTGGTGGATTTCCTTGTAGGCTGAGGATGAACAAGTACAAGGGAAGAACAGCCTCCTGAGGGGAGGTGTTCTTGAGCTTGGTGAGCTGGTGCATAAGAGGCTGGAATGGATCCGATCCCCTTTCTATGGTGATGGCTAGTCCTATTTATGGAGGCCATGGTGCTTCCCAAACATTAGGCGGGAAGGGATCCCACAATAGCCAATTTGAAGGGGGACAGCTAGTACAAGTTATCCTGACAAAAGGTGATCTTCACGTGCCAAAGGCTCTGGTGGTGACGCCGTCGTGGGCTCTGCGATGACCTCCGTCCTACCGTCCCACTGGTATTGGTCTTGTTGCACCGATATGGAAACCTTTGCCTGATGCCTCGAGACTCCTCACCCGCGCCTGCTCCTTTAGCACCAAAGAGGCAACTGGTGCTCTGCGCCCGCTGGCGCCCGTCTGGCCTTGTTTGTCATGGCTCACGTCACGGGAACCTCACGAGGTGCCCCTCTCCTTGATCTCTCTGCTCCTCGCGAGCCAGCCTGGTGAGGCTGCCCCTGAGGAGGTCTTGTGTCGTCCGCCTCGCGAGGCTTGGCCCCTCGCGAGGGTCTTGAGTGTTTGCTGGTGAAGATGGGCCGTACTAGGCTGCTGGAGGAGCCACGCCATGGGACGTAGGCAGGCAAGTACGGAGACCCCCGTTCCCAGAACGCCGACAATACGGTGACTAGCTCACCCTGGCTGAGTATGTGTGTGCATGCACGTGTAGGTTGAGCACTTGAGCGTGACCATGTGTGTTCCGTCATGTGCTCGGACATGCATGCATTAGGGCGTCACGTGCGTTTTTGTGTCCATGTGTACGTGTGACTGTTGCATGCATGCACGAGGTTGTAGTCCCTCACATTCACATGTTCATAAGTCAATGCTTTGTCAAAACGTTGCATGCAAGGTTTAATCATTCGTTGTTCACACATGCATTCCCAATATTAATACGTTGGTAAAGACAATTTCTAAGGAAAACGAGCCCATGAATTGAGTACAAAGGGGACAAATAAGCCAGGATGGAGGGAGTACCAGTAGTGAACCGAAAGGAGGGAGTAGGTATTAGTAGTACAATACTACATAACAACATGCAGTAAATTCCTCTATGCGCATCCTGTCTACGTGTCATGCAAGAAATAGAGATAAGTACAAGTGAGACTCAGGAACGGTCATACACGTAGGGGGAGTATGTGTAGGGGCCACTAAGGAGCAGTCAAATCACATACTAAATTAGCTAGAAGAAGCAACCATCATTTCACTCTTCAATGACACGTACGCAATATAAAATGGTTGATATGGAGAGAAATAGAAAACCACTATATATACACTAGCAGGAGCCTAAGCTACAAGCCTGCTTGCTTGGGTTGCTCTCTTCACAAGCATAGAACGATGGTGGCCACACCGCTGGTCGCATATCCGGCCTGATCCCGCCTCTAAGGGAAGGGAAAAATGTTCTGTGTAGACGCGGTCGACATCGGCGAGGGAGAAAACCCACAGTCGGTGCATCCCAACTGCCCTTCTAGCTATAGCCCGACGTCCCAGGTAGTAGTACATCTTCCTTTTGGAGCCGGCTTGCTCCACTGCCGTAGCTCCCCACGTAGCTCCATCTCCATGTCGATCTCTCTCTACTTCTCCCGGCTTCTATTTGTGATGAGTTTATGTCTCATGAACTAGTACCAGTACTATTATTCTAATCACGCTTCTTCAATATCTTTGCCATCCGGGATGCTCATCTCGATTTTAGTGGAACTTCACAAAAGCATCATATGATCCGAGGGTGGCAGCCATCTTTCCTTCGACAGGTTCTACCTAGTCAGGAAATTAAATCTTGTTTAGGGTTTAGGGTTTAAGTCGTAGTGACCCCATTAGTAGTTTTTCTTTTGTACATGCTCTCACAACTTTTGTCTTTAGTTGTGAAGTAAAAATTGGTTATGATCTGGGAATCATTGAGATGCATCAGCATGTGTGTTAATTTTCCTTTGTATTTGATGGAATGTTTTAACGGGCTATCCTTGGAGTAGGAATGAAAATGGAGTGGAAAGTTTCCATTTTTCCGGTGAAAATATGGAAACGGAGAGAAACCAACATTTCATTTCGTTGGATCGTGCCATCGAGCAAAGCCAACGTTTAAATCACGTCTGTCGCGTTCGTGTCTCGCCCTCCTCCACGGCTTCACCCCATACGGTCACTCGGCATGCCACTCACTGCAAATTGAGTATACGATAACTTTCCCGCCTTCTTGTCGGTGGCTCGCGCCATGGAGTACTAGAACTACTAGAAGAGATTGACGAGTTGGGGGAGGACAGCTAGATATAGCACGGACTCCCAAGAACTTTTTACATGCATGTTGTGGCCGGCTATTGCGACCTTTGAATGCGGAGCAGTCGCGTGCACCGGGACGCGGCGTGGGCGATGCTCTCTTGGCCGGCACGCCACTGTCGGATTTCGGGTTCCGGCAAAACCCTTAAGGTTCGAACACTGGGGTGCGCGCGAAGATCTCTCCCTCACCGATCACGCCCTCAAGCACTTCGCGATCTCAAAGGCTAGCTCGACGAACTCACAACACAAGGGACACAAGATTTATACTGGTTCGGGCCACCGTTGTGGTGTAATACCGTACTCCAGTGTGGTGTGGTGGATTGCCTCTTGGGCTAATGATGAATAATAAAAGGGGAAGAATAGCCTCCTGAGGTGAGGTGCTCTTGTGCTTGGTTGGTGTGTGGCTAAGGATGGAATGGCTCAGATCTAAGATGAGGTCCATCTCCCCTCTGCTGGGGTGGCTAATCCTATTTATAGAGGCCCTGGTCCTCTCCCCAAATATTGAGCGGGAAGGTTGCCAACAACGGCCAATTTGAAAGAGGACAACTAGTACAAGTTATCCTGACAAAAGCAGTCTTCGCCTGCCAAAGGTGTCGGTGTTCTGGGAACGGGGGTCCCCAGACTTGCCTGCCTGCGGCCTGCGGCGTGGCTCAAAGGGGGGCCCAGCACGGCCCATCTTCATCAACATAGACCCAAGACCCTCGCGAGGGGCCAAGCCTCGCGGGGTGGACGACACGGAGCTTCCTCAGGCACGGCCTCATCAGGCTGGCTCGCGAGGAGGCGGAGAGATCAAGGCGGGGTACCTCACGAGGTGCCCGTGACGCAAGCCATGACGACCAAGGGCGCCAGGCGGGCGCCAGCCCGTGCAGTGTCCTCCTTTCCTCTTTGGTGCAAAGGGAGCAAGCGCAGGCGAGAGCATCAAGCAAAGGCACCCGTTTCGGTGCAACGAGACCAAGACCAGTCCAACGGCAGGGAGGAAGTCATTGTGGAGCCCAAGCCAGCATCACCACCAGAGTCTTTGGCGGGCGAGGACCAACTTTAGTCAGGATAAGTGTACCAGATGTTCCCCTTCAAAATGGCCAATTGTTGGCGCCCTTCCCGCTCAATATTTGGGAAGAGGCCCAGGGCCATTGCCTATAAATAGGACTAGCCACCCCAGGGTAGGAGGGGATAAAGGGATGGAGAAGGAGCTAGAATCGGCCAACCCTGAAACAAGCTGAGACCGAAATCGGAGAGAGAATCGAGAAGAGAGAGAGAGAAGGGTGATTGAACTCCTCCCAGCAGTTCATCCCCCCAGCCAAGAACAGACCCTCGCGAGGCTGTTCTTCCTTGTATTGTTCATCTTCATCAGCCCAAGAGGCAATCCACCACACCACACACTGGAGTAGGGTATTACACCACAACGGTGGCCCGAACCAGTATAAACCCTGTGTCTCTTGTGTTGTTCTTTCCATAGCTTAGATCTTAGCGAGGCGGAGGGGTGCAGGTAGGTAGAAGGCGAAATCTCCGCATGCACCCTAGTGTTCGAACCTCAAGGGTCTGCTGGAACCCGAAATCCGACATTTGGCGCGCCAGGTAGGGGGGCGCCGAAATTCGTCTTCCACCACCCCGTTCTCCTCCGACCATCGCGTCCATGTCTAACGCTCGTCGGGCCCGCGCCAAGCGCCGGGCCGCTCTCGCTTCCCGCGTCGCCCAGACGGCTCCTGTCGGCGGGCGTCCTCACCGTTCCCCGTCACCTGCCGTGAACACCGCCACCGGCCCGGCGGGGGACAAGTAGCAAGCGTCGTCTCAGCATCTGTCCGTGCGGCAAGACGGCCGCACCGCTACTCCCTCGCTCACCCCGGCTGGTTCTTCGTCCCGCGCGCTCCGCGCACCCATGGAGGCTCGAGATGCACTCATCGCGGCAAACGAGCTCCTGCTCTACCGTCCCGTCGACGACGTCTACGAAGAATGACTCGACCGCGTCGCCGAGCTCGTCCGCGCCGCAGGGGGCTCTCCTGCGCCGTCCATTCCGCTGCACCGCACCCCGCCCCGCGCGGGCGACGAAGCTCCGGTGGCGCCCCAGCCACCTCCTCCTCAAGAAGGCGCCATGGCTCCAAGGTGCGTGGCCCCTGGGCGGAACCCGCTCCGTCAGGTTCCAGCGCGGCAAGAGCAGAGCTGCCAAGAAGTCCCTCGCCCGCAAGAAGCTGCCCGGGCGCTCCCTGCTCCAGCACGTCGTGACCATGCTCCCGCTCTCGCACGTCAAGACCCCGCGCAGCTCCCAGCTGCAGCGCATGGGGACATGCAAGACCAAGCTCTCCGTCACCCAAGGCCTCCCGTGGCCACAGCACGCTGCCGTGCCTTCACCACCGAGCTACGCAGCGTCGCGTGGCCCGGCAAGTTCAAGCCAGACCTGCCTCCTCTTTACAACGGCACGGCCGACCCTGCGGAGTTCCTCCAGCTCTATCAGCTGGGCATCGAAGCTGCCAACGGAGACGAGAAGGTCATGGCGAACTGGTTTCCCATGGCGCTCAAGGACGGGGCCCACACCTGGCTCCTGAACCTGGCTCCAGGCACGATCTCCTCCTGGGACGAGATGCGCACCCGCTTCATCGCCAACTTCTAAGGTACTCGCGACCGGCCACCCGCTGTGAGCGACATGCGCCGCATCAAGCAACAACCCAGAGAGACCCTGCAGAAGTACATCCAGCGCTTCAACAACGCACGCCTCAAGATTCCCAAGGTGACCGAGGAGGCCATCATCTCAGCCTTCTCCGACAGCGTGCGCGATGTCAAGATGAAGGAGGAGCTGGCGATGCATGAAGACCTGTGCACTTCCTTGGAGCTGTTCAACTTGGCAACCAAGTGCGCTAGGGATGAGGAAGGGCGTCTCTCCCTCCTCGAGCTGCCTGCCGCAGACCCAGAAGAGAAGAAGCCCAAGGCCAAGGATGTGAAGCGCAAGGGGGCTGCCATGCTCGCGGTAGAACCAGACACCAAGCGAGTCAGAGATCAGCCCGAACCTTCCAAGGGCAGTCGGTACTGTGTGTACCACGACCTCCACACCCACAACACCAACGAATGTCAAGAGGTCCAAGCCGTGCGAGAAGGAAGGATCAGCCGTTGCCCCGACCGCGGTGACCGGGGCTACGGTCGAGGAGGAGGAAGGAACGCAGGACGCTGGGAAGACCGCTGCCCGCGCCAAGGGTGGCGCCATCGACCTCGCGAGGATCGCTGCCAAGACCCGCCTCGCGAGGAAGACTGGAGGGATCAGAGTCACGAGGATCGCCCGCAAGGCAACACAGGCCTCCCTCCGCTGCCGCCGCAGCCAAGGAGAAACGAGGACCGCCATCAGGACGATGGGGCTGGGGGCTTCCAGGAGCCGCGCGCGATCGCCTGCATCCTGGGCGGGGCTCAAGCCCCAGCCTCTCAGCGCATCTTCAAGCAGTTCGCCCGCAAAGTGAATGCAGTCCTCCCCAAGCTCGAAGCCACGCGCCCTCTTAGGTGGTCGGCGTGCGCCATCACGTTCAGCTCAGCAGATCAGCTCAAGTGTGCGGCTACAGCCGGAGTCCTCCCGATGGTTTGTTCCCCAATCATCAGCAACGTGGTGGTCACCAGGACCCTCATCGACGGCGGGGCAGGGCTCAACGTCCTGTCCGTGGAAACATTCAACGATCTCCAAGTGCCCTACAGCCAGCTTCAGCCAACCAAGCCTTTCTCCGGAGTCATCGACGGCTCCACGGTCCCGATTGGGCAGGTCCGCCTCCCTGTCACCTTCGGGGCACGCGACAACTACCGCACCGAGCTCATCGACTTCGACGTCGCTCACATTCGCCTGTCGTACAACGCCATCCTTGGGTACCCAGCGCTGGCCAAGTTCATGGCCATAACTCACCACGGCTACAACGTCCTCAAGATGCCAGGAAGTGGTGGAGTCATCACGGTGCCCTGTGAAGAGAAGGACGCGGTGTGTTCCCTGGAGCGAGCCTTTCAGGCCGCATCACTGGAAGACCCGGATCGCGGAAGCAGGAGGCTTCCCGAGACCGCCCCCAAGAAGAAGAAGACATCGTCCGGCCCGGCCCCTCAGGAGGCAGGCCCCTCTGGGCCCGCGCCTGCCCAGGGGGAACCTCCTTCCATCTCATAGGAAAGCGCGCCTGGCGCCCTCCTTAGGCAGGGCTCGGGGGCTCTCCCCTGGAGGGCCACCGACCTGGCTAGGGTCACGAGGGAGGCGCTTGGGCACCACATGGAGGCATGTTTTGAAGCACGTTTCCCTCAAGAAGGAGTAAGGCATGGAGAGCTAGACCCTCAGGAGTTCGTCAGCAAGGCCATTCAGGAGCTACAGGAGTCAAGAGTCATGAAAGGCGGCCGCCGCCTACCAGCTGTGGCTCCCCATCCAGGCGAGGATGGTGGGCTGCGCGTCTGCATCGACATGCCAGGGCTTAATCGAGTCACCTCTCTGGAGCGCCTCTGGCCCTCGCGAGTGGGGCGCTGTGAAGGTCCACCCCACAGCTACGTTCGCATGCCTTACAGCTTGCCGAACACGGCTGCCACGTACCAGCGCCTCATGAGGGACATCGTGGAGGCTCAAGAGGCCAGGCGTTCCGCAGCCCAGGCGGAGATGGAGATGGTCCGCGAGGAGCCACCAGCGCCTCCGGGGCCTCCCGAGGCCCCTGGGCCTGGGGGCTCGTGAGGATCAGCTTCCGCAGCCCACCGAGTCTACTACACCAACACTCCTTCGTCCTCAACATCATCAGGTGACATCTTTCAAGTTTCACTTCCAGCTGGGAGCGCCCCCCAGGGCTGCATTATTCCCAGGCCGTGTGGGTCCGTCCCTGCGGCATGTATCCCTTTTATTTCATGTTGTTAGCTTACCTTGTTGGGGGCGCCCCTCGGGCTGCATCATCCCCAAGTCACTCGGGCCAGACCCAGCGGCGTGTATCCCTTTTACATTTATTTCCGGCTATGCATTCGACCCACCATGCTTGATTATTTGATGCCTGTCCATGGCACCTCTTCTTCTCCATGCCGACCACTTGCACGTTAAAGGGGGGGTACCTGAGCATCGCGACTCAGGGCTCTTACTGGCTCTCCAGCCCTCACCCTCTGGCCTTGTCCACGGCATCGCGACCTGGCATACCAGCGACGGCTGAGACCAGCACGAGGGTCGGGACCCGCGGACGTAGAGTGCCGGCATCTAACCAAGTTTGCAGGGACACATCACAAGATAAGGCCCAGTGCCAGGCGCAACCCGCCTAGAGGTAGGGCCCCGTGAGTCCCGCGCTGGCTCACGGGTGCCCAGATACACCTCGCCAGGCCCTACCGTGCCAGCCACGTGTCAGGGCGGGGCTGTACACACCCTGGGGGCTCCTCCCGGAGGGGAGCCCCCTCCCACGTACCAGTGGAAGCACCATGCTCCGCGCTGGCCGACGACACTGCCGAGGAGCGGCTATGCCCATACACATACGGAAGCGCTATGCTCCGCGCTGGTGATAAACAACTGAGGGTGGCCCCCGGGCGCATCAACCTCAGGGAGCCCAGAGCTCAGTGTCTAGCCTCATCGTAACGCCTCCCTCGGGAGTGCCGCGCAAGGGGGCTGGGCACGGGGGCTGCGCCTGGGTCACGCCCAGACGCACGGCGCCCAGCCAGGGCCCCCCGGGCCTGGTTCGTCGCGCGTCTCTCTCCGAGCGGAGCCAAGGTACGAAGGCCGTTTGAGCGTCAAGGGGAACTCCTGAGCATCGCGACTTAGGAGCCTAACTGGTCACGTAGCCCCTCACTCCTTAGTTTCGAAAGGCTAACGGCGGTTGAGGTATGCGCGCGGCCGGGCTCTGCAGACGTAGAACGGTAGATCCACCCACATCACACCTCCCTACTTGCTGTTCATGCGCCAAGGGGGACTCCTGAGCATCGCGACTCAGGAGCCTAACTTGTCACGTAGCCCCTCACTCCTTGGTCCCGTCCTGGTTTCTGGTCGGGGCTAACGGCGGCTGAGGTATGCACGGGGCCGGGCTCTGCCGGCGTAGAACATAAGCAAGTAGGAAGGAAAAGCGTAAATTTCAAGGAATTCAAAAGCAAATATTACAGTCCACACTGTTATCTCAATGCCAACCGCAAGTTTAAACGCCTCCCCGAGGCATGATACATGTGCAGGAATTAAAGGCAGGACAGGAGCCACAACGGAGTCACTTGTTGGCGGTGGAGCAGCGTGGAGTGGGTTTGCCTCATGGAGCAGTAGGGTCGGCAGCGCCTTGCTTCGGCTTGGAGCTGAAGGCCCGGAACTTCCCCAGTAGAGCCTCCGCGCGACCCTTCACGGCCTCGGCAGCGGCACGCTCGCCGCTTACTGGCTCTAGCAGGCTGTCGAGGTCGACGCCGGGATCGCGAAGGTAGATGTGGGTGAGGACCCGCGTCAGCGCTGCAGAAGACAGGACACGCGCCTCGGCCTCGGCCGTGGGGCCAAGGCCAAGGGCGACATCTTCAACAGCGGGAACCAGGAAGGGAAGCAGCTTGGCGGGGCCGTCCTCGGTGCTAGCCAGTGAGCTCTCCAGGCCGCTGTCGTAAAGCGTCCTCAGTGAGGAGCGAGCCTTCGCCTCCATCTCCGTGAAGGCCACGCGGTCCTCGGCAAGAACCTGGGCCTTGTCGTCCAGCTCAACCTTCCTTGCCCCCAACTCCTGCTCCAGCGCGCCTAGGCGGTCGCGGCGCTTCCTGAGCTTGACCTCCCTCTCCTTGACGGCCGCCTCGCGAGCCTTCATGCCTTCTTCCTGCTCTTGGCGAAGGCGGACCTCTTTCGCGAGCTGGTCCCGCAGGCCTTGCAGCTCGTCCTCCAGCGCCTTGCAGCGACCACGAACGTCGACCACCTCCCCCAGGGCTGCGTCACGAGCAGCCTTCGCCTCAAGGACGGCCTGCCTCTCCTCATCGCAAGCCGTCGAGGCCTGGACCAGCGCCGCCCGGATCGAAGCGTCGGAGCAAACCCATCTTGAAGCCAGCTCCAAGCGCCCGGCCACCAAGCGAGGGTCGGCGCCAAGAAGATCCTGCCGCAGTCGGTCCAGCTCAGCAGCAACACGATCCAGAATGGCATGAGGAGTCGGAGAGACAGCAGCCGGTGGAGTAGGAGGAGAAGGCGGCAGCGCGACCACAGCATCCTGAGGCGGAGCCTGATGCGCCCCAACGGCTGTAGTGGCGGCAGCAGGCAAAGGCACCTCGGGAGTCACTTGGGCCATGGGGGCTGAGCTCGCCCCAGCCGGCTCAGCCAGGCCTCGCGAGGACGACCGGGCGGGAGAGGCCTGTGCGTCGCGGTCACCTTCCTTCGCGGGCAGAGGCGCTGCCATGGATGGAACCTCAGGAGTTCCCTTCGGCTTCTTTGCTGCGGGCGCCAGCCTATACAAGAGATGCGGACGTCAAGCCTCAGAAGTAGAACAAGAAATAAAGACGAGAATCAAGCGCTTACGGGTCGTCGCCAGTGAGCTCAAGCGGCCTCCAGCCAAGTTTGAAGCCTGAAAGCTGGCTGGAAGGGTCAACCTCGGGAAGCTTGGAAGCGGAAGGCGCGTCTGCGGTCCGCCTCGGGGCCGGGACAGACCCGCGGGAGATCAGCCCGGTCCTGTCCTTCTTCGGGATCGAGGGCAAGCTCCCGTCGTCCTGCTCATCATCATCCTCGTCGTCATCGCTCGGAGAGAGGCGGAGAACGCTGGACCTGCGCCGGGGGAGGGGAGCCCTCGACTCTCTGTCAGTCGCCTCGGAGTCAGGCCCTTTTTCCCGCTCCCCTCCTTCCTCCTCTTCGCTGGAGTCGTCGGAGGACACGTCCGCCGATTCCCCGGGAGTTTCCATGGGTACGGGCCCGTCCCCGTTGAAGACGGGCATGGACTCCACTACCTGCTCCCAGTCGTCGCGGAGGAACAAGGGCGTAGGAGCGCCCTCCAACCTCGCCACATCGCCCCCGACCAGAGATTGGAGGACCGCAGCCAGATCTCCGTCGGCCAAGGCCGCGGGGCTCGGATGGGGCCTCCACATCAGAAGTGAGTACTGCCGAAGCGGAGCCAGCTGGTGCTCCAGGAATTCCCTCAGCAGCGACGCGCCGGTCAGCTTCGCCGCCGCCATGTTGGCCGGCCTCAGATCCGCGTCCATCTTCTCCAACACCAGCTTCGCGCGGGAGTCCGCAAGCTCCGCTCGACCCCAATCGCTGGAGCTCGTGGGTTGCTCCGTGGGCAAGATCAGCCGAGGGTGGATGCGCCCAGCATCTGCCAAGACCCACTTGCTCCTGAAGCCCTCGATCCTTTTCCCAGGGTTCGAAATGGCAATGGCGCCACCGTATGCGATGAAGCTCGCGCACACAGAAGCAGGACCGCGAGAGGTCCGGAGGTAGAAGTAGTGGCGCAGCAAGGCCACTGAGGGTTGCACCCCCACATGAGCCTCGCAGTAATAGGCGAAGATTGCCAGGAGAAGGACGGAGTTGGGGTGTAGATGCAGAGCCTTTAGCTTATAATGGCAGAGGACAGAGAAGAAGAACTCGGAGAAGGGAGGCACCAGGCCAGCAGCAATGGTGCTTACGAAGAACGGATAAAAGGTGCTCCCTTGGCCCTCAGGGGTGGCGGAGCTGGCCTTGAACACCTTCGCCCCGTCGATACCCCGCGCCGCCGCCATCCGGCGCAACCGGGCGAGGCTCGCCTCCGACACGTTCGGCGAGTCCAGGGCAGACGAGTACCAAGCTACGGCCGGGGACTGACGAGGCGCCATGGCTTCCTAGGTCACGCGGTCGGAGTAGATCTGGAAATTTTGGAGGAAGGAAGGAGAGGCGCAAGAAAGGGGATCTGAGCAGCAACCGGAGAAAGCAAAAAGCAAAGCCTAGGCAGATGCCGCTCCTTTATCAACTCGCGCGGTTGCTAAGGCGCTCACGTCCAATCAACCGCCACGCAATGCCCAAGGCCGCGGGCTGTTAGGGCCCGCGGCGCTTCGCCCTTGCCCTTTTCGCCTCCCTGCACGGCCAAGTCCGGGCGCGCCTTGGGCCCGGGGGCTACTGTCGGCGTTCTGGGAACGGGGATCCCTAGACTTGCCTGCCTGCGGCCTGCGGCGTGGCTCAAAGGGGGGCCCAGCACGTCCCATCTTCATCAACACAGACCCAAGACCCTCGCGAGGGGCCAAGCCTCGCGGGGCGGATGACACGGAGCTTCCTCAGGCACAGCCTCATCAGGCTGGCTCGCGAGGAGGCGGAGAGATCAAGGCGGGGTACCTCACGAGGTCCCCGTGACGCAAGCCATGACGACCAAGGGCGCCAGGCAGGCGCCAGCCCGCGCAGTGTCCTCCTTTCCACTTTGGTGCAAAGGGAGCAAGCGCAGGCAAGAGCATCAAGCAAAGGCACCCGTTTCGGTGCAACGAGACCAAGACCAGTCCAACGGCAGGGAGGAAGTCATTGTGGAGCCCAAGCCAGCGTCACCACCAGAGTCTTTGTCAGGCGAGGACCAACTTTAGTCAGGATAAGTGTACCAGATGTTCCCCTTCAAAATGGCCAATTGTTGGCGCCCTTCCCGCCCAATATTTGGGAAGAGGCCCAGGGCCATTGCCTATAAATAGGACTAGCCACCCCCAGGGTAGGAGGGGATAAAGGGATGGAGAAGGAGCTAGAATCGGCCAACCCTGAAACAAGCTGAGACCGAAATCGGAGAGAGAATCGAGAAGAGAGAGAGAGAGAAGGGTGACTGAACTCCTCCCAGCAGTTCATACCCCCAGCCAAGAACAGACCCTCGCGAGGCTGTTCTTCCTTGTATTGTTCATCATCATCAGCCCAAGAGGCAATCCACCACACCACACACTGGAGTAGGGTATTACACCACAACGGTGGCTCGAACCAGTATAAACCCTGTGTCTCTTGTGTTGTTCTTTCCATGGCTTAGATCTTAGCGAGGCGGAGGGGTGCAGGTAGGTAGAAGGCGAAATCTCCGCGCGCACCCTAGTGTTCGAACCTCAAGGGTCTGCCGGAACCCGAAATCCGACAAAAGGCTCTGGTGGTGACGCTGTCTTGTGCTCCATGGTGACCTCCATGCTGCTGTCCTACTGGTCTTGGTCTCGTTACACCGATATGGAAACAGTTGCTTGATGCATTGGTACTCTTCGTCTGCACTTGCTTCCTTAGCACCAAAGAGAGAACAAGGACACTTTGAGCGCTAGCGCCCTCCTGGCACCCACCTGGCCCCGATTGGCATGGCTCACGTCATTGGATTCTCGCGAGGTTTACCTGGCCTTGATCTCTCCGCCCCTCGCGAGCCAGCCTGGTGAGGCCGCTCCTGAGGAGGTCTTGTGTCATCCACCTCGCGAGGCTTGGCCCCTCGCAAGGGTCTTGAATGCTTGTTGGTGAAGATGGGCCGGGCGGGCCCGCTGGCAAAGCCATGCCGTGGGCCACAGGCAGGCAATTCTGGGGACCCCCGTTCCCGGAACACCGACAGCCGCTTCAATGCCGGCGCCAGTGAGAGGTCGTGCCCGCTCTGGCCGGGCATGAATGCGGCACTGACCGTTTCGGGCGGGAAGCATGCGCGGGTGATGAAGAGGGATCGGGTTGGTCAGGAGCGGGCGTGGCAACGGTCCGGACGCCTGCAAACAAGAGATGTTGTACGTTAATATTGCTGCGTATATAATTAACAACATAAATAATGTGCTAGTTGGACAAATATGATTGGAGATGGAGATGGAGATGGAATTTTACGTAAACACGGATATGCATGTCTATGCCTATGTGTGTTGCGCGACGACTCTCGCGACATGGAAGCGGGGGCGTGTATTTGATTGAGTTTTCTTTCTTGGTCAGTTTTTGTTTCTTTTTTCCGGGAATGCGCATATTCTATTTAAAACCACTGCTATGGAGAGATTTTTTACTCCATTGTATATATAGCCTCTTATTTGATAGGGTTTCTCACGTCTCGCTCTCTCACCCTCTCCATATCAAAACAAGATGACAGTGTCCACTCTATCTCTCTCCTCGCCGGTGGTCACAGATCCGGCCGAATCCCGTCCGCTTCGGGCTGTGAGGAGGTGCAGCGTTGACGTTGTCACCGTTGGCGATGGAGGAAGCCGATGCGCATCGTCCTCTCGGAGCCGACGCTAGCGCGGACGAAGGTCCTCCGCGCCCTTGTTTGCTGCCATCGTGTGGGCAGATCCCGCCCGCCTAAGCGACATCTCGGCCACCTGAGGTATAACTTGTAGTGGTCTAGCTCCCCAGGTCGCTGCATGCAGGTTTCTTCTATGCGACTACTCCCCAGCTCCCCATGTATAGTAGCTAGGGTTTGTCGGCTGGTCCAACATCACCTACGATTATAGAGGAAATGCCACTCGAAAGTTTGTCCTGATTTATGCCTCGGTGGAGGTATACATGTTGTTTCGACAAAAAGTACATGGTGGTTGTGTGGTCATTGTCCATATGCTCCTATTGCTACTGCTAATCTAATACTATCACCGGTTAAATGAAGAAATGCTTTTTTTCTCGGGTATCCTGGTTTACTTCCCATCAAGATAATCATGGTGCTTCTATTTGTTGGTGTACTTTTCATTAATTCTTATTGACAATTCAGATGTCGTTGTTAATCTTATATCACTGCCAAAACAAAGTAACAATACTATATCTCTTTTTTATATTTTTGCAAACAGCGATGTGTATCTCCATACCCGGCCATGTCTTCCTCAATTTTAGTGGAACTGCACAAAATTGGATGGCCATTGTTGTTCCGCCTCACTGTCCTCTGCCACGTGGTTCTTCCTTCCTCGAGCTTGATTAATGAGAAGAAACAGACCACAGTGAGGATTTGTCGAACTTCATAGGTGCCTCACCCAAACTTGATGCCAAATGGATGATGCATCACCACGATGACCTATCGATTCATGGTTGCGCCTCATGGTTACGTCGGCTCGTGAAGCTGATCGATTTTCAACGAAAAACAAGTTGTCTTCCATCAGTGCTCTTTGCTTGGTTGCGATGGAGACGCGGTCATCTTTCACGTTGGTGCAATTTTATGACACAATTGGCTATGAACCAAATGTTTCCTCGAAGAAGGATCGATTTTGGTACTAAGAGCATAAGTTTTGTATTGATTTCTAAGCCTTCTCACAACTTTGTCTTCAGCTCCCCTGTAATTTTATTTCTCCAGCTATTAACTTTGATTAAAAAATGGTGTGGACTAAAAACCCGGATGGACGTAGTAGCCCTCCATTTTTATTTACTCCGCATATTAGATTTGACTGAAGTCAAACTTTGTAAAGTTTGAACAAGTTTAGGCTGAACACAACAAACCATAATTATTGAGGGCAAACTGTACATACTCTCAAACCTTTCCGATAATTAATTCAAATTCTTTATTTGTACACACTCTCACATGTTTTCGATAATTTGGTGCATGTGTGGTTGTTCACTTAAGGGGTGGTAGTGTACCGCACGTGAAGGACATGAAGTGCGACTAGGACGCGGGATCATTAGTTCATCGGAAGTAGGAGTAGTAGTTTTCTTCACCGGTACTTTAAATAAAGAGTTTCGTTTCGTACTTACACAATTTAATACGATTGTTATGGAGAGAATAAGAAAACCACTCCGCTATATATTAGTAGTATACACGAGTACTATATGGACGCAGCTTCATTGACTTAGTGCACCTGCCTTTGGGTGTATGACAGGTGGGCCCAAAATGTTGTTGGCCGACCTGTCATACAGCCAAAGGCAGGTGCAGTTAAGGCACCGGAGCTCAGTCCGTAATACACTGTATATATGTAGTACACTATATAAGCTGGAGCCGCAGCGCTTGCTCGCTAGGGTTCGCACTCTCCACACTCTCGCCGCACTACATATATATACACGCTGGAGGCTCAGCGTTCCTTTGCTAGGGTTTGCTGTATTCACAGTCTCTCACTGAGGGAGTCCTGGATTAGGGGGTGTTCGGGTAGCTGGACTATACCTTCAGCCGGACTCCTGGACTATGAAGATACAAGATTGAAGACTTCGTCCCGTGTCCGGATGGGACTTTCCTTGGCGTGGAAGGCAAGCTTGGCGATGCGGATATTCAAGATCTCCTACCATTGTAACCGACTCTGTGTAACCCTAACCCTATCCGGTGTCTATATAAACCGGAGGGTTGTAGTCCGTAGGCGATCAACTCCATACACAACAATCATACCATAGGCTAGCTTCTAGGGTTTAGCCTCCTTGATCTCGTGGTAGATCTACTCTTGTACTACCCATATCATCAATATTAATCAAGTAGGAGTAGGGTATTACCTCCATCGAGAGGGCCCGAACCTGGGTAAAACAAAGTGTCCCCTGTCTCCTGTTACCATCTGGCCTAGACGCACAGTTCGGGACCCCCTACCCGAGATCCGCCGGTTTTGACACCGACATTGGTGCTTTCATTGAGAGTTCCTCTGTGTCATCGCCTTTAGGCCCGATGGCTCCTTCGATCATCAACAACGATGCAGTCCAGGGTGAGACTTTTCTCCCCGGACAGATCTTCGTCTTCGGCGGCTTCGCACTGCGGGCCAATTCGCTTGGCCACCTTGAGCAGATCGAAAGCTACGCCCCTGGCCATCAGGTCAGGTTTGGAAGCCTAAACTACACGGCTGACATCCGCGGGGACTTGATCTTCGACGGATTCGAGCCACAGGCAAGCACGCCGCACTGTCTCGATGGGCATGATATAGCTCTGCCACCGAATAGCACCTGGGAGGCCACACACGCATCTGTTCCGACCATTGATTTGGAGCCTACTGCACCAATCGAGGATCAGCGGTTGGATGTTGCCTCAGGGGCTGCAATATCAGAGGCGATTGAGCCGAACTCCAGCCCCGCACTCCGCACGGCCCGTGACTCCGAGGAGCCGGATTCCTCTCCGAGCTCCGAGCCCCCCGCGCCCCTGCCGATCGAATCCGATTGGGCGCCGATCATGGAGTTCACCGCCGCGGACATCTTTCAGCACTCGCCCTTCGGTGACATCCTGAATTCTCTAAAGTCTCTCTCTTTATCAGGAGAGCCCTGGCCGGACTACGGTCAGCAAGGTTGGGATACGGACGACGAAGAAATTCAAAGCCCACCCACCACCCACTTCGTAGCCACTGTCGACGACTTAACCGACACGATTGACTTCGACTCCGAAGACATCAACGGCATGGACGACGATGCAGGAGACGAACAAGAACCAGCACCTGTAGGGCACTGGAAGGCCACCTCGTCATATGACATATATATGGTGGATACTCCAAAAGATGGAGATGGCGATGGAACAGTGGGGGATGACGCCCCCAAGAAACACCAAAAGCGTCGGCGTCAGCGGCGCCGCTCTAAATCCCGCCAAAGCAAAAACGGTGATTCTGGCACGGGAGATAATACTACCCCGGATAGCGCCGAAGAACACCCACCTCAGCAAAATTCGGCATAGGAAGATGGAGAAGCCAGCCCTCATGAGAGAGCGGCAGACTGAGAGGTCGAGGATGATAACTATACGCCTCCCTCCGAAGACGAGGTAAGCCTCGATGACGACGAATTCGTCATACCATCAGACCCCGCCGAACAAGAGCGTTTCAAACGCAGGATTTTAGCCACGGCAAACAGCCTCAAGAAAAAGCAGCAACAGCTTAGAGCTGCCCAAGAATTGCTAGCTGACAGATGGACTGAAGACCTTGCGGCCGAAGAGTACGAACTCGAACGCCCCTCCAAGAGTTACCCGAAGCGCAGGCCGCTACCCCAATCAGAAGAGGAAGCACCTACATCACCCGCGCATGACATGGCAGACCGGCCACCTCGCGGCCACGACAGAGAGGCCTGTCGGCCCTCCACCCAAGCCATGCCCCAACGCCACTCAACTAAGGCACGGGAAAATGCGCCCGACCTGCGAGACATACTGGAGGATAAGGCAAGACAAACAAGATCGATCTACGGATCGCGCAGGCGCCCCACGGCATGTGATAATGATCTTCACTCCGGATACAACAAATCCAGCCGGGCCGAACACAACAGACATAGCTCTTCTGAGCTGCGTCATGATATAGCCCAGTACAGAGGCGCCGCACACCCGCTATGCTTCACGAATGAAGTAATGGATCATAAAATCCGAGAGGGTTTCAAACCCGTAAACATCAAATCATACGATGGCACAATAGACCCGGCGGTATGGATCGAGGATTATCTCCTTCACATCCACATGGCACGCGGTGATGATCTACACGCCATCAAATACCTCCCGCTCAAACTTAAAGGACCGGCTCGGCATTGGCTTTACAGCTTGCCAGCAGACTCAATCAGTTCTTGGGAGGACCTGGAAGCCGCATTCCTCGACAACTTCCAGGGCACTTACGTGCGACCGCCGGATGCCGACGACTTAAGCCACATAATTCAGCAGCCAGAGGAATCGGCCAGACAATTCTGGACACGGTTCCTAACAAAGAAAAACCAGATAGTCGACTGTCCGGACGCAGAGGCCCTAGCAGCCTTCAAGCACAACATCCACGACGAGTGGCTTGCCCGGCACCTGGGACAGGAAAAGCCGAAATCCATGGCAGCCCTCACGACACTCATGACCCGCTTTTGCGCGGGAGAAGACAGCTGGCTAGCTCGCAGTAACAACTTATCAAAGAACCCTGGTAATTCGGATACCAAGGACAAAAGTGGAAGGACACGTCGGAATAAGCAAAAACGCCGTGTTAACAGCGATAGCAATGAAGACACGGCAGTCAATGCCGGATTCAAAGGCTATAAATCCGGTCAGCGGAAAAAGCCATTCAAAAAGAATACTCAGGGCCCGTCCAGTTTGGACCGAATACTCGATCGCTTGTGCCAGATACATGGCACCCCTGAAAGGCCAGCCAATCACACTAACAGGGATTGTTGGGTGTTCAAGCAGGCAGGCAAGTTAAGGGCTGAAAACAGAGACAAGGGGCTGCACAGCGACGACGAGGAGCCCAAGCCGCCGAACAACAATGGACAGAAGGGCTTTCCCCCACAAGTGCGGATGGTGAACATGATATACGCAACCCACATTCCCAAGCGGGAACGGAAGCGTGCGCTACGGGATGTATACGCGATGGAGCCAGTCGCCCCAAAGTTCAACCCATGGTCCTCCTGCCCGATCACTTTTGATCGAAGAGACCATCCCACTAGCATCCGTCATGGCGGCTCCGCCGCATTGGTTCTCGACCCAATCATCGACGGATTTCATCTCACAAGAGTCCTCATGGATGGCGGCAGTAGCCTGAACCTGCTTTATCAGGATACAGTGCAGAAAATGGGCATAGATCCCTCAAGGATTAAGGCCACAAGAACGACCTTTAAAGGCATCATACCAGGTGTAGAAGCCAATTGTACAGGCTCAGTAACACTTGACGTGGTCTTCGGATCCCCAGACAATTTCCGAAGCGAAGAGTTAATCTTCGATATAGTCCCGTTTCGCAGTGGCTATCACGCCCTGCTCGGACGAACCGCATTCGCAAAGTTTAATGCGGTGCCACACTACGCATATCTGAAGCTCAAAATGCCAGGCCCTCGAGGAGTAATTACGGTCAACGGAAACACCGAACGCTCCCTCCGTATGGAGGAGCATACATCGGCTCTCGCAGCGGAGGTACAAAGTAGCCTTCTCAGGCAATTCTCCAGTCCGGCCATTAAAAAGCCAGACACTGCCAAGCGCACCCGGAGTAATCCACAGCAGGACCGCCTGGCACGCTCTGAGCAAGCGTAGCAATGCGGCCCCAACCCCAGCTTCCGCAACATAGCGAAACCAGTACCTCGCGTACATAACTATGCCCTGGAAATACCATGGGCACAGGGGAAGGGGCACAATAGCGGCACACCCAAAATATGGCTTAAAACGTACTAGGGGCTGCCGGATTCTTTTTTTTTTATTTTTTCTTACTTTCAGGACTCCATACTTCGGACGACCTGTTCGGCAATTCGACTGCCGCACAAACGATGCAAGATCCAGGGAGGCAGACAAGCCATGCCGCATTATGGAACTCCCAGGTGGTCTCTGTTACGAGCGGTATACCTGTTTTAAATACAATTCCGCGGCCTGCCCCTGGTCAGGACATACTGAATAGTCCAATATCTTTTGCTTACCGCACTATTTGTATCGTTCGGCTTTGATAAATAGCCTCTCTATAAACAATGCATAGCTTTTTGTATATTTTTTGCATTATCCTCTCTTTTATATATGTTCATTAATGACATGTTGCACCCGTACACTGTGGTACGGCAAGTACGCCAGGGGCTTCAGTACCCTTTAATATGGTGTGAGAAGTCCGTACACTTTCACAAGTGCGGCACCCCGAACTTATAGCACTATATGCATCGGCTCCGAATCATGATTTGGGTCAATAGTTGGGTTTGCCCGGCTCCTATGTTTTGGTGCCTTACGTTCTGCTATATCGGCTAAGGTAGCACTAGGAGAACCACTGCGATTGTGCCCCGGTTGAGCTGGGTTAAGCACCTCAGTGGAGAAAGCTAAAACTGACTGTCATGATGAGGCGAGAGACCGGTCGCTGTTCGAGAGGTTTTTCGAGTCCCTAACGACTTATGCCCCTTCGAGCGAGGAGCTGGATAACCCCAGCCAAGGCGTGGATAACGCCCCGAACTCGGTCTTCCGAACTAGGGGCTTCGCTGAAATTTAAAATTATAAAGTTCTATGGCTAAGTGAGAGTGTTCAAGCATTATAGTCCGATTGCCTGGTTCGCCGTGCTGAGCGCCTCCCTCGAAGGACCCAAACATGGGAAAAAGAGCGCACGGGTTTATCACCGAACACCCCAGCACTAGTGGCATGGGGGCAGAAGCCGACGACTGGCCATCTCTCAATTTTTGATAAACGGCCGCAGAGAAAATAATATTTTAAATTCAATAAGCATTGCTTAGCGCATATGAACAAGTTTTCAGCGCACAGGATGAAATCGAGCGAGTTCATTCAAAAATTACATCCTTGGTGCACTCATCCGCTACAAGGCGGGCACCCGCAAGAACATCCTTATAGTAGTTCTCGGGCTTGCGATGCTCCTTCCCCGGCGGCGGCCCGTCCCTAACAAGCTTCTCACCGTCCATCTTACCCCAGTGCACCTTTGCACGGGCAAGGGCCCTACGGGCACCTTCGATGCAGACGGAGTGCTTGATGACCTCGAGCCTTGGACAGGCCTCCACCAGCCGCCGCACCAGCCCGAAGTAGCTCCCAGGCAGGGCCTCTCCGGGCCACAGCCGAACTATGAAGCCCTTCATGGCCTGTTCGGCCGCCTTGTGGAGCTCGACCAGCTGTTTCAGCTGGTCGCTCAAGGGCACAGGGTGTCCGGCCTCAGCATACTGAGACCAGAACACCTTCTCCGTCGAGCTGCCCTCTTCAGCTCGGTAGAATGCGGCGGCGTCGGATACGCTGCGGGGAAGATCTGCGAATGCCCCTGGAGAGCTCCGGATTTGGGTAAGTAACAAGTAGTTTACTTTTATATTTCTTCTTTGCATAAAGAATGCCTTACCCGCTGCTATCTTTTTCACCTCCTCCAACTCTTGGAGGGCCTTTTGGGCTTCGGCCTTGGCAGACTTGGCAGTCTCAAGGGCCGCCGCGAGCTCGGACGCTTGGGTCTTTGACTCAAGCTCCAAACTCTCATGTTTTTTCACGAGAGCCTGAAGCTCTTGCTGCACCTCGCCGACCTAAGCCCCAAGTTTCTCTCGCTCAGTGCGCTCCGCGGCCGTTTTCTTTTCGGCCTCAGATAGCGCCTGCTTGAGGGTCGCCACCTCAGTCGTGGCCCCTACAATAAGCAGTACAATCCTGTTATTTTTTGCAATCACGCCTCTCTATAGGCACCCTTTTCAGTAAGGTATTTCTTACCTTCTTTCTCCTCGAGCTGCCGCTTGGCAAGGCCGAGCTCTTGCTCGGTCCGTTCGAGGTCCTGCTTCAGGACACCCACCTTCGCAGTCAGTGCGGCGGTGGATAGCAGCGAAGCCTGCATACGCATATTGACTCTTTTTGTTAAACTCCTACGAAATTTACTAGATCCTCTATTCGGCTTTTCTTTCCGAACACCAAACAGAGCATCAGGGGCTACTGTCTATGCGGTAATATTTTTACATATTTTTACTAACCTCGAAGCCTGTTAGAAGGCTAGTGCAAGCTTCAGTCAGTCCGCTCTTGGTGAACTAAACCTTCTAGATCACCGTACTCATAATAGTACGGTGCTCCTCGTCGATGGAGGCGCCTTCAAGCACCTCCAGAAGATTGTCCGGCGCCTCCGGTTGGACGGAGGCTGCCGGCTCAGAAGACTTGCTCCTCTTGGAAGGAGTTTGCCTACCGCAGTCCGGAACTGTTGAAGATTCCGGCGCGGTGTCCGGCATAAAGCCGAACTTGGAGCCCTGGGGGGGTCTTGTCCCCTTTACTCCTGGAGTCCGGGAGGTCGCCTTGCGGCTCCTCTAGGACCACCTCCTCCTGCCCCGGAGCTCGGTGCGACGCCACTTCGGCGTCATCTGCAGTGCGGGGGGAGACAACGGGCGGAACTGAGTTCACGTCTGATGAATCCAGGGAGCCGCTCGACGACTCGTTGAGTTCGGCCCGGGGCGGGCTGCATGATTATATTCGACATTAGGGAAAGCTGTGCAACAAAAGGAATATCATGAGTTACTCTGGTATCCGAACGCTTACGATTTCGCCGGACGCCTGGCCCTGTCCGGCCACTCCTCTTCGTCCTCGTCGGCGTTGGGGGCGTAGTCCGGCGGAGGGGTCTTCCTCTTCTTGGACCCTTCGGCCTTCCCCCTTGGGGCGGCCTTCCTTTTCTTTCCTCCCTCCGCTGGGGGGGAGAGCTTTCTTCTTCCTCCTCCTCGTTTTCACGGGAGGAGGGCGTCCCGGACTCGTCGGATGACGAGTCCGACAACACCATGTTGCGGGTACTCTTTCGAGTCCCCGTGGTCTTCTTCTTCTTGGCCTTCTTTTCCGGCACCACATAAGGCGCCGGAGCCAGCAGCTTCGCTAGTAGAGCTGGGGCTGGGTCTTCGGGCAGCAGAGCCGGACAGTTAATCGGTCCGGATACTGCTCGCCATGCTTGTCAAAGGTAAGGGAGTTTAGATCCCGCATAGAGTTAAACTATGAAAAAAGTTGAACATCCTGTAAAAGGTGAAAATAGCTTACCTCGCTAGCATGACGCTGCGAGCTGTATCCGCGGTCCTCGGAAGCGGATGCGGGAGCCTCGGCACCTTTGATTAGCACCTTCCAGACGTCTTCATACGTCGTGTCGAAGAGCCTATTAAGGGTTCGGTGTTGTGCCGGGTCGAACTACCACAGAGTAAAGTCCCGTTGTTGACACGGGAGGATTCGGCGAACGAGCATGACCTGGACTACATTTACAAGCCTGATTGACTTGTTTACCAAGGACTGGATGCATGTCTTCAGTCCGGTCACCTCTTTCTCGTTACCCCATGATAGGCCCGTCTCTTTCCAGGACGTGAGCCGCGTGGGGGGTCCGGATCGGAACTCGGGGGCTGCGATCCATTTCGGATCACGTGGCTCGGTGATGTAAAACCACCCGGCTTGCCACCCCTTTAGGGTCTCTACGAAGGAGCCCTCGAACCACAGGACGTTGGCAATCTTGCCCGCTATGGCGCCTCCGCACTCCGCCTGGTTGCCACCCACTACCTTGGGCTTAACGTTGAAGGTCTTGAGCCAGAGGCCGAAATGGGGGCGGACGCGGAGGAAGGCCTCGCACACGACGATGAACGCCGAGATGTTGAGGATGAAGTTCGGGGCCAGATCATGGAAATCCAGGCCGTAGTAGAACATGAGCCCCCGGACGAATGGGTGAAGTGGAAAACCCAGTCCGCGGAGGAAATGGGGAAGGAATACTACCCTCTCGTGGGGCCTTGGGGTGGGGAGGAGCTGCCCCTCCTCGGGAAGCCGGTGCGCGATGTCTTTGGACAAGTATCCGGCCTTCCTAAGCTTTTTGACGTCGCCCTCCGTGACGGAGGAGACCATCCACTTGCCTCCCGCTCCGGACATCTCTGGAGAAGGTTGAGGTGGGAAGTGCGGGCTTGGGCGATGGAGCTCGAGTGCGCAGGAGATGGATAGGCAAAGGAGGAAGAAGGCGTAGGTAAAAGGGTGGATCCTTATCCCCTTATATGGGCAGATGTGGTTGTGCGTCCCCACCTGCCTAATAAAACTCGCTTGCCTCCCAAGCACCGTGGTAAGTGGCGCGGTTAGGGTTACCCACATCCGTATTGATGAGAATCCCGTAAAAAGGGCACACGATCTCTGCTTTGACAAGACGTGCCAAGGAAACCGCCTCGCCGAACATGCTGAGGTGGACAAGTAAAAACGATTCCAGTAAAGGACTTGGCCGTAGTGTGATAGCGCACTGCGGAATACGTCAGAAGATTTGATTTGTGTCAATATTATTCTCTCTATGGCAATATGTGGAAACTTATTTTGCAGAACCGGACACTACTCTTGGTGTTTACAATCTTTTATGAAGGACTTGGAGGAGGAACCCGTCTTGCAATGCCGAAGACAATTTGCGCACCGGACTCATTGTCATTGAAGCCTGGTTCAGGGGCTACTGAGGGAGTCCTGGATTAGGGGGTGTTCGGGTAGTCGGACTATACCTTCAGCCGGACTCCTGGACTATGAAGATACAAGATTGAAGACTTCGTCCCGTGTCCGGATGGGACTTTCCTTGGCGTGGAAGGAAAGCTTGGCGATGCGGATATTCAAGATCTCCTACCATTGTAACCGACTCTGTGTAACCCTAACCCTATCCGGTGTCTATATAAACCGGAGGGTTGTAGTCCGTAGGCGATCAACTCCATACACAACAATCATACCATAGGCTAGCTTCTAGGGTTTAGCCTCCTTGATCTCGTGGTAGATCTACTCTTGTACTACCCATATCATCAATATTAATCAAGCAGGAGTAGGGTATTACCTCCATCGAGAGGGCCCGAACCTGGGTAAAACAAAGTGTCCCCTGTCTCCTGTTACCATCCGGCCTAGACGCACAGTTCGGGACCCCCTACCCGAGATCCGCCGGTTTTGACACCAACACTCACCCTCTTCACCAGATCTAAACAAGACTGCATTGTGGCCTCTGTCTCTCTCTCCTCCCTCATAGTTGGTGAAGAAGGCGTCCGGATCCCGTCGCACCAGGAAGGGGAGGAGGTGCGGCGTTCACTCTATCGCCTTCGGCGAGGGAGGCAATCCACTGCCGGTTGCGCTGTTCTCTTTCACCCAGCGCCTGTGTGGGAGGGCAACCGACCCCTTCTTCCTCACTGCCGAACATAGTGTGGGCAGATCCGGCCTCCCGCCGCACGCCTTGCCACATCCCGATGACCCTAAGGTATAAGTTTCTTTAAAACCGTCATTGCTCTAGCTACATGCACATCTTTTTCGATTCTGTAGTCGAATCTAGGTCTAGGTTCAAAGAGTAAAGAAGGGTGCGGTGGGGTGGAGCATGAATCTAGGACGTGGTTCAATGAGGAAAGGAGGGACAGAAAGTAGTATAGACTGGCTATCCAGCCGCTTTGTTGGTCGAAAAAGGGAAAAAGGGGGTAACCCAGTACACACATATGTAAGGAACCGATCTCTTTGTTGAAAAGGGAAAGAAAATGGGGGGTCGGGTAGTTTGTGCAGGACTAGATTTGCTACCCTCACATAGGAAAAAGGTTCAAAGAGAACAAATATGGGACCAACGCAGATATGCTGCTTGGCTACATACTCTGCATCACCCATTTATACGTGTGCGCACACATGGTGCTGGCATGTCCCATGTCCCATGTCCCATACAACTATTTTGCTATTGTTAATCTAAGAATGCTGCTAGAAAATTGAAGCAATGCCACTGTTAAAAGTAAATTACATTCTTACCGAATGTTGTTTCAAGAGAATGTCTCTGTTAATATGAATCAATGCAACCGTTTTAGAAATGCTACTGTCCTACTTTGTTTTCCATCAAGATATAAGTTAGATGCTTCTTTTTGTCGCCATTTGTTTCATCCTCCTTTATTGGCCAGTAATCGTTTACTTTTATGCCTCTGTTAAAACAGGGATATCTATTCAACTTGTTTCTATCGCAAACTTAAACGTCACACCAGCCAATTTGCTTGATTTCAGTGCAACTACACAAAACGAGATTGGATTTCCTATTCGTGTTGGCAGATTCATACGTGCTCTTCTGTGCGTCATGACAGGTTGGTACTTTCCTTCATCCACATGATCGTGCAGTGTGTTTTGAGATGGTGTGCTACTTGTATTGGTACTATTTTAAATAAATGTTGAATTGAAGCTATTGTATTGCTCTCTTTTCCCATTAAGTAGTGAACAAAAATGGTACCAACCCAGACATGATGCTTGTTGCTTTGTTACAACAAACTCTGCATCACCCCCTTTATAAGTAGATGGAAGCACATGGTGTTGTTGCACCCACTCTCCCCTGGAACTGTTATGCTTTTTCTTAATCTAATGTCGCTGGTAAAATTAAGCAATGCCACTCTTAGAATTAACTACTAAACTATTTTAAGAGAATTTGTCTATTAATATGAATCAATGCAACCGTTTTATAAATGCTACTGTCCTATACTTTGTTCTCCATCAAGGTAAGGTAGATGCTTCTTTTTGTGGCTGCATGTTTCATCCTCCTTTATTGGCCAGTAATTGTTTCCTTTTATGCCTCTGTTAAAACACGGATACCTGATGTAGGGTAGAACCCTAATCGGACGATCTTCCATGAAAGGAGCGGATCCCGTGATGAACACGAAGAACACAAGGGGAAAATGAGGGGAAACACGAGAGAAATACTAAATCAATAAGAATGATCACACATGTGCTAGATCCATGAACACAAAGAGAGATACACGATCCAAAGTTAACAAAGGATGATACAAAGGGTAACCGGCTCTTCTCCATGAGGAGGTCTTGAATCCACAAGGGGATCTTCCCATGTGGGGTCTTGAATCCAAGGTGGATCTTCTCCGTAGAGGGGTCGCGGTCTCTCTCATGGAGTAGATCCGATATGGATGAGCGAGGCTCTATCTCTCAAATGAGCTATCACAACGCTAACCCTAACTAGGAGAGGGTGGGGGAGTATATATAGTGCTAGCCCACGAAGGGGTAAGTGAGAGGGGGATACATGGGCCCTTGGCCCGATCTCTATGCATAGGCAGCTGCCGGATGTCCAGGCTGGGGGCGGATGTCCGGCGGCTCACGAAGAGCCGGATGTCCGTCCTGAACTTGGCTGGCTTCGGTTGCATTCTGTGATGAGGGGCCGGATTTCCGGGCGAAGGGTCCGGATGCTCAGGGCTTCGGGAGGAGCCGGATGTCCAGGGCCTGGTGGCCGGATGTCTGGGCTGCGCTGGTCCTTTCCGGTGTTCTCTGGATAGCCGATGCCGAATTTCTGGGGCAAGGGACGGATGTCCGGGCTGGGGCCGGATGACCGGCTGCTGTAGCAGCTGGCCATTCTTCCTTCTCCTTCCTTCACTTATGTGCATGCTGGGCCTTCGTCCTTGGGCTCTCCATGGTCTCCTCGGGTGTACCTGAGTATGCACAAGGTCCGCGCTTGAAGTAGCATCCCTGTCTTACATGCGGAAAGGGGAGATTCAGAAAGGAGCGAGTTCACCTTAGGTCCAAAGGTGTATGCTTGAGTGTACATGGGGATGATCGTAGGATGCTCCGCATCATCTCCCCTCCCATGGGGAAAGATCCGACCTCGGATCAAAAACCTCATCACCATGGAAACAGTTGTCATGGACGGACTTGTAGTTGGACGAAGTGGAAGACATGGCGCAATCCAAGTACTCCATGGTGTCTTCGGAGTGGTACACATGCAAAAAGAGCAAACACAAACGACACTCGGAAATACAATGGTTAGCGCACACAAAGTGTCCATCATGCAAGAATGAGTCCGTGCTACAAGATTGATCATGACAAGGTGCATGAAGCTTATCCAAAAGATATGGAATGGTATGCAAAGCATTCATGGGAGCAAAAACATTCATTATGCACACAAATGTGTTGTGAATATGATCAATGCAACCACGGTGCAAAATGATGTCATAGTGAGACGGTTTATCAATAGCATGAATATGGTAATGGATGCTCAATGTGATGTGATCATGCAATTGATGGTAGGCAATAAGATCATGATTTGTGAATATGCCATCAAGGTATATCACAACAAATTTGCTAAGGAAATGCACAAGCTCATATATCATGGATGACATAGAAAGACAAGATGCAACAATGCAATCATAATATGAGTCAATCCATGCATAAGATGCAAATTTGTCATGTGTATGATATGTCCATTGAGCATGACATGTGTGAGCACAATCAACAAATATGGAGGTGTTGGTGTACCAATGCTCAATCTCGTGGCATGAGTGGAGGTTCGAAGGTGCATCCAATAAGTCCGAGCGCTCCTCAACTTGAAGGTCCATCGAGCCAATCTCCAATGTCACTCCTCCGTTCACGAGATGTATCATGTAGACAACAAGGAGACAACAATGAAAGAGTGACCCATCCAATGTGCGTATTTGAGGATGGCTCAAAGAGAATTAGTTCACCTTTATGAGGATGTCGAAAATGTTGGTGTTGTGCATCATGTACGCCTTCACATGACCAAGGTGTTTCATGACGGTGCCACATTGTGAATCCTTCAAAATGAAAGAACATGACAAACACTCGGAAAAACAAATGAGGTTAGTGCCAATGCAACACCTATCATTCGAATGGTGAGATACCCAACAAGTGTTTTCATCATGCTTATCATAAGAAAGGACAATATGTGGCATGGTATGAAAGCATAAGATGCGACTATAACCAAAGACAACAGGCTTAAGTAAACAAGCATGCATCACAAGTAATATGTCCAAGTATCCAAGATCAATGAGCATAGATGAAACAATTGGAGGCAAGCAACAATGAACAAGATGTATCATGTGAGAGGCACGAACATATATGTCATCAACCCAAGAAAGCAAGTAATAGTGGAACATGGGTGATGCGACAAAGTAAGTAATCATAGTGATAAAGTCAAGCAAGATAGTAGTGCGAAGATGCAACGTACTAGAAGGAATCATGGAAAGCATGTCATGGGTGCAAATAGTGTGCATGAATAATTCACATGACATAGCACAAGCATGAAAGCAATATATGAGCAAAATATCATCAATGTATTGGTGAGAGGCCATATGTAAATAGCAATGGGACATCATGACTCTCCCAACACAACAAGCAACAATAGCATAAGGCACATGGTAAACATGGCAATAGCAACAAGGATCTCCACCAAGCATGCAAATACACATATGAGTAGTAAAATGGTGAATCATGGGTAGATGCAAGCAAGGGTCACAATTGCATGGCAAAATCATGTAAAGAGGCATAGCATGCAAAGTGAACACGATAAAATCGGCATAACATAACAAGTGATATATAGCCCAAAGCCGTGTGAGAGCCAAGTAAAAGGAATGTGCGAAGTCGTTGCATGAAGAGAATGGTGGGAAGGACAATCCACAGGATCCCAAGTCATCTTTGCTCTCAAGAGCTCGTTTCATCAACTCTTGGGATTGAGAGGTTGACGAGTATACGTGAGTACCTACAAAAAACAAAGACAAAGGGAAAATTGTGTGTGCATGGTATATGTACACATCATCCATCATGATGCGCACGTGTGTGTGTTGGTTAGCACAAAATATCCAATGCTAAAATAAATGAGATGCGTGATATAGAAACATGTCATCCATCATGAGAGGTTTGTTATTATGTATAGCATAATGGAGACACAAATTGTGCAATGCATCATGAGAAATATGTAGAGCATTGTTATTCATGGAATAAATATGGTGCAAGCAATTATGGGAATCATGCAAAGTATGGAATGCATCAAAATCTCCTAATATGTATGAGGAAACTATGGGGGTATCCTCATGAGCATTAATGGAAACATCACATGGAGAATATTGATAACATCCAAAACAATGCATATTTGGACCAAGGTGATCATGGCATGGCATAGTAGATGAATTGCGCAAATCATGTAAAGGAAGCATAGCAATATCATCACATGAAAAACAAAATCCAATGATCATCATCTCATCATCTATGCCATAAGTGCAAATTGGATTTATTTTAATGGGGCATGCATAGTTACTATGTTGAGATTGAAATGATGCGATATGGGAGATCTCACTCATAGCATATGACAAGTTCAATGGATTGTCAAACATGATGTGACCAATAGAATTTTCACATGATATCCTATGGAGCATAGCATAACAACTAGGCAACTCAACATGCTCATCATCATATTCATCATAAATAGGTAAGTCATGACATGAAGAAGTCGCACTAGCATGAAGCATGGGAATAGGTGGATCAACATCATGCAAGCAATCATTGGTGAGATAGTCCACTAGTGGGACAAGAAAAGCACCATCACCTATTTTACTTTTGGAGCATCGCTCATGTGTTGTAGGTGAGGTGTCGAAGACCAAGTCGTGGTCATCTTCATCTTGATGGAACCATGTGGGGGTGCATCTTCTTCCACCATGGCCATCTTCATCTCCATTGGAGGTATGGACTCGTCGAGGATAGGCGTGTCGTCATGTAGGAGACCTAGCACCAAAGAGGAAAACACACTAGGAGTAGAGGTTAAGTCATTAGAAATCAAAGTGGCCTCACGTGCCCTGTCAACTACCTCACTCACTAAGTGTTGTGGCTGGCTCACTCCCTCTTCGATGCTCTCACTCGTATGGTGGGTGGAGTCACTCAAATGGCTCTCAACCTCAAATAGGGTGTGTGTCATGCTCTCATGTGTGGGGCTTGTGGTGTTCACACTCATCCTCTCATAGGAAATGCACTCAATGTCCCATATGGTGGAGTCACTCATCTCACTCATGGGGTGGTGGCTCTCCTTACATGGCAATTGGGACATCTCATAATATGTGGGTGTCGTAGAGATGTTGGTGCAAATGTCTCCATGCTCAATCATGTCATAGTCATAGCCGTGGATGAAGGCCGAAGATGGCACACCATCACTCTCCTCTAAGATCAAAGATAAGGTCTCATGTGCGGTCTCGTAGCTTGACTCGGAATATGAGTCCAATATGGGCGTCGTCTTCATGTTTTTGAAGAGGCTCATGCTCATCGCCGTGGTCGAAGGGGATGGCCCTTGCTCGACCTTCTTGTCGTCATCTTGTTGTAGGAGGCCCATATGATGTGACACCTCGTAGCTCGTCTCCATGACCGAAGGGAAATTCCCATGTTCGGCCATCTTCCTTGAGGGGCTTCTGAAGATGGAAGTGTCGCCCTCGCTCGTTGGTGGTCGCCTCGTTGGTGAATATGTTGATGTATGCGAACTCATGGGAAGTAGGCAAAGATGTCGTACGTCCGAAGGCAAAGATGCCTTCAGAACACTTGGCGAAGATGCCAAAGTGGTTGGTGCAGCCGTAGCTCCATCTTGGTGGTGCTCGTCTCACGGTCTTCTCTTATGATCTTGAAGCTTGGACTTGGCGTGAAGTAGGGCTTGTTGGGACTTGTGCATTTGTGCTTAGCGAGCATCTCCATGATGATGGTGTCGTTGTCGTGCTTGAGCTCGTAGTAGATGTCGTTCGTCGTCATCGTGCACATGATGCTTGGAGGTGACTTGCCCTTCATGATGATGTGGATCACGAACTTGATGGTGGTCGCTATGTGGATGTGGACGTGGACGACTTGCTCTTGCATCGCATGGGCGCTCCGTAGATGATCGACTTGCTCGCCGTCGCCTTGAAAATGATGAAGGGGAAGTAGACTTGATCAAGGCACGAATCTCGTCCATCATTGCATCATTCTCCTCCTTTTGTTCGGAAAGCTTGTTGTCAATGTAGGCCCTTTTCCTTGCTTCGGAGTGAAGAATGTCGATGGATAGGTTCTCGATGCACTCTCGCAATCTTGATTGTGTGCCTTGCATTTGTCGTTGTAGACCAAAGATGGGCGCTTTGGTGATGTAGTTGTTCGCGCCGTCATTGTTGTCGAAGACCGGAGATGAAATGCCTTGCCCATCCATCACAAAACTCGAGCAATTATGAGTGGGAGAAAGAGAAGAACTATACCAAATGTACCTTGACCGATGTTGAAGATGGATGAATGATCACTCAATCATGTACCAAGGAAATAACACAACTGGTACCGATCTTGTCGATTTCTCACACCTAGACAAGTAAGGATTATAGTGGATCCCGGTGAGGATAGTGGCACAAAAATTTGATGCAAAATGTTAGCAAGAGTCAATAATGTTGAAAGAGATTCATAAATTCACAAGTGAAACAAGTAGACCAATAGAAATGAATGGCACACGGAAACACACACACGGATAGATAAATGGGGTTGTGCAACCAAGGAATGAGCTCAAAATGTGGAATCCATGGAAAACGCTCGTGTTGCACAACTCAAGAGAGACACTAGCACGATTGCTCTATACGCGGATATGACACTTGTGCACAACCTATAAGATGCAAAATATATCAACTTCTATCCCAAGTATGCTATATATGTATGATGTTCCGGTGGTATGATCCAAGAGGATCGTATATGACAATCTTATATGCAATGGAGTATGATGCTATGGCTATTGCTTACAAGATCTTTGCTCGTTCTCTTTTGCTTAAAAGCTTTTTTTGATATGGCCGCAATGCGAAATGCACAAACCAAGATAGCAATTGTATATATGCGGGAACAAACTTGTTTCACAAGGGATGATATGATACCAATATGATATGGTATGTATGCAATGTGTGGTGTAGATCGCTAATGTGCATAAGTAACGTTGCCGGCAATACTCAAATGGCTAGTCTCGATAGGCAAGTGATGCAAAATGGGCTAGGGGTTAACAACGTAATGGCACAGAGAATATACAATGGATGGATACCACGATACCAAGATGATATGGAGGTTATCGTCGAGGGTTTCTCGTTTGTAAGCCATGGACGGATGATGGTGAAGTGGTCAATGTCGATGACGACCTTGTGGCGATGATGAGTGGTGGTGATCTTGATGGAGATACCAAGATGATGGATACTCATCCCTAAGTTGCCGAAACACCTTAGGAAACGGAAAAACCGCGAACTCAAAATCTCAAATGTCAAATGTCAAATGGTGGTAGAGGGAATGCGGTGGTGGTTGCAAAAGCTCAATGGGATTGCGTAAATGCAATTATGGGATTTGAGACACAATGCGGAAGTGGAGGCTAAGGTGGTGGACTATACACGGTATCGGAGTTGGAAGCACGGTCCCTAAGTAGCCGAAACACCTTAGGAGACACAACTCACAACACTAACAAAATTGGGTTAAGTTGGGGTGGCCGAAGTGTATGGTTGGTAAGCCTATGCGGGAGTTATGGTGGTGGTTGATGAAGAAGCAACCGTCCCTAAGTAGCCGAAACACCTTAGGAGACTCAAATCACAAATCAAACAACCACTAATGCTAAAGGGGACAAAATTGGTTAGGTTGCGGAAGGCTATGGTGGTTATGCGGATGAAATGGTGGAAGGCCTAGGCAAATAAGCCAAAGTTCCAAAAATTTGATGGAGTCAAATGGTGATGGTAGTATTTTTTGGGAATGGTGGTGTCAATAGCTTCAAAATGAGCTAAATAACATTAGAAAAATGGACTTCGGATGAATTAGTTATCGTCAAAATGGTGAAATGGGAAAGGCCGAAATGCCAGGGGCCGAACACCCGGGGTTGGGGGCCAGATATCCGGGGGCTGATGTCCAGAACCATGTGGATTTTGTGCTCCAGGAGCCGGATGTCCGGCTTGGGGCCCGGATGTCTGGCCCGATGATTCCAGATCGGGATTTAGACTTTGAAACTCGATTTGGGGGCGGAAATAGATGATTTTGGGGGCAAAATTGATGGGATTTCGTGGATGAAAGTGGGGAAACTTGGGAGAAATATAGATCTACTCAAGACACAATGAATCCATGGATCAAAATCAACAAAATATCATCACACCAACAAACCACAAAAAATTTGGGGGCTATTTTTGTGGGGAATTTTTGAATTTAGGACGAAATGAACAAAATTAGGATAGAAAATAACGAGGGGAGGCTCCGAAATCATGATCAACGTGGCTCATGATACCAAGATGATGTAGGGTAGAACCCTAATCGGCCGATCTTTCACGAAAGGAGCGGATCCCGTGATGAACACGAAGAACACGAGGGGGAAAACGAGGGGAATCATGAGGGGAAAAACGAGAGAAACACTAAATCAACAAGAATGATCACACATGTGCTAGATCCATGAACACAAAGAGAGATACACGATACAAGGTCAAGAAAGGATGATACAAAGGGTAACCTGTTCTTCTTCGTGAGGAGGTCTTGAATCCACAAGGGGATCTTCATGTGAGGGGTCTTGAATCCAAGGTGGATCTTCTCCGTAGAGGGGCTGCAATCTCTCTCGTGGATTAGATCCGATATGGATGAGCGAGGCTCTATCTCTCAAATGACCTATCACAACGCTAACCCTAACTAGGAGGAGGTGAGGGAGTATATATAGTAATAGCCCACGTAGGGGTAAGTGAGAGGGGGGATACATGGGCCCTTGGCCCAATCTCTGCACACAGGCAGGTGCCGAATGTCCGGGCTAGGGGCCAGATGTCCGGTGGCTCATGAAGAGTCAGATGTCCGGGCTGAACTTGGCCGGCTTCGGTTGCATTCTGTGATGAGCGGCCGGATTTCCGGGCGAAGGGGCTGGATATCCGGGGCTTCGGAAGGAGCCGGATGTCCGGGGCATGGTGGCCGGATGTCTGGGCTGCGCTGGTCCTTTCCGATGTTCTCTAGATAGCCGATGCCGGATTTCTAGGGCAAGGGCCGGATGTTCGGGTTGGACCAGATGTCCGGGGTGGGGCCGGATATCCGGCTACTGTAGCAGCTGGCCCTTCTTCCTTCTCCTTCCTTCACTTCCGTGCATGCTTGGCCTTGGTCCTTGGGCTCTCCATGATCTCCTCGGGTGTACCTGAGTATGCACAAGGTCCGCGCTTGAAGTAGCATCCATGTCTTACATGCGGAAAGGGAAGATTTGGAAAGGAGCGAGTTCACCTTAGGTCCAAAGGTGTATGCTTGAGTGTACATGGGGATGATCGTAGGATGCTCCGCATCAATATCGATTCAACTTCTTGCTATAGCAAACTTAAATGTCACACTGGCGACTTTGCTTGATTTCAGTGCAACTGCACAAAACGAGATTGGATTTCCTATTTGTCTTGGTAGATTCGTATTTTATCTTGTCTGTCTCATGAAAGGTCAGTTCAGGCCTTCATCCACATGATTGTGCAGTGTGCTTTTAGATGTTGTGCTACTTGTATTAGTACTGTTTTTGATAAAAGTTGAATTGAAACTATTGAACTGCTGTCTTTTACCGTTAAGTGAGCAAAAATTGTTCCTACCCAGACATGATGCTTGTTGCTTTATCACAACAAACTCTGCATCAACCCCTTTATAATTAGATGGAAGCACATGGTGTTGTTGCGCCCGCTCTCCCCTGGAACTGTTTATGCTTTTTCTTAATCTAATGCCATTGGTAAAATTAAGCGATGCCACTCTCAGAATTAACTACTGAACTGTTTTAAGAGAATTTCTCTGTTAATATGAATCAATGCAACCATTTTAGAAATGCTACTATCCTATACTTTGTTTTCCATCAAGATAAGGTATATGCTTCTTTTTGTGGCCGCCTGTTTCATCCTCCTTTATTGGCCAGTAATTGTTTCCTTTTTCGCCTTTGTTAAAACAGGGATATCTATTCAACTTCTTGCTATAGCGAACTTAATTGTCACACCGGCGACTTTGCTTGATTTCAGTGCAACTGCACAAAACGAGATTGGATTTCCTATTCGTGTTGCAGATTCATATTTTATCTTTGTCGTCTCATGAAAGG